>NC_139714.1:11094250-11219976 GCF_964188405.1 Protomyctophum parallelum
TATAGCCCTGTAAATGTGTGTGTGTGTGTGTGTGTGTGTGTGTGTGTGTGTGTGTGTGTGTGTGTGTGTGTGTGTGTGTGTGTGTGTGTGTGTGTGTGTGTGTGTGTGTGTGCGCATGCGTGCGTGCGTGCGTGCGTGTGCATGTGTTGTGTATGAGTGTTGAATGCAATCTTCTACAGCTCATTAAACCAAATTAAAACCCACCATACGTATTGTAGGGAAAACCTTCACAGAAAATAGCATATCTGTTTTGGTTGTGAGCTTGTAGATCTGCTATTTACAGCGAAGATATACAGAGCAGAGCCAAAACAGTGTGCAGTGTTGAAATGAAGTGATTAAGGGCTGTGATGTTTTACTTTCAAATCAATATCTATGTCAGCAGTGGCACTACTGCCTTAAACATGTTGTTAGTAGAAATAAACACAGAAGCAGTACATATAGGTAGAACATCCTTACAGATCTGATTGTATTAAACAACGTTAAACTCACCAACATTGCACCTGCTGTACGGAAAGCTGGAATTATCCTCTTTCTATCTGCCAAGTTTATGTTTTTGATTGATTCATTCATTATTGTATTAGACAATAGAAAATGCAAACAGTACAGGCCGGTACAGTCAAAGCACATTGGTCCAAAAGGATAGCACCTGAACAAAGACCGTTTCCATATTTTTTCTTTCATAAAAATCCACCAGACATGTTATGAGCTACTTTCTGTTAAGACAGTGGTTTTCAACCAGTGGTCCATTTGGTTTCATTTTACGCTCTCAAGAGTTAAATTTTTGTTAAACATTTGTTAAACATTTTGTTTAAAGGTATATTCAGTGATTTCACTTAATTCAAATATCACTTATTTTTTTGTTTAGTTGTGATAATCCTCCCTACTATAGAGTGTGCTGGCCATATAAGGAGTTCCTCCCTGTCCCCAGTTAACCCCTGGGGGTCAAAAAACCGTAGGTTTCGTTTTTGGCTCTCTATCCTGATTGGACGAAAGGCTGGGTCCCACAGCCAAAAACGAAACCTAAGGTTTTTTGAGTGAACTCACTGAATATACCTTTAAACAATCACTTTGCACTTTGAGGATAATCTGCAGCTGCAATGTTGGTGAGTTTAATGTAGTTTAATACAATCAGATAGGACTCTTCTGTTTTGTTGTGAAGGGTTTGTAATGCAACTCAAGATTCCAGATGAATAGAATTAGAATCTAAGAGTTGCTTGCGGCTACAACACTTAAACAAAGATTCTGGTTTGTCCAATGTCATTTGTGATGTCCATGTCAAATAAAATTAATTTTAACACAACATAAACATCAATTGGACTTTCTGCATAATCCATCCATCCATCTTCAACCGCTTATCCGTAGTCGGGTCGCGGGGGCAACAGCTCCACCAGAGTGTTGTTCCAGACGTCCCTCTCCTGAGCAACATTAGTGACTTCCTCCTGGGGGATCCCGGGACGTTCCAAGGCCAGTGAGTCGATGCGTTTCCTCCGACTGCGCCTTGGTCTGCCCCAGGGTCTCCTCCCAGTGGGATGGTGCCTCAAGGACCTCCCTAGGGAGACATCCGAGAGGCATGCCCGAACCACCTAAGCTGGCTCCTTTCCAGGCGAAGAAGCAGCGACTTTACTCCGAGTCTCTCTGACTGAACTTTTCACCCAATCTCTAAGGGAGGTGCCAGCCACCCGTCAAAGAAAACTAATTTCGGCCGCTTGTATTCGCGACCTTATTCTTTCGGTCATGACCCACACTTCTAGCCTGGCGCAGCCACACTTCACCCGCCCAGCGCAGTGGTATATTAGTATTGCAACGCGAGGCAGGCTAACACACTTCATGACCATAGGTGAGAGTAGGAATGAAGATTGCTCGGTAGACAGCTATACAAGCTCACAACACGCAATTTGTGCTGTTATTGAATTAAAAAAAAAAGTTACCATTTTGGACATAATGAGGTTTCCACCTGACAGAGACGATAGATTTATAATATTATATGAGCTGCTGTGTCATTGATTTATTCCGACAAAAATAAGGAACAATGTCTGTCCTTTATAAGTTCAACAAGGGTCTTTATAGTTTCAAAATAAGGGATAATTCTATATTGGTTGGCATCCCTATAGTAGACTTCACTATAGAATACTGCTTTCACCAGGTGACATAATGACAGAGAGATGTGTGTGCGTGTGTGTACGTGCGTGCGTGTAGTTGCACACGTGCACATGAAGACAGGTGTTCAATTTCTCACGATACCAACAACATAAATACATGGTGTGCGCGCGCGCGCGCGCGCGCGCGCACACACACACACACACACACACACACACACACACACACACACACTGTAACTAATTGATTCTCAAAGTAAAGTGGGGGTCCTTGATATGTCCCCAGCTAAATGTGTTAATATGGCATCACAATCAGTTCAACCCCATATAGGCCATTTGAGAATAACAAATATACAAGCTCACAACGCATCACAATGCAGTGTGTTGTGAGCTTGTAGATCTGCCATTTCAAAATCAATATATATTTATTTAAAAAAACGTTTTTAACAACACTGTCACTGTCACAAATGAAAGCCTGGGTATCGAGGCTAGACAGTCAGTGTCAAGTACAAATGTTGTATGGAAAAAGTTTGAGAACCAGTATACAGCGCGCACAGCGTGTGTGTGTGTGTGTGTGTGTGTGTGTGTGTGTGTGTGTGTGTGTGTGTGTGTGTGTGTGTGTGTGTGTGTGTGTGTGTGTGTGTGTGTGTGTGTGTGTGTGTGTGTGTGAGGGTGTGTGACTGTGTGTGTGTGTGTGTGTGTGTGTGTGTGTGTGTGTGTGTGTGTGTGTGTGTGTGTGTGTGTGTGTGTGTGTGTGTGTGTGTAATGTGTAAACGAACTCACAGATAGGAGGTAAACACGCTGATGTTTCCAGGCATGTGGGTGAGCTCCAGGTCAGAGCAGTCCACCTTGTGCAGCAAGCCGTCCTCCTCGCACCGGCAGCGGCCCGGGCAGACTGCCGTGGCCGCCCCTCTGTCCCCGAGCCCCGCGGTGATGGAGCTCCACCACCACACCGCAAACAACGCTAACAGCAGCCCAGATCTGGACGCTTCTTCCAGCATCGTTTCTCCTCCTCCTCCTCCTCCGGACCTGCTCAGACTCACTCCAAGTCTCCAAAGTAGAATTCAACCGGGTTTTGTTTAAATCAAATCAGTCGATTTGAAATCAGTCCGTTTGAATTAGTCGGCCTATTTTAAATGTTTCAAATTTTCGGGAAGGGTTTTAGTTAATCGTTGTTGACCGTTTGGTGGAGGACATTGAAGTCTCCTCGGCTCGTTGCTGCATGCAGGTTGTTGTTGGTTTAATCCTTATCGAAATGGATTTAATTCACAAGCGTGTCTTTGTTTCGGCTCCACAAAGGTAAAAGAAAAACAGGAAAAAGTGTAAATTCCTCTCTCAAGACAGACATGTATTTATTTTGGAATCTGCGATTGTAAATCAGTCGCTCGGTCGGCTGAGGACGGCGGTGCTGCTGCTCTCGAGCTGCCTTCCAGATTTGAGCGGCGCGCGTGGAGTTGCCGTGCAACTATCTCACGCGCACACACACACACACACACACACACACACACACACACACACACACACACACACACACACACACACACACACACACACACACACACACACACACACACACACACACAGCTGACACAGGCCTACCTTCACACATACATGTATGCAACCGTATACGCTCGTGTTTGGGCACTGGTGTATAGATTTTAAACGCGTCACATGTTCCAGGGATTTACAGTAGGCCTACCTTAAATCAGACACTGACATCTTGTGGACTGTATTGTGCAGTAGGCCTACTGCACCCTCAATAGCACGGTTAATGTGTAACGGTAGAATTGACCAGGGTTTCTCAAACTGGGTGCCTTAATGACGCAAGTCCAGGGGTGCCTCAGCATTTGGAATGTATCAATGTCAATACTTGGTGTGTTCTTTTTAAGTCTACACTCTACATACTGGTCTCTTCACCAAATATAGTAAGTAAATGTAGGATATACTTTCCACCACTGCAAGCTCTTAAGTATAGAATAGCAACTTTACTCAAGGTCCCCCCATTATGGAATGAAACACATGCCAGTGATAGTGATTGAAGCACTCGCACTCCCATATTCTCACGATGGGGGGTATATATTCTCTGTTTTGACATTATAGCAGAGTGCTTCTCAAACCTTTTAATTAAAATGATGTCCGCTTCTCCCCAATTTTGGCCCACAACCCACATGCTTAGTTAGTTAGTTAGTGAGTTAGGCCAATCACCGGATTTACATTGACATGGCGCTCTGCATTGACACAGCACAGGTGTTTATGTCCAGCAGGTGGCAGCAAAGCCTATCATGATTTAGAAAGGCAGCTTGATTTAATCATTGAATATTGAATCAGAATGGATTTGAACGATCACGGATCACAATATATAATGTCAATGTTTGGCATAGCGGGTCTATTACGAATTACGATTAGCCTATATTTTCGCCCAGAAGAATTGTTTGTAGAGTGAAAATGTTTGTTGAAAATTGTGAAAAAGCCTTTTAAACCAGGCGAGCTGGAATCTAGAGTCTAGACTAGAGTAGACTAGACAATGGTACCGAGTGAAACCCTAATATTGTCGCTGTTGGGTGGAACAATTGTATGTCCAAAACTATTACATTCGGAAAGGAAAGGGAAAACCAATGGAGTAATTTAGTCACATGCTCTTGTTAATACCATTCATTGGTGGTTGAATAATATAAAACCCAGATTCGAACCCACCACGTATTCCTATGTCATTGTCAGCAGGGAGGGTGTTTTGGGAGGCCTAACGAAATAATTGGAACATCACCTGGAGTTATTTAAGTGTGACTGATTAGCCAAGCTGTTATAGATTAACCCTGACAAAGACCTTTAGGTCGAAACGCGGTGGTCACGTTTAGTTGCCTTGCTCATCAATAAATCATATTTATATTTTTCACCAAGGAGTGCCTTCATGGAATCCTTTTTTCTTTGCAAGTCTGCATTTTACACCTTTTTACACACTTTTTGCTTTGCAATGTAAACATGTTTTCTTATGCCAATAAAGCCCATTGAATGTTGATTAATGCCCTCCTTTTTGGTTTTTGTTAAGTTAAAGCTCTATTGTGAATTTCTGATAGTAGGCTAATCAACATTGCTGTGATTTAGAGTTGTCTTGCATGTTGTCCCCACTGGAGGGCGCAATACAATTGTACAGTATATTCAGAAACTGCTTCCAGTTCTGTAATCTTCACTTCCTGCCAGGCTGTTTTGCTATGGTATAGCTGAGAAGAAGCTGTGAACAACTGGTATGAAAAGAACAAAATATGTATATACAATACACACTAATAATCATTCATTGTTGATTTCCATAGGCTAATACATGAGAGCTAATGAGCCATTCTCTTATTGGAGTCCAGACTGATCCTGATTCCTGAAGCAAAGAGCATTCAGATAGTGTTCCTCCACTGTGGAGTGCCGCAGGGCTCTATTCTTGGACCAATTCTTATTGGTCCAAAGGGCCCCTGCCGCAAGTCTCTGATGTCTTGGTACAGTGGGCAGACGGTTAGGAAGTGTAGCTCAGTCTCTACCTCGTTTTGTGTGCAGTGGGTGCATAGTCTGTCTTCTCTTGTGAGCCAAGTCTGCCTATGGCGGCATTTCTCAATCGCAAGACTTGTGTTCACTGAGTCTATATCGAGTTAAAAGGTAATCCATTTTGGTATTATATTCCAGCAGTTTTGGACTGGATCCAGTTTGTGTAAAGCTCACAGTCTACTGATGCTTTTGCTAAATGGTCTACTGATGCTTTTGCTAAATGGACTAAAAACCTTTTACCAAAGCATTCCCTTGACTTTCTTTCGTTTACTTATTTTTTACTTAATCCAGTCTGGCAGTGTACCGTGGGTACAACTCCTGATCCCGATCCTTTACTGTGTGTCACCCCCCCATCTCTCTCTCCCATTTCCTGTCAGACTATACTGTTACTCTGTCCCTCCTTAAAAATAAAATAAATGCGAAAGACACAACAAATATATAAAAAAAGAATAGAAAAACCTCTGTAAGCACTCTGAGATTCGAGAGAATGTAAAGTGCTATATAAATAAAATGCATTAGCCTATTATTTGCGACCATAGGTCGCATTTACTATGAAAACCTGAATTTCCGCGTGTCACGGTCACAGCTCCATATATGGTCACGCCTCGTGACATCACACGCCGGTGAAAACTAGAGTTCTCAACAGGCCCGAAGCGTAAGGCCCGGCCCTACCTGGGCACTGCCACCCTCCATATATGGAGCAGACCTGTTCTGACATTGATCTGACCTCATCAAACCCTGTACGCTCAAGACACGCTCCATATATGGCCAGACCTCATCAAACCCTGCACACTCAAGACACGCTCCACATATGGCCAGACCTTATCAAACCCTGTACACTCAAGACACATGCCCCCGCTGCCACCCTTAGATCTCCATATATGGAGCTGACCTGTTCTGACATTCCTTATGTTGATCTGACCTCATCAAACCCTGTACACTAAAGACACACTCCATACAGTATATGGCCAGTACAGAATTCATTCCATATGTTGATCTGACCTGTATTGATCTTGAGGTTGTTGGCAATACCCAGCCCTAATGGTCAGTAACATAACCAGTGTCATAATAATAATAATAATAATAATAATAATAATAATAATAATAATAATAATAATAATAATAATAATAATAATAATAATAATAATAATAGTAATAATAATAATAATACGATACGATATGCATTGTGAGTCCTAGACCAAATCAATTTGAAAAACATAGTTCATAACGTTTAAACAAACAAAGTAAGAAAAAAAAATACATAGGCCTAAATAAATAATGTTTTGAAAAACTGTCGGGCGGAGCCGGAAACTGATGCTGATGTTAAAGCCGCGTCACACACAGCATTTCCTGACATATCGATATGGTACGTTACAATTATCGGGCAGGGATACAATTATGATTAATTAAACCAACCCTGGCATGCAGAGGGGGTGGCTTTTGGGGCTTGGGCCCTGCCCTTTTGCCTCAAAGTGATCCGTGGCCCTTATCAATATTATGTTTACATGGTAATGAGAACTTATTTCTTATTTTACTGTCCAATGAATGACATGGGCCAAGTTATTAGCATGAGGCATCAAATGTAGGCCGCACAAAAAACAGACACCCCAACATGTGCCCTTTTCTTGGGTTTGAGCCCTCAGCACGGCCCTGGGCCTAGTGGAGTAGTAGAAGTTCTATAGTGTAGAAGTAAACATTTATTGGAGATGGATTGGAAATAATCCAGTGAAGTAAAAATAAATCAGACCGTGAGTGGTGCAACAGCGCCCCCTGTTGGTACCCTAAACATACATAGGGACGGACGGACGGACATTGGAGGTTTTTTTTGAGTGGTTGCGCCACTCAAAAAGTATCTCAAAATGTAGGCCTATAAATGTAATGCCTTTACTTGAATAAATGTACTTAGGGCGAGAGACGTCAGGGCAGGGGGCGGGGCTTCGAAAGGAGCAGCAGCCTCAGACTGAGCAGACGGAGAATGCAGCCTGTGTGTGTCCCTTCCCTTCTCCTCCTCCTCCTCCTCTCTGCTGCTCCTCCATCCCTGTCTACACCACCCTACACCACCACCATGGACTGATCTGATGATCCACCATCATCTCCGCTTCACCCCACCCACCGGTCCAGTTACCAGCTAGTACCAGGGAAGGGATGTTTTAGATGCACGCTGCATGGGAGGCTTGAAGAGAGACAGTGGAACCACCGGGCCGCGGGTTGGTCCGAACCCGGGTTTGTAGCCAGCCAGGGCCACAGCTGAAGAACACTGTGTGCGTCTTGGAGAGAGAGAGAGAGGGAGAGAGGGAGAGCGAGGGAGAGAGTGAGAGTCAGCGACAGAAGCGGTCTGATGCTGCAGGAAAATCGCCATTGTTTGGATGCGCTGGTGTTGAAAGCTGAGGTGGGAAAATATATACTTTACTCTGCGAGCTATCATGGTCTCGACGTTACTCTCCGCGATCTATCTCCAGTGTTTTATCCAGGTAAGGATTCTATTGTTATTATTTTACTATATATGAGTATAATAATAGCCTACAGTGCCTACACACACAGTAGTCTGCTGCCCTATCCATCAGTCTGAATGCCCCGCATGTCTGGGATCAGTCATGTGCAGCAGTGCAGCATAACGGTTTTGTGGAAATGAACCACATTTTTTTCATAAAGCATATAGGGGTGTTTATTGTTATTTGCATGCAACACGCATAAGTTATATTTACAGGGCAAAGTCTGTGTTTGCAACTCTGTGGTGTTGTGGTAATGCAGTGTCTGTGTGGAATTCGCGTTTTGGCGTTGAAAGCCGGTTTTGTATACTAGCCTATTTCTTCAGGCAAAATTGGGTCACTGACTCGGCTGCGCGCGCGCGCGACACACACACACACACACACACACACACACACACACACACACACACACACACACACACACACACACACACACACACACACACACACACACACACACACACACACACACACACACACACACACACACACACACACACACACACACACACACACACACACACACACACACACACACACACACACACACACACACACACACACACACACACACACACACACACAGTGATTCCCTTCCCAGCCGTGACAGGAACACTATTATGGCTGAGGGCCTGCATCATCTGACACACACACACACACACACACACACACACACACACACACACACACACACACACACACACACACACACACACACACACACACACACACACACACACACACACACACACACGTGGATATCATTTAGATGCATGGTTTTTAATATACACATTATTATTTTTGATAGTATTTTCATTGTTTAGAATTGATACTAGATCCTGGTCCTGGTATAGTATAGTTTCAGTGTATTTTGGTCCACCTGATATTTTACAGTTTCAATGGGCCTGATTCACGAAGCTGTTCACAACTTTACACCCATATTTTGTATATTTTGATCAGCGACGGCTCCAGAAAATTGTGACTGTGGGTGCTATGGAGCGGCTGGCTATTTAGAGGGGGGGCTAATGAATCTTGGTTTACATAGAAGTCAGTCAATTTGGCTTGTTTGGAGGGGGGGCTTAGGGGGGGCTAAGCCTCCACCAGCCTCCCCCCCCTGGAGCCGTCCCTGATTTTGATGTATCGGAATAGTTAGTAGTGGGACCGCTCTTTCTCAACTCTGCTCAGATGCAGACTTACATGGGACCAAAGCTATGTCATTAGAATACCGTAACGTGGGAAGTTTGGGAAATTCCTTTACACGCAAAACGTGGATGTAAACAGCTTAGTGAATCTCGCCCAATCTCTGCTGGGTTCTTGTTTTCTCTGAGAGATCCTACAGTATAGTTTATTGAGGCACCAGACTGTCTCTCTGCATTTGAATCTGATGAATGTGTGATTGCACGTCTGCTAAATGCCTGCATTGTAAATTGTAACACAACACACCATGTCTAGGTGAAAGTGGTCAGAAACTCTGCGGAACATAGATCCAGTGTGAGGCCTATATATACAAACAGTCTCCTACCAGTTTTGCCATGTCTGCTTATCATATTAAGTGACTTTAGGTTTCTTTTTCTGTAAATGTGCTTGTAAATATTGGTAGTCGCACATTGGGGGGGTCGGGGGGTGGGAGCCGAGGTCTAAAGTTTAGTAGCTTATTTGGGCTTGCTGCCTAATGTCGTTTTAAACCAGTGATTCTCACACATTTTCATGTCAAGACAAGAACCCCCAGATTAATCATGTATTTTTTCCAAGGACCCTACATCTAAAGAACATTTTCTACCAGGGAATGGGACCCCCATACCAGATTTGGGTTGTTAAAATGTGTAAAAAAACAAGTTATTTTAATAGCAGATCTACACACAGCTCACAACACGTCACAGCGCTGTGAGCATTGTCACCTAGTGAGTCGTGACAGTCGCTTCTCTTGGGCTTTTTTTCATAGACCATGGCTGCTCATTTTCTCTCACACAATTGAATAATTTTGAAACATTTTAACACAGATCTTCTGTTATGATAATCCCTGGCAGCCTGGCAAAAAATATTTTCAGTTGGGGTTCTACGGCCAAATATAGGCCTATATATTTATTTATCTATCACTTTGGGGGTCCTTGACATGAAAACGCTTGAGAACCAGTGTTATAAAACACCATTGACATAGCTTTTTGAGATGTTTTAACCCATTTTGTACGGGAACCCCTTTTGGTGTTAGCATCATGTCGTGCTTTACCTATTGAAAAATAGCAGATCTACAAGCTCGTATCGCGCCACTCGGTGGCGCGATACGAGCTTGTAGGTCTGCTATTTTTGAAAAATGGAAGAACGGCTGACATTTTTAGAATCTGATCTCAGGTCAGAATGGGTTCATCAGACCAGTGTGTGTCCAGTGGAAACCTCGTATGAATCTGATCTCAGGTCAGAATGGGTTCATCAGACCAGTGTGTGTCCAGTGGAAACCTTGTATGAATCTGATCTCAGGTCAGAATGGGTTAAACACTGTTGAGATATGCTGATCCCCACCCACCCACAGTCAGCCATGTATTGATCAGAATAAACCTATTGATTGATGACCGCTAATCTCTGATAATTGCCAGTGTTAACCCCACTCCATCTTTGTAAGGACAAAGACAGGACCCTATATCCAATTCTAGGCCAGCCATGGGTCTTCGACAGGGACTCCTAAAGGGTCTTCAGAGTTACTGCAGGGCTGTCGCCAAATCCTTGTGTCACCTTTCCACCTCGTGAAACACTTCAACACTAGAATCATAATGATTAAATGTCTGAAGACCCCGGTTCTAGACAAAATTCTCCCTCCATTAAAGGATATAACATACAAATTGTGGAAAATAGTATTGTGTACCAGTATTGTGTGCAGCATTATCAGATTTATTTTTCTTTTCAATTTCCTGTTAATTTCACACATTGCTTTGCACACATTGCGTCACTTCGTGCAGCGCGGCGAGCTTGTTAATCTATTTTGTGATAAAATAAATAAATATGTTTTATTTATTCGTTTTTTTGGGGGTCCCTGTTTAGATGGGGGTGCATGGCCAGATACATTATATCATTAAATTATATGTATCTGACACCCCAAAAATGTGGGGGTCCTTAAGGCCTATTCATAGTCTGGATTTTCGGTGGTGACGTGACCACCGCTCCGGTGGTGAGGTGACCACCGCTCCGGTGGTGAGGTGACCACCGCTCCGGTGGTGAGGTGACCACCGGAGCTGTAATAACGTGGAGCGGTGGTGAGTAAATCAGAGAGAAGGGCTGGGGAGAGCGGTGGTTTGCTCTTCACCGCGACTCCGTGATATCATGTTGTAGTTGCGGTGGTCACCTCACCACCGATAAATCAGACTATGAATAACGGTTAAGCATGGAAAGGTTTGAGAACTACTGATTTAGAAGACATTTGTAGAATCAACCTCAGGTCTTAATGGATAAAAACATATATCGCCTTCCCTGCCTCCTGTTATCTTAATGGAACATAAATGTCATTGACTGGGATATCCCTTTTGACACTCTTTTATTTGTAAATCTGTGTATATAAAACAAATCCCCTGTTGAATCTCCTAATTACACCTTCATTGTTCATGTGAAGCAGTTTGTAACCGGCTAAAAGGAATAAGTATAATATGTAAACGATAATGTATGGCTGAGTGGTCATTGTTTATACATAGGCCTAAATGACCTACAGGCTGATTAACCACCTCTGCGATTATCCCGTTACTTTAACACATAAATTAATAAATTGACCCAAAACACAACAAAATACAAAACGAGGCATTTCCTTGCTCGATGAAAGTATTCCATAAGTGTCTGCCCAGCTGCAGCACAGTCTGAAAACAAGGAAGTGAGTTGATCAAATAGAATCCATTTCCGGGTTGTACTGCATCGTCTAATCCTCGCGAATGTTTTCAAAAACATTCTTGAGAGCAATGTTTAGCTGTAAATGACATTGTGTGAGTGTTTACATGGCTGTCATGTTGGAAACAGCAGTAAATCAGCGGGGCACAGCAGGTGCTCAGAGGGTTTGATTAGGCATCGGTCTGTTATAGAGCGGAGCGGCCATTATCCAGAAATAACAGACCGCTGAAGCTGAATTTGGCGATTGACCAATCAGAATCAAGCATTCAACCAAGCCGTGTAATAAAGCTATTTTAAAGTATACATGATTTGAACATTAATACAGTGGGAAAAGCGGTCTGCTTGCTGTTGTCAGTGATGAAGCAATGGATTGTGGCAGTAGCACTGATTTCAGCAACGGTATACCGCACGACTGCTGCCCTACTCTTAGCACTGCAGTGGGCGCAGGTGGCAGCAGGCAATGAAATTCTTCTGCTAATTGAGGGCCGCATATAGCGAGCAGATTGTGTGTTGGCCATTCACATCTGCGTGCAAATTCCACGGATTACATTTACATTAATACCACATGAATTCGAGCATCCCTATTCTGGGGTGAGCGAGCATCCGGTGAAAATAGCCAATCTACAATCATACACTGCGTGTCACAACGCCAAATACCTTTGTTGTAAAGGGAAAGTATAGAGTGAAACAATGGAGACCCTGGTGCACATGACAACTAGCCCATTCTGACCTGAGATCAGATTCATACGAGGTTTCCACTGGACACACACTGGTCTGATTAACCCATTCTGACCTGAGATCAGATTCTAAAAATGTCAGTCGTTCTTCGATTTTTCAAAAATAGCAGACCTACAAGCTCGTAGCGCGCCACTCGGTGGCGCGATATGAGCTTGTAGATCTGCTATTTTTCAATAGCTAAAGCATAACATGATGCTAACACCAAAATGGGTGCCCGGTCAGAATGGGCTAGGGAGACAGGGGGACCCTCATCCAGTCTGCTTGCTTATCCATCTGATTCCTTATCGATCAGCCCACTAATGATTACCGGTAGTCACATTATAATCGATCATATCCTTTTCTATTATTGGTCGTTGGTTGACAAATTGGGCCAACTCTGTCACTTTCATTTAACCCATTAAAGACATGCGAGACCGATTACATGTTGGCTAAATTCATGTTCCTTGTTTTTACTAAGGAATTCGACAGAAGCCTCATTAGAACAACATCATGTTTGTGCCAGTGATTTGATTTAGCTGACGTGACTCTCGTCTCTCGAGATATGACTAGGCCTGTCCTCATTATTACATAATCGCCTAATCGCAATTATTTTTGCATAATCCTCAATCTTTTGAATGTTGAAAAGAATTTCATACATTTTCAAACATTTAGCAGATCTACAAGATCTACAAAAGATCAATAGCAGAAAAAGCTGATCTACAAGCTTACAACACGTCACAAAGTATAAAAGTATTACATAGGTCAGTCATTTATTTTGTAATTTATATTGAAGTCATTTGTCATATCTGTCCTGTGCAATTTGTATAATCAAGGGCATTATGACCAGCACTTATAAATAATACTTCATAAACCTTGATATACATGCTTATATATTTTGTAACACGTGTTATGAAGCCTTATAAGCACATTTTAATGCAATATTAATGTGATTATGATGCAGTCAAATGTTACAGTAGTGGGCTGGCGGCTTGTCTTTTCCTGGTTTTAAAGGATGCATTGCATTAAAGTGATGTAATTGACTTACTGACAGCTGTTAGGCCTGTCACAATTACATAATGGCCTATTTCTCATTCATTTGAGATTATCGCTTGCAAATTCGCCATAATCGTTTCCATTTTGAGAAAGGTTCATGCATTTTGTAGCATTTTCAGAAATAGGCAATAATAAATATAACGTATTTTGGCCATAATACATGATTTTATTATGATTATCAGTCAAAATATACACATAGACCTACCCCCCCCCCCCGCGACACACGCATTAGAACCCCCACAGGGAGTGCAGTGCCCGGTGTTGAGTGGGTCAGACCCACGGTTGACCAGAACCGCCCTCTGCCTGGGCTCTGGACAGGGCCCCTGCCCAGGCTCCATATGATGGGGCTGGCCTGTTCTGACTGAGTCATCTGCATAGACTCCACATTTGACGCTACAAGACGCCTTAAGGGCGAGAAGCGACCGCGGGGGAAACAACAGACTGGCACCGCTCTAGTAATAATAACAATCAAGTGTTCCGACCCACAGGTTGAGAAGCACTGCTATAGTATGTCTATGGGAAGTTGCTTCAGACAAGAGCAAACAGCCAAATGATCAGAAATGCAACCATAACCAATAAATAACGCTGACACCGTCGCTAAACCACTGACTTTGTCGAATAGCGTCCTGTTGAAGGGAGGAAGTATACGAAACGTAGAGGAATGCCCAACCCTGGCGTTTCTAGGGCCGTCTCCTTGTCTTCTGGCTCCGCCGGGAGTCGTCATTACATTTGGGGAGTAGTGGTGTTGCGTTTGCATAAGGAGACAACAGTGTCTTTTTCTACTTGAGAGAGAGAGAGAGAGAGAGTGTGGGTGGGTGGGCACCCCTGGGTGAAAACTCATTGTCAGCTATGTGGAGGAGGGCTGTGTTGTCTACACACAGCACAGCACAGCCAGCTCTGCCCATTGGCTGTTTGTTTTCTTTGATTAAACGCCAAGGGGGGCACTTTGGCTCACAATTAAAACATACAATGGCCGGAGTCACTGGAGCAGGTTTTCTTTAATTACATTCTCTGCTCCTGATCCACTCTTTCTGAGTTAATGTGTCTGTGTGTGTTTGTGCGTGCATGTGTGTGTACGTGTGTGTGTGTGTATGTGTGCTTGTATGTGCGTGTGCAAGTTGTGTGTGTGTGCCATTGTCCTAGGTGGGTGGATGGATGGATGGGAGGATGTTTTCGAAACATGGGAGGAAAGTCGCAGCCATCAGCAAAGCACCTCGGAGACATAGGGCTATAATTTGCGCCACCCCTTACGCTTAATCCCTAAACTTATTTGCCACTTTACTATTTTGAAAAACCTTCAAATTGTTCAATTAGCCGATTTACAAGCTCACAACGTGTCGCTGTAGATCGGCTAGTTGAACTATTTTAAAATATATTTCGAAATGGTAAAAAATGGCAAAATAGGTTTAGGGATAAGGGGTAAGGGGAGGCCCAAGATAGGAGTGTCTCGGTCCCCAAACTACTTCCGCTGGTTTCTTAATCTGTGCTTGTCTGTCAATCAATCTGTCAATCAATCAATGAACTAGTCATTAGTCAGTTGACTTGTTTTTACTGTCGGACATCTTCATTGCTGCAGTGCGATTGGGACGGGTGTAATCTGCCTATAACAAATACAGTTAGTTTTTCCCCATCATATTATTGTCCACATGGTCATCGCCCCAAACCTTGTGAAGCGGCAGAGAAGATGCATACGTGAGCGTGTTTGGGAAGACTGTTGCGGAACCTCTGTCAAAAATGACACTGCTAAGTCTAACCCATTCAAGGCGGGAGCCCCTTGTGGTGTTTTTTAAGCATTATGTTATACTTGAGCTGTTGAAAAATAGCAGATCTAGAAGCTCCTATCACAGCACCGAGAGCTGCGCTTGCGAGCTTGTAGATGATCTGGTCTAATATTGGGCCCCGACATTTCTACCAGCTCGGTCACAGATGAGAGGGAGTCGTGGGACTCCATTCAACAGCAGCTGTGTCGGGGCTGTGTCCGCCACAGAAAGCCTTTTATGAGCAGAGTTCTCGCCCCGCACGCAGCGTTTGGTGACACCCGCAACCATAGGCGTTGTTTCTGATTTAGCTGGTGGGTGCTCCTAACACTGGTACTATCTAGTATAGTAGTATTCACATAGCCTATCTGTGTGCCCAGCGCCACAAACAGCTGCATGGCGCTCACAGCCCAGTTTGGACCCCTTAATGAAGAGGCTAGCGTGTTTACTGTGAGCCCGTCCTTTTCGGACGGGCAGTAACTCTCTCTCTCTCTCTCTCTCTCTCTCTCTCTCTCTCTCTTTCTCCGGCTTTGAGAGACAGAAAGTCAGAGAGCGAGAGAAGTAAGTGTAGGCTACATTTCAAGTTTTTAAATTTGATTTGGCGGATGATTACAACTGGCACAACGAATTAATACGACTCAGACTACAGAGAGAGTTTCAATGACAGAACTTTGGCTGTGGACCACCCATCTGAAAATGTTTCGTGCCAGCGAACCCTCAAAAGAGAAGATTTGTGTTTATTATTTTGACAATTATTCAATTCATTATTTTTCACAAGATGCCTTCTAAATCAGCAGTAGCTCTCACACTTCCAAGATTCTTTTGGAAATGTTCAAAATTAGCAGATGTACAAGCTCGCCGTGCAGGACGAAATGGCGCGCTGTGAGCTTGTACATCTGCTATTTTTGAATAGCCAATTGTATACAGTGCTTAACATTGTAGCTGTACGAAAAGCTTTAATTATCCTCTTTCTATCTGCGATTCTGCTAAGTGTTCGTTTCATAAAAATCCACCGTAGACATGTAGACACACTATGAGCTGTGTTGGAGTTTGGAAGCACTCGTTTGCAGTATAGCAACGTCCTGCATTATGTGCAATTTCAAAACAGGTGGTACGCAGGGCCGTTGAGTAACGAGTAACGAGTGCTTTTAAACTCTAGACAGAAAGTAGCTCATATACGGTGGATTTTTGTGAAAAAACACTTATGATAATTCAAGCTTTTCGTACAGCTGCAATGTAGGTGAGTTTGATGTCGTTTAATACAATCAGATAGGACTTTTCTGTTTGGATGTATGGGCTGTCAATGGGAAATTGCGGCTAGTTGCCACCCTGCCATTAACTTAAACATGGAGTGCCGTGATTTTTTCCAGTTTTCCATGTGTTTATGAGGTGACAGTACTTCATTAGACTCCTTGGTGTGGTTGTTATGTGCAATGATATATATTATATTTAGGGTTTCTTTGTGGAGGCTGAAACCTTGACAGTCAAACGTGCCAATGAAAAAAACAGTGATATAGTGACATCAGAATATTATCCCGTCCCCTAACCCCTCGCCTTTATCATATAACAGCTGTGGGTGTGGCTTCGTATACAGGTGGATCACCACCCAATCACCACCCACCAGGCAAACCAGGGCGTATCCACATAAAAAATTACATTTTAACAAATACTGTACACTTTTTAGATTTTTTTCCTCCTTAAATAATAATACCTGATGATTATGTTTTAGGGTGGAGAAAAATCACAGCACTCCATCTTTAATGGCAAGATGGCCGATGTTTGCATAATGTTCTATGTGGACCTGGCCAACAGGGCCATGCTCCCTGTTGGCCAGGTGTAGCTAATCAGTGCTGATCACACCTCAGTAATGGCTGCGCGCAGGGCACACCCATCCGTGGATTTGTCTATAGCTGCACAGGCACAGGGAACCCTCAATAACCCATTCTGACCTGAGATCAGATTCATACGGGGTTTCCACTGGACACACACTGGTCTGATTAACCCATTCTGACCTGAGATCAGATTAAAAAAATGTCAGTCGTTCTTCGATTTTTCAAAAAATAGCAGACCTACAAGATCGTATCGCGCCACTCGGTGGCGCGATATGAGCTTGTAGATCTGCTATTTTTCAATAGGTAGAGCACGACATGATGCTAACACCAAAACGGGTGCCCGTTCAGAATGGGATAAAAGCGATGTTCGGGTGCTGCTGGGAAGAGGAGCTCACCAACGTGTCCTCTTTACCATATAGACATGCATGGCAGACACGGCGCTGCCAACTCAAAACACGCTTTGTGTGTTTAGTGGACGGCTGATCGGAGCCCCCTATAACGGAATGATGTCAGGGGGTGACTCAGTGAGGTCACGGACAGCGCTGGGGCCAGGCCAGCATTCGCTACCACGGCCGTGATGATGTATTTCACTTTTTATGAAACAATTGGCTTATAACCTCACAAGAAAAACACTCTGAGGTCTGTGTACGAGAGAGAGAGAGAGAGAGAGAGAGAGAGGGAGAGAGAGAGAGAGAGAGAGAGAGAGAGAGAGCGCGCGTGCGAGAGAGAGAGAGAGAGAGAGAGCATAGTTTGTAACCAGGCTGTAATTACAGACGGAATGAGCAAGTGCAGTGTTTTCATCTGTGTCTAATTCATCCTGATTAAACACTGGCTCTGCTGTGTGTGTGTGTATGTGTGTGTGTGTGTGTGTGTGTGCGTATGCGTGTGCGCGCCAGCACAGACTAGTAGCACACTGATCAAAGCCTCGGCAGAACCTCTCTCTCTGGGCCCATGTGTGCTTGTTACAGTGTGCAGTGGGCTGGGCAGGCCCGGCCCGGCCCGGCATGCTGGCCTAGATAATGCAGCCAGATTATTAGTAGTGCACTTTCATATTCAGGGGATTACGCCTGGCAATGATAATCCAAACAACACAATGACGAGGTTTGTCTTCATCATATATATATGATGACTAATATGTTTATATTATTTAGGCTATCATATATTATTATTATAGTTTGGAAACTCAGTGATCACTGATCACTCCGTCTTTATACTTTTGTATTATATTTGTGGGGGCTTTTCTGCCTTTGGATTGGCACAGTGAAGAGTGATAAGACAGGGAGACGGAGTGGAATGCAGCAAAGGCCTTTGGGTTCGGGAATCAAACCCACGACTTGCTAGCCGGTATACGCTTTAACCGCATTAGGCCAGTGGTTTTCAACTCTTTTTCATATCAAGGCCCGTTATTGTTACAGTATTTTTAGCCACGGACCACCATTTGATGACATGTAGCCTTTCAGACCCAAAACGTATAGATTATGATGTTGTTGTCGTTGGATAAGATCGTTGCTCAAAGTAACAATTCTTCTACATTCACTCACTGTGAAGACTTCTTGGAAGTTAAGTAATGCAGATTGTAAACAATAATTGAACTCTTGGGTCCATAATATGGACCCGTACTCTCAAGAGTTAACCCATTCTGACCGGGCACCCATTTTGGTGTTGGCATCATGTTATGCTTTAGCTATTGAAAAATAGCAGATCTACAAGCTCATAGCGCGCCACCGAGTGGCGTGCTACGAGCTTGTAGGTCTGCTATTTTTGAAAAATCGAAGATTGGTTGAAATCGACCATCGGCACCCCTACGTTCTCAGTTCAAAGCTTCTTTTTTTTTTGCATTGGCAGATTTCTTAGTGGATCATAATAAGGCTGCCTGTAACAATGACTGCATTGCTGCCATATAGAGCACCGAAGTCTGACGTCACTTTCAGTAGAGGGCGTCAGTCCCCAGGTTCATGTATTTGTTTAGTTGCATTGAAATCACCATAGGAGGAGTTTTAGATTGATTCATATAAGAACTGTGTTTGAAAAATAAACATGTCATCCCGGCCGCTTCACTCACATGGATATGAAGAATCAACTGACTGAGAGAAAACGCTAATGTTACTGCTGCTGAATTAGTTAGATTTTCGCTAGAAGCAGACTGTATCATATATGAGTGACTGACTGTTGCAAACGATACAGAGACACCTCCCTGACAATAACGCCGAGACAGCTTGTTTATTTTTGGACCACAACGCTTATAGTAGACGATATTAAGATCACCCCATGTTATTCTCCATAGAGAAACTACTTCCGTGAACCAGGGGAATCGTCGGGATGAGCGAGTTACGTCAGGACTTCGGTGCTCTATTGTGGGATTATAGGAGGCTTACTGTGAAGCTGGGAACACTCATTACTGCCAGCTGCCTTTTTTGTATTTATTTTTTTATAGTTGTTTTCTGTTGGTTTTTCCTGGCGAATAATTATATATAGTGTTGCTTTATTATGGCAATTTGCAAACACATGATCATTATTTTGGTCAATGACTTTGGAAACAATACGAGTTTATTAAACTTACTTGAACCTTTATTGTTTGCATTTTCACATGAGCTAACGAGCATGAGCTGATGAGATGAACACAGATTGGCAATTCCGTACATACACTACTAGAAAACCCCAAAACCCCTACATATTATGGTACACTACTACTGTTCTGACAGCGACGGAGGCGTGGCTTTCACCCCATTATCTCAGCTGAGGCTCCCCACATTATTCGTGATTCTGTGCTTATCGGGTCGCAACTCGGACGGGGCTGAGTCGGCTCGATCGAACTTCGCAACGTTCGCCACGGCAACTCGCTCGCTTTAGCTCGCCCGGTGGGGTCTCTTGTTGGTCAAGTTCGCTTGAGATGGCGCCCCTCCGTCGCAGTCAGTGGCGAGGATTTCAGTGTAATATGTATGATTTTGCGGCTTTCTAGTATGTACGGAATTGCAGAATTGCCAATCCGTGTTATTTCACCGTGTTTGGGCGAGACCGGGTTGTTATATACATACAGGTACATACTTGAATGGCAGATGATTAAACATACGGGTCATATATTCGTGGTGCAGACACACCAGTGCGAATTAAGATTAAACTATAAAAAGTGCCCCTCGGGGCACAGGTCTCCACCAGGCCAGGTCAGGTTGTGGCCTCCTGGTGGCGCTATAATAGGCCAATGTGAAAAGGGTGCCATTTCTTCTCACGCATGGCAATTGGATGATTTGAGGCATTTTGCATTTGCATTTGCATTTTGAGCTGATAACGGACGGACGGAAGGACGGACGGACACACGGACAGAGTGCAAAACATACTCTCTCTCCCCATGCCTTCGGCCTGGTGGAGACAACAAATGATAACTGTGCAGTTATCACGTTTGTTCCTTCCTGGTCGGACTCAGTGAAACCAGTGGAATCAAAGTGTTTGCTCGCAGCTCGCAGCTGAATTGGTTTGACTTTTGGTGTTGACCAAAGAAAGGCCTGTGTTTCCGCCATGTTGGCTGTAGCTGAACTAAACATGCCACAGTTTGGGGCTTTTAGGGAGGGTGTATCAACCTGTGGGCCAGGGCCCAATGGTGGGCCGCTAGGTGGTATATATTCAAGACAGGGTTTTTTGCTGGAAATAGTGGCATTGATAATACGTACTGTACTTAAGTACCAATTTGAGATAGTTTGACTTTACTGGCAATTGAGTATTTCCATTTTTTGTACTTGTGTAGTACTTGTATACTACACTGCAGCTCAGAGGAACATATTGTACTTTATACTCCACTACGATTATTTGAAACTTTAGTCAGTTACTTAGAGCCCTATTTTATACTTTAGCTATTCGAAGAAATAGACAATTTACAAGCTCACAAAGCATTGCATCGCAACACACCGTGAGCCTGTAGATCTGCTTGTAGCTTGTACATTTTGTGTGTACTTTTCTTTGGTACTTTACTTTAAGTATATTTGAATGTAAATACTTTAGTTTTTTTATTTTAAATGTAGAACAGGACTTTTACTTTAGTTTATCTCTGTAGGGACAAAACTCCCTATATAACACAGTTTCAGAGAAGGCACTATCATCATCATATTGTGCACTGGTGCACAATATGATGTGACTGATATGATATGACTGTGCTGGGGAAATGTTTTAGGGCTTCAACCGTGCACATGCAGGGACATTCTTTACTACATTGTGATATTGCTTTTATTTTGCTGCCACTGGCGTTGTAGAACACATCAGTCTTTATATCTTTGACACAAAAGCCTGCTGCAGCCTCCCCTTCTAATGCTTTCCCCTATACTGTCTCGCCCTCAGCTCCTCTACTGTTTGTCATCATAAACACACAATATTATGGGCGCACAGCCTGCTCTCGTGTTAAATAAAAGAACAAGTGGTCATTTATTTTCAGTAGGCCAAAGGCTGGATATAAACACAAGACGGGCTGAAAGAAGGGTCTTTAATATGATATCTATCAAAGATCTGCCACATGGGGTGGCAGTGGCTCTGGAGGTAAAACGGCAGTTTGGGAAACGCTAGACTTAGTAAAACGGACCCGAATTGCAACTGTACTTGTCGTGTTCTTTATCGATCTGCACCAAACTCTTCGTGTCAAAAATAGCAGATCTACAAGATCACAATAGTGCCACGTTGCGATGCCTAGTGAGCTTGTGAATTTGTTCCCTCCCAGAATAGGGAGTCTGCTGTTCAAGTGGTTAAACGTATAAAAGTCATTTCAATCTGTCCTAATGTAAACTGGAAAATATTTACACAGTGTGATGTAACACTGATGTAATTCAGGGGTTGCCGGGGATGAAAATGTATATTTGCAGGGATGCCCTGAGCCAACAAGGAATGATGACATAGTCATAATGTGTCAGGTGAAACAGGCGCTGTCTCCGTTATCCACCCTTCTTGTCTTTGTTTCCCCCCCATATTATTATTATAGTAATGTGTATGTTTCTGTGTGGCAACCTCACGGCCGTGGTTTGCATTCGTTCACGGCGTGAAACAAACGGTGACAAAACAAACATTAAATTCTCTTTATTGTTAATGGCGTTTTTAAAACAAACATTAAACCTGTATATAGGGGCTAGCGCCCCTCAAAGAATTGACTCCGGTGTGAAGTGATTATCATCGTACATCATCATGACATAACATAGACACTATTTAATGTTTGTGTATAGGACGAAAATCTACACTGATAGCTGAATGAGGGGATAGCGCCCCTCAATCGTGAAAATGCACTTTAAAGGTTTTATGACATTCATTTTCATTTATTTTTATTTTTATTTTTTATTTTAGGTTTTATGACCTCAATTACACCCAAAAAAACCTGAACTTTGAACATTCAGTGGATTTTCTGTGGTCTGAAGTTTTCTTTGGGGTTTTTTGGGCCTTTTGAGCTACAATGAAAACAGGCAACACAGTGAAACAGTGACATCTGCTGGCAAATCCCATTGACATATATGGGATTTGCAGTAAGTGATGTCACTTACTGCCGGCAAATCAGAGCACCTGTTTGAGCCAGAAAACCCCAGATCACAGAAAATCTACTGAATGTTAAAAGTTCATGTTTTTTGGGTGCAATTGAGATTAGAAAACCTAAAAAAAAACAAGAACAATTCCAAAACCTTTTTTTTAATGTCACAATCCCTTTAACCCATTCTGACGGGGCACCCATTTTGGTGTTGGCATCATGTTATGCTTTATCTATTGAAAAATAGCAGATCTACAAGCTCATATCGCGCCACCGAGTGTCGCGATACGAGCTTGTAGGTCTGCTATTTTTGAAAAATCGAAGACACTTTTAGAATCTGATCTCAGGTCAGAATGGGTTAATAATGAAACTGTCAGGATGTAATAGACATTTTTAGAATCTGATCTCAGGTCAGAATGGGTTAAAAAAATATAAATTTTAGCCAAGAGTCTGCGACCCAGAATAGGGTCCTGGCCTTACTTTGGGGGACAGTTGGTAGACAATGCTGGTAGGTTTGCATCATAATGTTGGCAGCTGCCATAGGGCAACGCCCCCTGACAGTGGGTGACGGAACCCTCCCCCACTGCACACTTCCACACATAGACGCAGGCATGCACACACACACACACACACACACACACACACACGTACGCACGCACGCACACACGTATGCACACACATGCACCCCAACTCCTTTTCTATGCCCATTCAGCGGTCAGCCTCAAGTTTCATTCACTTTGAGCCATTGTGTGTGTGTGTGTGTGTGTGTGTGTGTGTGTGTGTGTGTGTGTGTGTGTGTGTGGACTGCTGTTAGTGAGAACCATTGTCCAAAATTTTGGAAGAAGAAAAAAAAAAAGAACCCTTTTCTGGTTTTCAATTTCAAGGGGCTGTTTTAAGATTTAGGGCAATGGCTTAGATTTAGCATTAGAGTTAGGTTAGTGGTTTATTCATTCAATTATTGTTTAAAATAATTGACTTTTTGTGTTTGTAGCACAAAAGCGTTGCTGTCAGGCCAGGAACCTTGTATCTTCTTATTTTTGTGTTTTCTTTGTTTCAAAACTTTTTTGTAGCCTAAATGAATGCTCTATTTGTCGTTGAAAGTGAAAGTGCTGTGGCCTCTATACAAATTGAAACAATAAAAAGTATTAACAAGAGCTGGATCCACATTTCCTCAAATGGGACAGTTTTGGACACGGTTTCCACTGGACACTAGCGACACATTATGCTTTTGATTGATTGAATACTTAATTTGTCAGACATGTAAGCAGCGTGTGTGCCCAGAGCAGGTTTGCTTTTGCAAAATGTCCACCACAAACATGGCGAAGATGACCCCCTGGTCTGTCAGCCTCATGGTCTCAGAAGGCTCTGAATATGACATTTATTCTGATCCGACTCCATCTCCGACTGGCCAATTTAAATACAAATATGTATAGGCTGCTGTGAACAGACCAATTACTGCAGTTCCCCGGGGTCTTTCAAATCGGTGCAGTCACTGCAGTGACCAGGAGAGGAAAGTCCCCTGCGGTTATGAATTACAATTCACATCTTTGCATTCATTTAAAAGTATTCATGCATTTTATTTTAACTAAGCAGAGGAGTGCTTCATTGAATGGCTCACAACACACCCATGCGCACACACGCACGCACGCACGCACGCACGCACGCACGCACGCACGCACGCACGCACGCACGCACGCACGCACGCACGCACGCACGCACACACAGACACACACAGACACACACACGCACACACAGACACACATAGACACACACACACACACACACACGTGAGCTTGTAGACACGTGACCTTGTAGATCTGCTATTGCAACAATCTTTGACGTTTTTGGGAACTTTTCTCCTATAATGACACCAGGTTGAACGTGTTCATGGAGTCCTTCCTATACTGTACCATCACTCAGATGTATCGATATAGCCAATTGTATTCATGGAAAATGATTGTGATGCCATGTCTTAAGTCTTGCCGTAGACACCCCTGGACGCCTGGCACAAAAACATTCTCAGATGGGGGTCCGTCAAATATATATCAATTCGGGGGTCCTTCTTGGCACGAAAACGTTTGAGAACCACTGATTTAGAAGGCATTTTCTAGCATCTGCCTCAGGACGTATTCATGGGTTAAACTAAACATTATTCTCTCTTTTATCACCACCGATGTGATTTTGTTAAATGCATATGTCATCACCCTTGAGAAGCTATGTGCCGGACGGACGGCGGGGGAATCTATTTTGTACTCGGTTCAATTCATAGCCTTGCCCTTTTTCATCCTCTCTCCATGGCAACGGGCGTTTAAAGTAGAGAGAGACACACTGCGGAAACAGAGCGAGAACCTCATTTTAACCCATTCAGCCCTTTTGGTGTTTTAACTATGCTTTAGCTATGGAAAAATAGCAGATCTACAAGCTCGTAGATCGAGCCGTAGATCTGCTATTTTTTTTTAAATCGTGAAAATGTGCCGCAATTCTTATATATCAAAATCATTGCTTCTGGGTGGGTCCCTGGAACAACATATTTTCAGATGGGGGTCCGCGGCCAAATACAGATAATCCTGGGGGTCTGGGGTTGAGAACGGTTGACATAGAAACATGGGTTTTTCAGAAAACTGTCAGGATGAAGAAGCCATTTGTAGAATCATCCTCAGGTCTAAATGGATTTTATGTGGTTCTTCAGCTGGGAGTACCACAGGAATCTCAAACAGCCACCGGGGAGACGAAGCCGTAGCAGGTGGTTGTTCATTTAATACCGGGCTATTATACTGCAGTACACATATTGGACTGAGCAACTTTGATCTGTAGAGAAGTATTATGTAGTATGAGTATATGTATACTTTTACTTGAGTACTGGTGTTGAGTACTTTGAGTTTGTCCACCGCCGTGCTCAGCCTATTAGCCAAAGAGCCCTTCCTCGTCCCTCCTACATCATTGTCTCCACCAGGCCGAAGGCATGGGGACATTGGGGAGAGAGTATGTTTTGCACTCCGTCCGTCCATGTGTGTGTGTGTGTGTGTGTGTGCGTGTGTGAGTCTGTCTGTCCGTCCGCGTGCGCGCGCGTATGCGTCTGTCTGTCCGACTATCTGTTACCAGCTAATCTCCGGCACCGTGAACTCGGTCGATGCCAAATGTTGCGCTGCACACTCCCTAGATGCCAACGATGAACCTCTGCCCAAATTTTCCAGAACGGCCTGTTATAGCGCCACCAGGAGGCCGACTTTTGTAAAACACATTTTTGGATATTACTGCTCCAGATTCTGTCCAAAAATCCCGCACATCGTTACACAGTATCTCTATAGTCATGTGTTCAAGACGGATCTGTCCCATATTTACGATTCCATCCTAGTTGGCATTCAAAGTTTGCAGGATTTGCCCGTTTTGAACAAAAAGCCTCACATCATGAACACAGCGTGCAATTTACGTGAAATCTTTCACAGACTTTCACCTACTAGGCTGAGGAATATATCCCACCCTGTTCACATTGGCCTGTTATAGCGCCACCAACAGGTGGATTTTTAGCAAAACACATTTTTGGAACAAAATGCCTCAAATCATCCAATTGCCATCCAAGGCGTAAGAGGAAATGGCACCCTTTTCACATTGGCCTATTATAGCGCCACCAGGAGGCCACAACCTAACCTGCCCTGGTGGAGAGTACCTGTGCCCCGAGGGGCACTTTATCTAGTTTTTTTACTTGAGTGAAGTACCGATGTAATGCATGCAGTGTAGAGATTCTACAAAGAAGTAAGTCTAGAAGTAAAAGTCCGGAGTTAAAAATGTACCAAAAGTAGAAAGTACTAGTCATTAGCGCAGAATGTTCCATTGCATACGTTTTCAAATGTATAAAATGTCAAAAAATATTTTGAAAATAGCATTGTGAGCTTGTAGAACCTCTATATTCAAATGGAATTTTTTTTTTAAACTGTAGCGGTTAATACATGTTTTTTTTTTTATAATAATCTAAATCAAAAAAGTAACTACCGGTATAGTAACTAAAGTTTTCAAATAATTGTAGTGGTGTAAAGTACAATAGTCATAAGTGTATATACTTGAGTAAATGTACAGTACTTAGTTACTCAACATCACTGATTAGGCCTGTGGGTTTCAGGCAGGGTTGCTCTGGCGCTTGCTGTTCCAGCCTCTCTCTCTCTCTCTCTCTCTCTCTTTCATCGGGGGGGCATTGTGATGTGGTGGTTGATTCAACAGCATACATCCTTGCTGTTCCCTTTTGGCCTTTTCAAATGCCAGCTCTGCCTCTATACTCTCCCCCTCCGGTTTGTTTGATTACAGGCCACTGGGATTTGGGGAAAGCACAGGTCCTCCTGAGCTGAGAATGTGAGAGGAGAGACACAGACAGGCAGTCAGGCAGGCAGTCAGGCAGGCAGCCAGGGTTTGCTCTGCTTTGAGAGAAAATCACACTCGCTGCAGTGGTGGTGGTGGGAAGTGACTAAGCCTGTTTAGACTGGCAGCTAAATCCAGCCTATATCAGACCTGATCACTTGCAAAATGACAGTGTGAACACTAGTCAGTCCTAAAGATCCAATTGAGAAATAAATCAATTCAATTCGACAGTCCAAACAGAGCCTATAAGTACGCTTACTCAAGTAAGAATACTAAGGCTCACGTATTCTCTAGCACTTTTACATTTCACAATCGCATACTTAAGTATTTTCTTTTCCAATATAGTAGACAGGGGACAATTCAGCAAGAGGGCGATGTGTTTCTGCCATAGAGTTATATATAAACTAGAGAGCGGAATGCCTGCCTCGCCCCAGCTATTCCATTTCCACGGAAGTTGCTCAATTTGAAGCACCCGGAAGAACGCTCTACTTCTGCATCTTCCTCATTTGGGCTGCACCCCAAACTGCGGAAGTGCTAACCTCCATGAACACGCCTGAATCCATTCATGAACGCTGTTAAACCCCAGCCGCGCACTCTTTTCCTCGTGCATGTACTTCGCCCGCCTGCAGTCCCAGCTTTGGCCAGTAGGGTGGGGCGGCTTAACCCATTCAGGACGGGAACCCCTTTTGGTGTTTTAAGCATTATGTTATACTTTATAACGCTGTTGAAAAATAGCAGATCTACAAGCTACGAGCTTGTAAATCTTCTAATTTTTAAAAATCGTGAAAATGTGGCGCAAATCTTTGAATATATATTCTTTCACAGTGAACGTTTTAACTCAAATCTTTGCTTCTGGAACAACATATTTTCAGACAGGGGTCCGCGGCCAATACAGATAATTCTGGGGGTCCTAGAAGCCTTTTTTTCTTTTAATCGGCCTCAGGTCTACAGTTTCCCAGCGCTTCTTGGGGCCTGGTTTTTGCAGGTAAACATCACCGTAGTACTCTACTACAGTGGCTGATAAATTATTTGAAGTAACCACTTCAAACATAAATATACAAACACATATGCAGTAAAAGTAAACGAGAATAATAAAAAATACACTATATTTGAGGCAACCACTTCAAATATAAAAGTATGCTCTAAAAAAGCTAAATCTATGTCGGCGTAACGTAACTAGACATTTAAGCTAAATATGAATTTTCTGTTCATCATTGATATACAAGAAGCACATCATTACAGAGAATCAGTTTTTCCCATTGCTATTTTTCCTGTTTTTTTTTTTTTTTTTTTCTTCTTTTTCTGTTCCTTTTTTTCCCTTTCTTCTATCATTTGAATCATTAAAAAGGTGGGCATAATAAGCTTCGGCTTCAGCCCAAACCTTTTCAGTCAAACTGTAATTCTGAAACCCCCATTCTGAAATGTACTGTACTGTAAATGACTGAGATAAATAAACTAACTAACTTAGCGGTGCAACTATACATTTATTGTTATATACTGTATTGTAGTGTACTGTGTGGGGGTCCCCGGTATCCAGACCCCTAGGTATACGCCCAGGGTGCCGGTCCGGTTCCTGCAGGCCGCCCCGCGTCCGAAACAGTTGAGAAATGACAGTGTTACCGTGTGGGGGACATCCAGAGCCCCAGGAACGCGCCCAGGGCTCGTACTGTAGTGTAGTGTACGTGACGTGCGCATGTGTGTGTGTGTGTGTGTGTGTGTGTGTGTGTGTGTGTGAGAGCGAGAGAGTTTAAAGTCTGATGTCAAAGTTGTCTGTTTTCTTTGATTTAATGCTATTTAATTTGCATATCACGCGGAGCAGAATGCTACGTTTATTGCTGGAGAATTTGCCATAATTTGACAGTAAACTTTACAGCTTCACATTCTGAGTTTTTTTTTTATATATATATACTTTTTTTTTATAGCAGTTGTGTTCTGCACGGATTAGAATGCTGCTTCCAACAGGAGCTCCCATAAAGAAATTCATTGCAGGCACCGGCCAGCCACACTGCTATAAACGCTGCAGTTTTATGCTAATGGGTTGGCGCTAGAATTGGTTGTATAACACAGCGGTTCTCAAACCTTGTTCGTGCCAATGACCCATATATGCATTTGGCCGCAAATAGGTTTTGTGCCACATGGAGACCCCCCAGAAAAGAAGATTTCTGTCAAATATTCGGGTGGAAACCTCATTTTGAATGGCCAACAGATAGATAGATAAAGTGGTCCAAACGATTGTGATGGTGGTGGTTACTCACCAGCTCTTGTTAATAACATAACACGACGTGACAACCTTCATTTTCAAAATGGATCAAAAACCAAAAAGACGTCCGATCTACAAGCTCACAACACATCACGACGAGGCACCATAACACATGTTACGAGTTTGTAGATCGGGCCAAAAATTGACAAAGTTTTGGAGATACAAGAAATTAATTACTAAAAAGATTATAGGCTAGAGGGACTCGTTGAAGCATGTAATTCTCTTGCTGTAGCATTTTATAGCCATGGTCTGAATGAGTCCCTTGCGTCCTTTATGCCAGACATTTCATGTGTTTTCATTACTGGTGCAATTCTGTATAAATTCCCCACTATGCATTTTTTATTTCTTTTTATTGACGCCCTTATTGATTGTAAAGTGCTCACAGTCTGTCCTTGACTTGGTGCCAGGTTGTACTGTACTGTATATCAGGGGTTCTCAGGGTGCAGTGACGCCAGTCCAGGGTGCCACGCAGAACACTTTGATATGTTTGGAATGTATCACCGTGTCACTTCAGTTTAACCCATTCTGACCTGAGATCAGATTCATACGAGGTTTCCACATGGACACACACTGGTCTGATGAACCCATTCTGACCTGAGATCAGATTCAAAAAAATGTCAGTCGCTCTTCGATTTTTCAAAAATAGCAGACCTACAAGCTCGTAGCGCGCCACTCGGTGGCGCGCTATGAGCTTGTAGACCCACTGTTAGACCAAAAATAGGTCACACATGTGTCCCGTTGGAACGCGTCGAGAGCTTGTGGATCGGCTATTTTTGGTGAATGTTCCACCCAGAATTGGTATGCTGGGGTTCAAGTGTTTAAAGTTAAATAAAGTTATTTACAATCTGTCCTAATCTCTCAAGTTCTCCTCGTGATATACTATATTAGGGGGAAATATTGACATATTTACGTAGCGAATATTAAATAAATGTAAGGTGCTAGAAAGTAACAATGGCATTCAGGGACTGCCTTGAATGGAAATGTTATTTAAAGTTTCTGAACCCCTGTTGTGTATATACGCATATCAGTGGTTGTCAAACTCAAATGTTTGCTTCTGGGGGTCCCTGGCACAAACTATCGCTGAGACGGGGGTCCACAGACCGCAGCTAAATACATATCATTTTGGGTGGTCCTTGACATGTAAAGGTTTGAAAACCTATAGCCCACACACACACACACACACACACACCCGCACACATATGCACACACACGTACACACAGTGGATCCACAACCCGGTGCCACAGAAAACCCAAGGGAAGATTGGAAGAGAAAGCTGACGCCCATCGATCGAGTTATCAGCTTTATTACGGCAGGACTGACTGGGTGAGTGATGGGCCTGGCAGGAAACCAAAGAGATTTGAAGATGGCCGATAAGCGTAGAGACATCAATGCACTATAGGCGTCCCCCCTGCTCCCTGACACGACGGAACTGGAGGAGAGGGCCACGCAGGGTATTCGTTAGACTCGCTCCCAGTCTTACTCATCTGCGAAGAGAAAAGCCCGGCCACAACCTAAGGTTGGCAGAGACTGCAAAGCCGGAAGTGTCGAGCCGGATTATCCGTCAGATGTATTTACCCCCCCGGAATGGATACAATATGTTTCGACCAATCACAACTACTTTCTATACAGCGTAGGTCAGTGGTTCTCAAAGTGGGGTCTGGGGACCCGCCTAGGGGTCCTTGAGAGAGTTCCAGGGGGTTCCCCAACAAAATGATAATTATAGGAACCAAATGGACGCTTATGGGTCTGTAACTCGTATAGAGAGTGTACAAATGTGTTGTAACTCTCAGAGTTACATCAACATTCATTTTACAATATACATTGGGGTCCCAGAGATAATTCAGGTCAAACTGGGGGCCCTAGAGGCATAAAAATCATCTCTTATGGGGGTCCTTGGCATGTATTTTCAAATGGAGGGGGTCCACAGGCTATAAATGAGTATCATTTTTGAGGGTCCTTGATATGGAAATGTTTGGGAACCATTGGCGTAGTAGGTGTTGCCCAGCGTGAGTAGTTTCTTGCAGAATCGGACCGTTAAGGAGGGAATCGTTGGGAAACGGGAATTGTTCAAACCATAGTCACAGTGACATTCCACACATTCTAATTGGACTGTAGCATAGCAATGAATAATGGATGACCTCGCTAGTGACAGAGCTCTCCTGTATTGATGTGAGCCAGCTACTGCAGTCTACTTCAGTAAAGAGCAGTGTTTGTAATTTATTATAAGCGACCTTGGGCTTGTTTTTCTGCAAAGTTGTAAGCATGTAGATCGGCTATTTTCAAACAGCCTAGTTACTTCTTTTGGGCTTGTTTTCATAGACCACTGACATAGAAACAGAGGTCTTTCTGAGAACTGTCATGCTTTAGAAGACATTTTGTAGAATTGGCCTCGGGTCTAAATGGGTTTATTAGAGAGCTGGAAAGACAGCGAGACACCTCCCACTGGTGTCAAAACCTCCCAGTGTCTAACTTAATGAAAGGCCGTCTTATCTGACTGCTGCCAGATATTGGGTACATTGGACCGGAGGTTGGAAAAATAGGACAAATCAGGGCTTTTGGGTCATCGCTCATATTAGGTTCTTAGATTCATAATAACCTGAGTGCTTCGAGTCATATCGGATCTCAGGCGGGTCACTACTCACTATGGACCCTGGAGGAAGGGTCCATAATGCAGTTCCCGGCTAAGTTCAGGGCGTCTCTCACGCACAGTTATAGGGCCGATTCATACTCCTATTGTACCGCTGTAGTGCCGAAATGATTTCGGCTCGTCAGAAATGTTCAGTAGCACCGAAGAGCCGACTTTAGGACGGTACCCCCCCCCCCCCCCCCCCCCCCCCCGAACCCCCCCGACTTTTTTTTTTTAAACACTTTATTTTTATTGATGCCGCAATGAATAAACATATGTGTACATTTTGTTGTATCCGACATGTAAATATCCCCCCCCCCCCCCCCCCCAATCAAGGTCAGAACAAGACAAATAAAACAAAGACAGACAGTACAAGACAGTAAAAGTAATTAGTAAACTAGTATTGAAAGTGCACTAATGAACATAGTAAAAAAAAAAAAAAAAAAAAGAAAAGAAAAAGGGTAAAACAGCATTTTCCATCAGGGTATGGTATCTAGGTTACATACATTGTATCCATCATTCCGTTTAGATAGTAGATTGCTCTATATCCAACTGTCTACTTACTGAGGGCCTCTAACCAGAGGTCGCCCAATGTCAGGTTTGGTGTGAGGTCCGAACCGACTTTTATTCGGCTCTAAAATAGGAGTATGAATCGCGCCTTAGCTCATAGCGCGGCACCAGGTGCCGCGCTATGAGCTTGTAGATCTGCTAGTTTTAAAAAATCTTGAAAATGTGGCGCAAATCTTTGAATTTATATTCTTTCAGAGCAATCGTTTATAATTCAAATCTTTGCTTCTGAGGGGTTCCTGGAATAACATATTTTCAGATGGGGTCGTGGCCAATTACAAATAATTGTTGGGGTTCTTGACATGAAATATTGAGCACCACTGATATAGAAACATAGGTATTTCAGAAATGTCTACATCAGGCCTAAATGGGTTAATAATAACCTGAGTGCTGTGATTAATATCTCAGGATCTCAGGCAGGTCAGTATGAACACTGGAGGAGGTTCAGGGCGTCTCACGCACAGTTAACCCACCCAACATGTATCGCGATCCAAGGATTTGAGATTTGTGTAAAAGGTTTCCTGTCATTTCCCTGCTAGCTGCTATACAGTTTTGAAAAGCAACTAGCAGTTGTACAGTTGTCTTATCTACGTCAGGATTGAAAAGACGGTAAGACTATTGTTAAAATAAAACAGGATTTGAGATTTCTGGAGGGGAAATGATAACAAAAAAATGTTTCCTGTCATTTGACTTTAAACCAGCGTTCGTACACTATTTTATATTTAATTTACGGGGAACCAATGTCCCGGTTTCAAGCTGGGTTTAGTTTAGTTTATTATATTACGGATCCCCATTAGTCCTCACCACAGTGAAGACTATTGTATTGAAGATTTCGGTCTTCATACATTCTCTAAAAAATATGACATAGTAAATTACTTTTTGGTTTACAAATCAATGAATTACTAACAAAACATTGTATATCCAATTACTCATAGTTCAAACAAATTAAACAAGCTAACTACAGTAAAAAATACTTTTTTCCCTAATCACTGCTTCCTTCAATTTCTTTTTGAAGTTTGATCCGGTGTCCCGAATCCTGACAAATAGAAACACTGAAATATTCCGGATTTAAAGGTTTTTGAAAATATGGTCACTCTAATATGGAAGGAAAGCCTTGTTATTTTTGTTTGTCTCAGATTTCCATTTTTTTTTAGACCAAAGTCTTAGGCACAATGTGTAAATGCCATGATGCTTCTAATGAATGTTCTGGTAAAATGTGGCACGCAGCAACGCCAAACAATGGCTGTGAAGCCGCTGGCATTTTGGCCCTATCTTCTGGAGGCACGCTGCCTTGCTTACGTATTCAACCCGACAACCCCCCCCCCCCCTCCTTTTTTTACCATAAAGGTCATCTCCATTTCCCATCAAAACCAATTAAGACTGTACACGGCCTCGCTGATGGCACGGTGAGTGTGCGGGCGAATGAGAGAGAGAGAGAGAGAGAGAGAGAGAGAGAGAGGAGGTGAGTTATTGGATTTATTCATTACTACCTTCACAGGTGGTCTTGACGATAGTAATTAAGGCTCTGTTCCATTCTGATCAAACCGGGTCAGCGTGCTGATATTGTGCATGTTGGCTCACTGGAAACACTCAAATTCATCCATGGTTCCTTGAGGCGGTACTTAATGGCCCGTGTGTAACTCTGACAGTGTACAAATAAATGTGCATTTGTTCACTCTCAGAGCTATGGGGGTCCTTGAAATGAAAAGGTTTGAAAAGAGAACTAAACACTAAATTGAACAGAGCCTCAATTAGTACATTGGTAAGACCTGTGAAGGAAGGAAGTAAGGAAGAGGCCCAATGTGTGTTCCAATACAGCTGCAGTGAAAAACATACAGAATAGCGAAATCCAATATGGGAGTCCTTCTTCCACACCACCGCCTCTTCCTCTGAAGCACTTCCCCAGGGTAGTGTGACATGAAGCCGAAGAGAAGGCAGGCAGGCTGGATGGAGGAAGCCAAGCCGCTCTCGCTTGCTCAGTCACCCACATTCCTCCGCTCGTAAAAGACGCAGGCTTTCTGGTTCCCATCCAGGCCCGCCGCCTGTTGGCAGTGAGTGACCCACCGCTAATGAGACATAATGGACTTTGTATTTTGTCTCATTGATTTCTGGTGTTTGGAATTACTGCCGTCCCCCCCCCCCCCCGAGGGGCCCGTTATTATGGGAGTGCTTGATGGGCCGTCACACAGTTCAGCGCAGCCAGGCAGACGTCTGTGAGGTCAACCTCTCCACGGTTGGTTGGCTGTTTGGTGGCAGTGGTGGGAGAAGTAATCTGATTCGTTTTTTACTTAGTAAAGTAAAAAGGCCAGTAATCGAGGGTACAGGCTTTAGTTCCGACATACTATTGGTCCGAGTGTCATTAGACCGGCAACCTACCTCGAACCCTAACCTAACCCGTCCCGAACCGCAAGCACGGAGCAGCGCATGTTCGACCGCATGTCTGACCGTTGTTCCCGCATGTCGGATCTTTGGTGTGTTTGATCTGCGTGTGCATCCTGTGTTAGAAAGTAAAAGTATTGGCATTAAAATGTACTCTATATATACTCTATTTGATTATTATTTTTTAAATGTGTCATGTTGTTTGAGTGGTGCAGCCACTCAGCAATGCAGCAATGTGTGTCCCTGGCTGGCTGGCTGGGTCTGTCTCTGTCCGTTTGAGCACGGAAATAGCGTTATAGCGTTTGTTGACCACCAGGTGTGACTGTTGCGCAGCCTAACACACACACTTTTTTTCTTCTTTTGTTACAGCTGTATAAATCTAAATCTGCAACTCATAACTAAAAGTTGTTAAATAATTGTAGTGGAATAAAAAGTATGATATCTGAGATGTGGTGCAGTACAAGTTTAAGCGGGGTCGTCTCTTATGGGCCGTCTGTTAACGTGGAAAGGAGTATTCTTCTGACCTTCATTTGATAGCAGAGTTCAGAGAGAGGGAACGAGAGACAAGCACGCACGCGCACCACACACACACACACACACACACACACACACATATTGAGAGAGAGATATTTGTCTGTTATACGACATTTTTGTTGATATAATTACAATTTCTAGAGATTTCTAGTGTCCCTATTTGCCATGAAAATAGAGCGTCGCAGTCCCGCCCCCTTTCATGACGACGACAGGCCCAGGAAATAATTCCCCATGCATTTTCCCCATAGATATTTCAAAATGTATTTATTTAAAGACCTTTTAAGCCTCGGAAAAGCCAACTCGGATCGTGACTGCGACGCTCTATAGTCAATCTGTATATGCTCAAACGTGATGCTACATGTGATCACACTGGCAGATAGAAAAAAGATACAAAGCTACACAGCATATCCGTAGCTTTGTGTCTTTGTAGCTGAAGTTGAAACCAACTCAACCTTTTTGTAGCTTTTATAGCTTTTTTAGCTTTTGTAGCAGCTACAAACGTTGGATGTATATCTTTGTATCTTCATATCGTTGGCTTCCATTGAAAAAATAATGGTAGCCTCTAGCTTTGTATCTTCATGGCGCTGACTTCTATTGAAAATGAAGGGCAGCCTGTATCTTTGTATCTTCATGTCGTTGGCTTCCATTGAAAAATGAATGGTAGCCTGTAGCTTTGTATCTTCATGGCGCTGACTTCCATTGAAAATGAAGGGCAGCCTGTATCTTTGTATCTTCATGTCGTTGGCTTCCATTGAAAAATGATTATGGATGGTACCGAGATTAAAATAGGGTGCATTTTGCATCCCAAAACGCAGTTTATAGTTCAGGGACGCAATAAAACAACGACCTCTGCATCCACGGGATGCACTACTGTACTACTGTACTGTTTTTTATTCTAGTTTATTTTGCTAGCTTGAGTTATAATAATCATTTCTTCTTCTGTTTTCTACATGAATATAACCACTTTATAACCATATAAAATGAAATGAGAGTTAAATGCTGCAATTTGTAAAAATGGCAAAATATGACTCCTAACGTGGTTGAAGTGGGACTCATCAAATGTCCCTGGGACTCATTTCTAAAAGACCATCCCTGCATCCTGGGACTCATTACATTGAAAACCTATTCACATCACTGACGGTAACCTGCAGCTTTGTATCTTCATGTCTCTGGCTTCGATTGAAAAGGAATGGTAGCTTGTAGCTTTCTTTGTGGCTGTCAGTGTGAACGCATGCATAACTCCCTGAAAAGTAACACAGCCGCTTTATGCTGCCGAGGGACCATCTGTGTCCAAGGACACTCAGCCTGTCTCGCCTGTCGCCTGTCCTCCTGTCCCCGGGTACATCCGTCCCCGATGTGTCACTTCTCTCAGTGTGTGGTGTGATAATTATTATGATCATCCCCACTGCTTTGTCCACGTCACTTTTCAGTCACAACACCACAGCCATGAGCCACAGACTTTTCTTCTTTCTTTTTTCTTTAACCCATTAGAGATTAGACCCATTCGTTTCTATGTCAGTCGTTCTCAAACTATTTCATGTCAAGGACCCCCAAAATGATGTATTTGGCTGCCGACCCCCATCGGAAAATATGTTGATCCAGGGACCCATGAAGCAAAGATTTAAGTTAAAAAAAAACGTTCGCTCTGAAATAATATATATTCAAAGATTTGCGACATATTTTCACGATTTTTCAAAAATAGCAGACCGAGCTTGTAGATCTGATATTTCTTTAATAGCTAAAGTATAACATAATGCTTAAACTGGGATAGTTCACCCCCAAAATACCTTTTTTATGCCAAGGACCCCTTCACTGAGAGAAGTGATGCAGGGACGGCTACTAGCCTACATTAAAAAAATTCAACAGTTATTTTTGTATTTATTTTTACCATCTACTATTCTGTCGAAACCGAGGTGAACATCCATCCATCCATCCATCCAAGGGGGGCTCAAGCCCCTACCCCTTTTTCCTGCCTCTAAAAACTGCCCTTTCCAGACCATGAATGCAGCATTTACTATGGTGAAAGAAATGCAAATGCCCCCCTTTCCATGCCTTGCATATACTTGAAGGCAGCATTTAGGAGAATTGCCTCTCCTGAACTTGAACTTGAACATTTTACGTTGAAAGAATTAGTCCCCTGTGTAGAAATCCATGTCGTACCGTACCCCACATCTCCAGTAGCTAAAGAGTAGGTTGTGGCCCGAAAATAGCTGATCCACAGATCCGCTTTTAAGTGTGCCTCTTAGCGCGTTTCTGCCCCTGCCTCTCTTAACATTCTCTGCACGTCTCCTGCTTCCCTCCCTCGCAGAGCCTAGCTGCCTTCCAGGTGAGGCTGAGGGACGAGCAGCACTCCATCCTGGTCGCCCTCGAGCCCTCTGACCTGCGGGAGAACGCCACGGCGTACGCCGCTCGCCTCACGGGGGAGCCCAGGGGAGCGCGCCTGCTCCACTTCCAGTTCCAGAACGCCAGCGACCGGCCCCCGTCGCTGGCGTTCGACGCCTCGCAGCATGGCCTCTGCTACACGGTGGCTCTCCTCGTCCGGGAGGACGGGAGCTGGTCCAGGCCTCTCCACAGCGTGTCTGTGCTCACAAGTAAGGAGACACACAACGGGGGTGGACAGAGTATAGGCTACATCGCTGCTGTCGGGCTTTAAAGGCCTAACCACACCAAAGGGTCGAGACGTCTTTTATCGTCGTCCCAGCGGTGTGATATGTCCTGTTGCACCTTGACACACGTCGACGCACGTCGTCCCACGTCGTCCCAAGTGTCACCATGCAAGTCCTTGCAACCGTTTGGACCCAAGGAGTTGTATGGCGACCCTTTGGTGTGGTTTGGGCTGTACATCCTATCTCCGTTATTCTAACCTTTTGTGTTTTGTTTTTTCCCCCGTAAATTAACTCCCTACTTGTTCAGACTACAGCGTCACACACAACTATGGAAAGTAGCAGATCCACACGCTGGGTATGAGCTTGGGGATCTTGGACATATGACAGAGACCATATACTTTGTAATTACATAAACATATGTGTATACTCAAGTAAAATACTCAATAATTAAAAAGTACATTTTATTTTCATAATATCAATGCATTGCTGTGTTGAAGTTTTAGAACATTTTCCCCCAGAGTAAAATATATACAGTATACATTGTAATTGTATTTAGTTTACTATCCACCACCGAAGAGACGCCAGATAACACAAATTTATAAAGTTATCTTTACTTAATCCCTATGGGTAAATGGGCTCTTGTAGCACCAAGGGAACATTATATCGCCGGGAATAAACCTCTTATCTCCATATTCTAATTATTATGTTTTTGTAAATTAATCTCCCCAAAAGCTTGTGGATCTGCTACTTTTCCTATTATTTTATTTGAGCAACAGTTTTGGACTTATGAGGTGCCCCCCCTCTCCGACAGAGACGTCATACTAGATAAATGTTACAAGAGCAGGAGGAGGAGAGATAAAAAAAAAAAAAAGACGAGTGCGCAAGAAGATCTAAAATAGAATAGAGAAAGGATCAGGGGCAAATCTCTGCCTGAATACGGCAGGTGTGAGCCGGGTTGTGTCACTGCGGTCTATCGTTAGAGGTTCCCAGGCTTTTCTGGATCGGGGCCCACTCGGAAGCGCTCACGGCCCGGCCCGTCCATAGAGCTGACCACTTAACACGCAGCAGCCGAATGGTCAGATGGGTGGGCTCTTCAGAGCGTGTTTATTTTAGAGATCAATCAAATCAATTGTGTTCCAGCTTGGATCAATGGAATTGACGTAGCATACGTTCCTGTTCATCACGATGATGCTCAACGTTATAAAGAAAACAAGGCATGTCATTTATTTTACACATTATTTAAAAATAAAAGTTAACATTCAATTATCATCAAAATCTTAGCCTTCGTCCCTTTTGCAAGTGGCAAAGGCCCACTTGCAGTACCCTCCCGATAGAATCACCGGTCTATCGCAGCACAACAAGTGACGGGAAGTCGTAGGAACTGTCTGTTGTTTCGGGAACTGAAACTGGATCACGAGATGTACTTTTACCAGAGAAACGCTTCAAATGCTGCTTTATTATCCAGGGGAAATGTTGGCTCCCAGACGAGCGTAAAATCACTCTTGCAGAATGTGTGTCCTTTCATGGGGCTGAAGGTTGCTAGCTTGACACTGAAAAACGATTAGAGGCAAGGAAAACAATTTGTTTGCCTTTTGGCACTGCAGTGTAGTGCAGTGGTTCCCAAACTTTTGCATGTCAAGGACCCCCAAATTGATGCTAATTATCCCGCAGACCCCCATTTGAAAAGATATGCCAGGGACCCATAAGAGAAGATTTCTACTGCTCTAGCAGTGATTCTCAACCTGTTTAATAACTTTAATTTCAAGCACCCCCAGTTTGACCTGAATCAGCATTTTTGGCAACATATAAATACAAATAATATTTCTGTTTGCCTTTTAGGCTTTAAAATCAAAAACTGCCCAGGGCAGAAACACTCAAATATACAAAGAAATGACTGACAGTAACCGAAGACAAATGAAAATAGCTCATCTACAACGTGACGTGTTCTGAGCTTGTAGATCATCCTCTTTCATTTTTTTTTCAACCGTTTAATTTATACCCGATGAATGGAAATGATTCTGATGTTTATGCAAAAACTCTTTATCTCAAATAACTGCGCCCGGGCGGGCGATTATATGTGACAATTATGACCCAGCAGCCTGAAGGCCAAGCGGTGCTGATGTTGTTGTTGCGTTCCAGAGCCCTCTCCTGTGGACGGCGTGCTGATATCGGACTATAAGGAGTCGCCAGAGACGGGGGTGGTCTTTGAGATCAGCTCCCCGCCCAACAATGTCTTCAGCCGGGTCAACATCAGCTACACCGAGGGCAGAGAGCAGCGGAACATGCTCTATAAAGGTAACGGTCCTTGGGTTGGTTAGAGCCAGTGTTGTTTTTGGCAGCATATTTTGATTTAAGTTTTAGTCATAGTCTCTTGAATGGTTTTTCACTTAGTCTTAGTCACATTTTAGTCACCTGGAATGTTTTAGTGTCAGTCTAGTTTTAGTCGACTAAATGTCATACGATTTTAGTCGACTAAATCTACAGGTGATTTAGTAGACAAAAATGTGTTTTGGCAGATCTTGATGCCGTCGTAATGACTGATTTTACACTTGCTGAAAATAGCCGATCTACAAGCTGCGACGCATTGTGAGCTTGTAGATCAGCTATTTTCAGCATGCAACCAATTGTAGAATGACTTATACTGGATGTCTTGTCCACTAGTCCCTTCCTAACATTTTAGTCTATTTTAGTCCCTGGCATATCTCTTCAAATGGGGGTCCGCGGGCTAATTAATGTCAATTTGGGGGTCCTTGACATGAAAAGGTTTGGGAACCAGTGGGTTAGAGTGATGCACGCTGTGAGCTTACGTACATCTGCTATTTTGGAATAGCCAATGCAAAAACCGACAGAACCTTTTCCGGTTTCAATGGGTTAAAAAAACAGAGCCGATCTATAAGCTGACTGACAACCCATTGTGAGCTTGTAGATCTGCTATGTTCACTGCTTTCGACAATTCCTTAGGCCTTTTTTTAAAATGCTATTTACATTTTCACCAGGCGACAATTATTTTAGCACTTTACTGACTGCACCTTTCAACACACTCAAAAAACAAGTGATGTAAAATGAAAACTGGGACATTTGAATGTTTTTGAGATATTTGTGGGGACACCCAGCTTGAAGCCGGGACAATCCCGGCCAAACCAGAACATCTGGTCACCACCGTACCTTGGGTTTGGCGCTCTACATTTATGCATATAGTTAATATATTCTGTACAGGACATTCTCAGTCTCCCGGTTCGATTTCTAAGACTTAAAATTAGCACTTTTCCCATATATCAACCATATCTTTATATAATTGCTCCTGCACTAATGCTCATTATAAGATGCTACGATTTTCGTCTACTCATAATGTGTAACGTGGTGGACTATGGACAGTTGAGAAACCCGCCTACCAGTGACATCATTGATGGGGATGCCAAGCTAACAGAAAATGCAGCCTCTCTCTTCCTGGAAAGTTAGCATGCTATAACAGAAGCCATTGTTCTTGCATTAACCCATTCAGGACGGGAACCCCTTTTGGTGTTTTAAGCATTATGTTGAAAAAAACAGCAGCACCAAGCTACGAGCTTGTAGCTATTTTTGAAAAATCGTGAAAATGTGGCGCAAAACTTTGAATATATATTCTTTCAGAGCGAATGTTTTGAACTCAAATATTTGCTTCTGGGTGGGGCAGGGGGGTCCCTGGAACAATATATTTTCAGATGGGGTCCACAGCCAAATACAGAAAACATTTAGGATTTAGAATAAAATCATTTTGATTCGACCCTAAATGGGTTAATACAACTAACAAAACAACTGGTCACAAGTAGGCATGTTTCTGAACTGTCCACAGTCCTGAGACACAGAATGAGTAGACAGAAATGGTGTCTTATTAAAGATAGGTTGAAAACAAGCAGTCCTTTATGTTGCGTGTTGCTTTTCAGTTGATTTGAATATTACATTTATGATCAGAGACATTCTCTTTTTGTAATGCTCATTTTATTTGTGGGTTTTCTTAGATTTCTACAAAGGTAAAACGGTGTTCAAACACTGGTTGCCGGGAACGTGTTACAGAAACATCACCTTCCAGCTGGTCTCTGAGGCCACCGTCAACAAGACCACCCTGGTCAGACACAGCGAGGTCACCCACAAACCCCTGCACCACAGAACAGGTAAACCCCACTCACTAGACCACAAACCTGCACCACAGAACAGGTAACCCCACTCACTAGACCAGTGGTTCCCAAAGTGGGGTCCGGGGACTCCTAAGGGTCCTTGAGGCCGGGGAGTTCAGCTAAATGATAGTTAGGAAACTCTGAGAGTGTACGAACGGAACCAAATACGGGTCCATTTGGTTCCATTCGTACACTCTCAGAGTTTACATTAACTTTGATTTTACAATATACATTAGCGTCACTACACATGCAGGTGTGTACGTGTTCTTTTAGAACAGGGGTTTTCAACTGGTTTTGATCCAGGGACCACCATTCTGACTAGCAGCAGCCTGGGGACCACCACTGTTGTGTCGGGTGGGTTCATCGTAGATCTACGATGGACCCACCCCCGACACAATAGTGGTGGGGCATTCATGCACCATGGGTTAAGATTGTTTTTGTTTTCTTCTTACTTGTTACTCACTAATCACACTATCACCGGCTACATTCATGAGCTGGACAAAAAAAACTATGTTTCAAAGTATTTTATTATCAAAAGTTTTACTAAAGTGTTTTTTACTTGTACTAAGCAGGACTCAAAATAAGTCTCAAAATAATAATCCATTTCAGTTAATCATCCAAACACTGAAGACACATTTGACATTTGGTGCATTTGACAGTCACAGTAGGTTTGTTTCTGACAACCCCCCCCCCCCCCCCCCCCCCCACACACACACACACACACACACAGAAACAGAATAGGCTATATATTATTATCTTATTCTATTTTAATAATCTTCTCTTTATTTTAACCAACCTACAATCTGCACTACATTTTACTAGGGCCTTATACAGTACATTTCTAACATACAGAGGGAACTGTTCATTGTTTACCGTCACTTTAAAAGCGTAATGTATACATCGTCGTACGACGGTGTCACGCACCAAGAATAGCACGTTGCGCCTCCGTCGTGTGCGTCAAAAAACGAACATTTTAATGCAGTCACACAACGCAACACAACGTGGGCAGTGGAGCCACCCTTCATTGATTAAAACGGGAACATTCCCTGACGGAGACGCGACGCTGACGGGCCCGGTGGAGCCCGCACCTGGTTGCAACGATAGACTGAGAAGTTGCACATTGAATAGTGAATACGTCACGTATTATGTGAGACTATTCAATCGATCCGCGGCAGATATTATAACTCTATGGCAGGGAGATTTGACTTTCCCAAACGTATTATTATGAATTGAATGAATAATTTATGGCAACGTCTTACTGTGCTTGCCTTGGGCAGCAAGCACGGTAAGCATGCATGCGTTGGGTGGAAGAGCAGGATGGTTGTTCCGCTGGCAGCTGATGACTGTCAGCTTTTATTTTATTTTATTTGACACCTTGAGCACTTGACTTGACACTGAAATGTTAGATTTGACTTAAGTTATTATTATTATTTAAAAAGTAAAAAGAGTGCAAATAAGTTTTATATTTAGAAAGGTAAAAAAAAAGTAAAGAAAAAAAAGGCAAAAATATAACTTTTCTGAATGCCTGGCTGCGGACCACCAGCAGTACCTCATAGAGTATCTATAGAGAAGACACCCGAGTTCTCCTCCCATCCACTTGCATTGAGTTGCTCAAAAGCGCATGAGGCGGATTCACTCCTCCTTCCTGGTAGGAACAGAGTGCATTCTGGGACGGATTGCAATGGTGAGTGGCCCCAAACACATGAACGCGCTGCCGTTGAACGCGCACGAGCGTCGTCCGTCGTGAACGTGTACAATGATAGTCAACGGACAGCGCGTTCATGTGTTTGGGGCCAGGCTGCAATACCTTCATTCGGCCACTATGTCCATTTCGCCTCAAGATTTCCTCTGTGTGCCTTCTCTATAAATATATATACTCTAAGCAGTACCTCCGCGGACCACCAGGGGGGCGCGGACCACCGGTTGAAAACCCCTGTTTTAGAAACATTAGCACCATCCACAAATACAGTACACTTCTTGAAACATTTTGAAAGTGAACGTGGGTACGCGTGTCTGTGGGTTTTATGAATGCTGAGCCTGTGACTAAACAAACAATAATATCCATTGGATCCATTTCTTCCCCATTTTCCTGAGAAATTTCAGTTTAGATTTGAGGCCGACAATGACGATTTGCTGCCCGAATGAAGACAGGCCAGGCGGCATCACGGGAAAACCCCCATGCGTTTTCACGTTTCATTATCATCATTTCATTATTACCTGACGTGCTTTTAAATCGGCAGGTTCCCAACCTGCTGGTGGACTATGAGGATATTGCAAGCGGGGCCCCACAGATAATTGTCCAGGAAGGAAGTGAGTCCATGACATCAGAGACACTGGGCTCACTGCTAAAATCTAAAATATCTAAAGCCACATATTACACACATAACGTAAAGACCCCAAGGAAAAATATTCTAAACGTCAATAACATATATTTTGTTAAGTGTCCCTTTAACTACATTAATGTAAAACCTTGAAAAACGAGTCTTCATTGTGATACCAATAGTTAAGAACTCAAAATATACAGTACACAAAGTATGAAAATGCACGTGGCCCACCCATCTGACCACCACCCAAGTGTTAAGTGGTCAGATTCTCAAGTGGGCCCTGGTCAAGGGAAGGTTGGGAACCTGAGCTTTAAAACACGGATTCCCAAACAGTGGGTCAGAAACGTGTGACGTGTTGAGAGCTTGTTTGGTTCGTTGGCTATTTTCACTGGGTCCTGGGGAGACACCAAATTTGTCCTTTGGGTCTAAAAGCTTTGGTAAGTGCTGCTTTAAGTGACCCCGCTGAGAGGCGTGTGCAGATCGGTCAACCTCCTCTCTCTTTCTCTCCCTGTTGGCCCGCAGTCCCCAACCCTCCCCTCAACATCTCCCGCAAGATCGTCCACCTGCGCCAGCGGGCGGCGCCGGCGAGGGACAGCCTGGACGCTGGCCCCGCTCCAGAGGGGACGCAGGAGAGCCCTCAGCTCCGCCAGGCCCGGGACCTCCTCCTCATGGAGGAGGAGGAGGAGACAGAGCAGGAGGACATCACCCCTGGGGAGGCGCCAGGCAATGCCACCCAGATCCCCTACGAGCCCTCGCACAACTTCACCTCTGTCACTGGTAGGCACAACTTCACCTCTGTCACTGGTATACAACTTCACCTCTGTCATTGGTAGGCACAACTTCACCTCTGTCACTGGTAGGCACAACTTCACCTCTGTCATTGGTATACAACTTCACCTCTGTCACTGGTAGGCACAACTTCACCTCTGTCACTGGTATACAACTTCACCTCTGTCACTGGTAGGCACAACTTCACCTCTGTCACTGGTATACAACTTCACCTCTGTCACTGGTAGGCACAACTTCACCTCTGTCACTGGTATACAACTTCACCTCTGTCACTGGTATACAACTTCACCTCTGTCACTGGTAGGCACAACTTCACCTCTGTCACTGGTAGGCACAACTTCACCTCTGTCACTGGTATACAACTTCACCTCTATCACTGGTATACAACTTCACCTCTGTCACTGGTATACAACTTCACCTCTGTCACTGGTAGGCACAACTTCACCTCTGTCACTGGTAGGCACAACTTCACCTCTGTCACTGGTAGGCACAACTTCACCTCTGTCATTGGTATACAACTTCACCTCTGTCACTGGTATACAACTTCACCTCTGTCACTGGTAGGCACAACTTCACCTCTGTCACTGGTATACAACTTCACCTCTGTCACTGGTAAGCACAACTTCACCTCTGTCACTGGTAGGCACAACTTCACCTCTGTCACTGGTATACAACTTCACCTCTGTCACTGGTAAGCACAACTTCACCTCTGTCACTGGTAGGCACAACTTCACCTCTGTCACTGGTATACAACTTCACCTCTGTCATTGGTAGGCACAACTTCACCTCTGTCACTGGTATACAACTTCACCTCTGTCACTGGTAGGCACAACTTCACCTCTGTCACTGGTAGGCACAACTTCACCTCTGTCACTGGTATACAACTTCACCTCTGTCACTGGTATACAACTTCACCTCTGTCATTGGTAGGCACAACTTCACCTCTGTCACTGGTATACAACTTCACCTCTGTCACTGGTAGGCACAACTTCACCTCTGTCACTGGTATACAACTTCACCTCTGTCACTGGTAAGCACAACTTCACCTCTGTCACTGGTATACAACTTCACCTCTGTCATTGGTAGGCACAACTTCACCTCTGTCACTGGTATACAACTTCACCTCTGTCACTGGTATACAACTTCACCTCTGTCACTGGTAGGCACAACTTCACCTCTGTCACTGGTATACAACTTCACCTCTGTCACTGGTATACAACTTCACCTCTAGGTAAACCATGGAGAGTTCCCTAGAATAGGAGATACGAGCCATTCTTTTAGAGCCCAACCCAAAAAATATATCAATAAAAAAGACCAAAAGACGCCTATACACGTCTTTAGCATCCCGTGGTTTTGATATAAAAGACGTGTATACACATCCAAGGCAAAAATTGTGTTAAAGCTCTTCATGGTCTGCCACCTAGCTATCTGTCTGTGCATAACTGTAGCTATACCGTATATAAAAAAAGTCTATCGTCACTATTATTATTATCGTTATCTTTGCAGACGACGCCGACGTGACAGCCAACGGTACGAGCCCGCAGGGCGCCGCCGCGGTCACGCAGTCCTATTGGCCAGTCGCCACGGGCGCCGCCGAAGAGGAGGAGTTTGTGAACGTGGCGGCGCCGGAGTACGAGGACTCCAACGAGCCCGGCTCGGCCATGGGCAGGCCGCCGTCCGAGCCCCGGGTCCTAGTGCCCACCAGACTGCCTCCCTTACTGCTGGAGCTGCGCTGGCTTCCCCCCCGACCGCCCAGCACCTACGACGGCTTCAACGTTTACATCTACCGAGATGGTAAGCTGCTGATGCTGACTATAGGGGGGTGCGACAGTTAACCCATTCTGACCTGAGATCAGATTCTTAAAAATGTCTATTACATCCTGACAGTTTCATTATTAACCCATTCTGACCTGAGATCAGATTCTTAAAAATGTCTATTACATCCTGACAGTTTCATTATTAACCCATTCTGACCTGAGATCAGATTCTAAAAGTGTCTTCGATTTAAAAAAAATAGCAGACCTACAAGCTCGTATCGCGCCACTCGGTGGCGCGATACGAGCTTGTAGATCTGCTATTTTTCAATAGCTAAAGCACGACATGATGCTTGGTTCCCGCCCAAAATGGGTTAATCAACTGTAAAACATTATCTGACAACTAATCAAAACAAATGACAATAAGAATCTGTTTTATTATCAGTTCTAAATGAACTTGACCACGAATTAACAGGAATGAATGATGAATTCATGATACATTCATGGTGAATCAGTGTAGAAGTTAATCATGAATTCATCATTAATGAAGTGTTAAATCATATTTGCCTAAATTAAAAAGGCTATCTTTGAAAAACAAAGAAAAGGTACCGCACACTGTCAGACACTTGCCAAAAGGTCGCTCTTTATTAGATCGACATTTCGGGTGATTAGACCTTCATCAGGACAGACAAATCATCATTTGCCTGCCTGAACACAACCCAAACTCAATTTTCATGCACGTATGTGTGCAATGTTTGACCAGCTTCCTCTCGGCGTGCGTCCCACAGGTAACTCCTCGGAGACGGCCACCGTCGACGAGAACACTCACGAGTTCTTCACGGAGCTGACGGAGCCCGGAGTCTACCACGTCCTGGTCCGGACGCTCAGCTCCGCCGGAGACTGTGAGGCCCGGGAGAGCTCCGCCCGCACGGGATTCACCTTCTACCTCAGTACGTACAGAGAAGAACCTCAGGGCTGATCTCTTCTACCTCAGTATACGTACAGAACATTATACCAGGGAAGTGTTTAATACAAATAAAAATACATTTAGAGAACCTGTTATTAGAGAGCTGTATCCTATGGAATGACGTCCAGAAGCTGTTGAATAATGTTTCACAGCTGGTTCACCTGGTTGTTTTTGTCGAAACAAGTGGTAGACTTATAGGGGATTCACACTGAGACGGACTGAATCCGTTTCATTGGAACCGTTTCCGAATACGGTTGCCTGGTCCCCGATGGCCATGATTCACATTGCCCTAGATTCAACAGCGCACCCGGGTACACTTGCATAACACACTTTAATCATCCTGATGACGGTGTGCTTGATGGCTGGCGCGCACAGACACTGACCATCAACTGTGCGACATTGTCTCAAATAAATCCAGACACACTGAATTGCATTGCCTCTTTGGCTTTTTGCCGTTATACTACTTGTCAGCCTGCCTGCTATTCACTGTGTCAGTCAGTTCTGTGCTCCAGTGTATTAGTTTGCTATGGATTCTACTTTAGCATTATTATTATTTTGTTTTACTTTGGAAACTGTGCCAAGCAAAGCCCAAGAGCCACGTGTAGTCCGCAGAATAAGATCAGCGCGGTGCTGCGCGTATAAGCAGATTCAACAGGAGAAGGGCGGCATTGAGAAATGAGCTGGTGTTACGCATCATGCAGCGGCTGTGTTTTTTTTTGTTGACGCTTGGCTCGTCGACTAGAGATAATGTCACGTTCTTTAAAAAAAACAGTCCACTTCCTTCTTTAGGTACGCATGCATTCACATTGGAACGATCCGTATCTGAATACACTTCAACGGTCCAGAGACCCGCCCCCCCATGCGGTCCCGGGGACGGTTGGGCGATCCGCTCCCGGGAACGGTACGCATCATTCACACTACCACAACATCTGCCAAGTGGTCCCGAGTGCGCACCCGGGACCATAGTGTGAATCCCCTATTAAACCCATTAACACTCGCATGACTTAAGTAAGGCCAGGTACCACACAAGCTGACTTCCTGCAATGGTTATTGGCTACTACTGTCTCCAGACGCTTTGGAGGCAGAGGACAGGGCGAGATGGAGGCCGATGATTGGCTGTGGCGACCCCCTGAAGGGAAAAGCCCAAAGGAAAAGAAGATACCGTAACTTTCAAGATGTTCAAAAATGTTCACAAATTGCAGATGTACAAGCTCGCTGTAGCTTGTATATCTGCTATTTTTGAGGACCACTTTTTAAAATCCTGAGAGTTTTCTGCTATAGCTAAAATGACTCAGAAGCCTGCTTTAAATGGGTTAATGTTCCTGCACACTAGTATGTCCCTTTTTGTGCTTCAGGGAAATCATCTATGTTCAATAAATAGTATTGGTTACATCCCTAAAGGAGCTTTACAGCACATTCGCCCTCATGTGCAGTAGTATTCCCTATCCTATGAATTATGCATTATGTTTGAGTCTACAGAATGTGGAGTCTGCACACCAAACGCACCGCGGACAAAACAAGATTGTTGACCGGACACATGGTCTTATCGGGTTACGGAGAGAGCGCTCATTTTGTACTTGAACTTGAACTTGTACTAAGTTGCTTTTGTTATGACCTGGCTCTTGGGCCATAACAAAGGAGGAAGACACACGGCTGTTTAACCCATTCTGACCTGAGATCAGATTCATACAAGGTTTCCACTGGACACACACTGGTCTGATGAACCCATTCTGACCTGAGATCAGATTCTAAAAATGTCAGTCGCTCTTCGATTTTTCAAAAATAGCAGACCTACAAGCTCGTATCGCGCCACTCGGTGGCGCGATATGAGCTTGTAGATCTGCTATTTTTCAATAGCTAAAGCATAACATGAGGTTAATGGGTTAAAAGTGCACAAACCAATATTTATTTACAATATAAATTAACATATGAATCAAACAATACTACAGTACTAAGGTGGAGTGTGTTAATCAGTAGTGTAAGTGAGTGGATGTGTGGTGGGTGTGGCCACACCCAGCCTCTTATAGTGCACCCTGGGAACGCTGGCCAGGTGATCCCAATGCACCCGATTGGCAACTCGACAGGACCTGTGGGAAGCACAAGACTAGGCCTACCTAACAAACCACATGAGCCCTAGTAGGCCAAACTACAGGGGCTGTGACACTTTTTACACCACTGTTTCTTTGGGGGGGGGAGCAGGTATCAGTGGAGAGCTGTTGGACCAGCCCAGGGAGCGGCCTCAGGCCGTGAGCGTCAGACTGCTGGGCTCCAGCACGGCAGCGGTGTCCTGGGGCTCGTCCTCCGAGAGCCACAACGGCAGCCTGGTGTCTGTGCTGTCCACCACCTGCCTCAAGCCCAGCCTGAGCCAGCGCATGGAGACCACCTACTGCGGCGAGGTATGGGAACAGTAATGAACCGTCTCTAGGGCAAAACAAACCTGATCGGGACATCCCTATAGTGTCAATGTTATGTCCAGATCGTGATATTAGACTGGATATCGTCTGTGATTTTGGATATTGTACTATTATGTGATATTGCATAAGTGTTCTAAAAATATAAATATTGTATCGGGGGAAAAATCGGTATCAAAATCAAATGATCGGACCGGGAGCAAAGAAACGTGATCGGGGCATCCCTAGTAATAGCGGTAACACACCAATGTAAATCTCGTCATTTCAAATAAAGCCATTGTCTGCCAATGACGTGATATCGTTGTCATTTAAGGGTATATACTGATTAAGTTAAATCGCGCTCGTATGCAACATATGAATGCCTCTCGTTTGCTAGGCGACTGACAAAACCGGAAATAAACCGGAAGTTTCTTTTCCCAGATTCCGTTTTTCTTTTTTGTTTTGTTTTAGCAAAACAAGCTTTATTCACGGCCGATCACTAAAGCTAAAACCACTAAATCACTAAAACCGTGATCAGCATCACGGCCTGTGAATTTTTCGCCTACAGAATGAAAAGATCGTTGCAGGGGGAAAATAATTAATTAATACCTGGCAGGAGAACCAGGGGGGCGGGGTGTTTATTACCAGTGATTTTAGATTGGCTATTCAAAGTATTCAAGTATATATACTTTCCCATTGTTTGCACAGGAGAACACAACGAGTGACATCATCAGCAACCTGACCCCCGGGGCCCAGTACAGAGTGACGGTGTACCACACCAACGGACCCCTCATCAGCCCCCCCTCTGAGCCCGTCATCATCGATATAGGTGAGCCCCTCTCCCTCATCACAACCCTCTCCCTTACCACAACCCTCTCCCTTATCAAAGCCCTCTCCCTTATCAAAGCTACTTCTAATCAAAGCCCTCTCCCTTATCACAACCCTCTCCCTTATCAAAGCCCTCTCCCTTATCAAAGCCCTCTCCCTTATCAAAGCCCTCTCCCTTATCAAAGCCCTCTACCTTATCACAACCCTCTCCCTTATCAAAGCCCTCTCCCTTATCAAAGCTACTTCTTATCAAAGCCCTCTCCCTTATCAAAGCCCTCTCCCTTATCAAAGCCCTCTCCCTTATCAAAGCCCTCTCCCTTATCAAAACCCTATCTATCAAAACCCGGAAAAAGTGAAACCCAGGAAAAGTGAAACATGGAGACACAATGTTTGTGACCGACAGCAACAGCATATCGTGTGAACATTTATTTTCATCTCACACAACAAGATTGTTACATTTTCCCGTCCTGCATGCGTGAATGGAGGAATCTAGTGACAAAAGAGCTGATTAATTCATAGTGAATTAAGTGTGTAAAACATTGGAGTGCTTTCTCCCCAGAGCCCACGGGCGTGCGTGAGCTGGTGGTGTACCCTCTGAGCCCCACGGCGGTCATCCTCAGCTGGCAGAGGCCGTACCACGTGGCCTTCCGCAAGTACGTGCTGCAGACCTTCTTCTTCAACCCCGTCACGCTGGCCTCGGAGTGGACCACCTACTACGAGATCGCCGCCACCGCCTCCGTCATCGCCTCCGTGGTAAGAAGAAGAAGAAGAACGTTGCTGCATGGGCGTTATTATGACCGCTTGATGTTTAGGGGCGAACACTTTTATTTAAGCGTTAGGGTGTCTTGTAGTCGCCCGCTGTCCAATGGGAACCGTGTTATGTGCCAAACTGTTACTTTTCGGGGTATGGGGGGGGGGGGGGGGGTGGACCTGTGTTCCAAATGGATCCAATGAGGTTATTATTTAGCCACAAGCTCTTGTGAAGACTTTTCATTGGTTCAGTATTTATAAACCCACAGGCCCACTTAATTACTTCACTTATGTAGAAAGTTTGTGTAACGATATATCGTATACAAACAGGCCACAATATGAATCGATTTAATACAAATAAAAAAAATTAGGTGGTTTTTTTCGGCCAAATATCGGAGCGAATTTGTGAGGACGTAAATCGACAGTGAATGAACCCAGATGCAGACATGCATCAGACATAGGAGACGTAGATAAAGTGAACTAAAGGGTCTTTATCCCATTCTGAACGGGCACCCATTTTGGTGTCAGCATCATGTTATGCTTTAGCTATTTAAAAATAGCAGATCTACAAGCTCATATCGCGCCACTGAGTGGCGCGATACGAGCTTGTAGGTCTGCTATTTTTGAAAAATCGAAGAGCGACTGACATTTTCAGAATCTGATCCCAGGTCAGAATGGGTTAATCAGACCAGTGTGTGTCCAGTGGAAAACCTCGTATGAATCTGATCTCAGGTCAGAATGGGTTATTCACTAAATAACAAAGGTACAGACTCCAAGAGCCGAATAATAACTAGAACCAAACCAAAAGCATAAGCATAGGTAGATCTTCTGTTTTCTTCTGTCCGGGTTGGAGCTGCGTGGGAAGCTGTCAGGATGACTAGTACTAGCTGTACCAGTGTGTGCACTAGCTGGGAATATCACTGAGCACAGAGTGTATAGTCACAGCCAGGTTTAAGTAGCCAGCCAGGTGATTGCAGAATGGAGAACAGCCAGGTGATTGCAGAATGGAGAACAGCCAGGTGATTGCAGAATGGAGAACAGCCAGGTGATTGCAGAATGGAGAACAGCCAGGGGATTGCAGAATGGAGAACAGCCAGGGGATTGCAGAATGGAGAACAGCCAGGTGATTGCAGAATGGAGAACAGGTGATTGCCAGGACACACCTCCCCACAAGCAGAGTGCAGCTCCAACCCACCCTGGGCAAGGCCTACGCTGAAAAGACTATCAGCGGGATTTTAGCGGAAGTATTGCCCAAGGAAATGACGTTGATGCTTTACAAATCAGTTTACACTCTCCGCAAATGAAACAAGTGTTGTGATTGGTCGGGAAAATATCGTATCCGCCGATAGCTTCTCTGCCTTGCGTTGTGACCAGGCTTTTCGCCTGGGACCGAGGCTAGCTCCAACCTAAAGGACGTACGAGCAGAGAGCACAGAGAGACAAGACAAGCCAGCTGCCATGACATTGCAATAACGTTTTTTTCAGACTCGGGTCGATTTTATCCGCTTTCCGCAGCTATCTAGTGGGGTGTTGGTGACAACCTGACAGCTAGTGATATAGCCTACGCAAAACGCAGCGAGAAAACGCACCAGTGTGCAACCCAACCACCTTAAAATGCAACTGACAATAGCAGAGTGGGTCGCATTCTGTTCCAAAATGACACAATGACTCGGTGCTGTATACCTTCCTGGTCTCGATGCATTGTGCGTGAACGTTATTCTCTTCACAGAGAGTCACCGACCTGCTCCCAGCCTGGTACTACAATTTCCGCGTATCCATGGTAACGTGGGGCGACCCGCCGCTCAGCTGCTGCGACAGTTCTCCCGTCAGCTTCGTGACAGGTACAGTTGTATAATCTCTGTGTGACGGACGGTACATGTCATATATCTGTGTGACAGCTACAGCTAGCGAAAACAATCTTTGAAAACGGTGCCTGTGGATGTTACACTGTTCCGTAACTGCTTCCTCCGGAGCGACACCCCTTTAGCTGTCCTGCCGGTACGTTTCCTGTCCTGTGTCCTCAACGTTTCTTTCATCAACCCTGTTTCCGCATGGATGATCATTTTGACGCACACACACTCACACACTCACACACACACACATGCACACTAAAGCCAAGGGTCTTTGAAAGAGGTTGAGAGTCAAAGGCCTATCAGTGTCTCTCTCTCTCTCTCTCTCTCTCTCTCGTGCTCCAGCCCCTGAGGCTCCACCCATGTTCAGAGTGAATGACCTAACTATGGGTGCGTTCGAATATGCATGCGTTTTCTTAGCTGTCTTTCAACATAGACACGGCCTTTCACCCTCTGAGCAGTGCTGCGTCCGTCCCGACCAACATGGTATCATCTCGTTGAAGAGCACAAAGTATGAAAAGCAACATGCAGACTAGTGAAGCAGGGACCCATTAAAGGCTCTTGAGGCTGTACATTTTCAAAATAATGATCAGATCTGCTACGTATATAAACAATACGCATCGCGCTCAGTGTGCAAGGATGTTTTGCGTGACGTTTACCTTTTGTGGATTTCGGATACGCAAACACCTTAACCCATTATGGGGCGGGAACCCCTTTTGGTGTTTTAAACATTATGTTATAATTTAGCTGATTTTTTAAAAATCGTTAAAATGTGCCTCAAATCTTTCCGAAGATTGTCATGATTTAGAAAACCTTTTTTAAAACCCATTTTGGGCGGGAACCCCTTTTTGGCGTTAGCATGATGTTATGCTATAGCGATTTAGAAAAATCGAAGAACGACTGACATAGAAACATAGCTTTTTCAGAAAACTGTCAGGATGTAGAAGACATTTTTAGAATCTGATCTCAGGTCAAAATGGGTTAATTTTGACGTCAGGCCTGAATGGGTGTATGTGTGTGTGTCTCTCTCTCTCTCTCTCTCTCTCTCTCTGCAGCGCCCGAGGCTCCTCACATCTCCTCGGTGGACTACTCCCACGGGGTGCTGTACATGCGCTGGACCTACGGGGAGCTCTTCATCGACCTGTCCCACTCGCGCATGCTGCACTGGCAGGTGGTGGCCCTGGGGAAGAAGGGACCCAGGAGGAGCTACTCCATCGACGTGAGTCCCTCCCTCTCTGCCCCCCGAGGGCCCATTCATACCGTACCGTAGAGCAGTGGTTCCCAAAGTGGGGTCCGGGCACCCCCAGGGGTCCCTGAGGGAGTTCCAGGGGGTCCCCAGCTAAACGATAGTTTGGAGCAAAAAAACCCCAACTAATAATAATAATAAATACACATTCATTGTTGTTTTGTTTTGTTTTTTAAGGGACTGCAATGGAAATAAGCCTTTCTTGCATTTATCCTTTTGATGGTGATGTAAAACTATATATGTGCATTTTTCTGTACATGTAAACATTGTCAATAAACATATCAATCAATCAATCAATCAATCAATCAATCAAATGGACCCTTATGGGTCTGTAACTCTGAGAGTGTACAAAGAGACCGTATGCTAATGCATGTCAAACTGGGGGTCCTTGAAATTAAACGGGTTGAGAATCAATGTTAAAGCCGTAGAAATCTTCTCTTATGGGGGTCCCTGGCATATTATTTTCAAATGGGGGTCCGCGGGCTGATAAGTGTCAATTTGGGGGTCCTTGACATGAAATAGTTTGGGAACCCCTGCCAAAGTGCATGCCGTCGTGACTCGTGGCACCCTAGGGTGCCGTGACGCCAGCCCAGGGGTGACACGGTGACATGATGTATTTGGAATGTATCAAACAATGTCACTTCAGTTTACCGTAACCACTTAGAAACATAGGTTTTTTAGAAGCCCTTTTCTTTTTGAATCGGCCTCGGGTCTAAATGGGATAAAGTTATTTTCTGTCCTAATCTCTCAAGTTCTGGTTCCATTTGTGTTGAATATCAAAATAAACACAATCTGAAGATGCACGCATCATGTCAGATGGGTGGGCCACGAATGCTTTCAAGATTTTCAAGTGGGCCCTGACCAGGGGGGCAGTCAGACAGATATGTTGTGAAGCCACTAAGGAAATCGGGACATCCTGAATGTTCATATAATGGCCTGTTGTGGCGCTGTCATTGGGCCCAAAAAAACCCATAGCCCCATAGAGGTCCATGTATTTGGGCCCAACTTCACCTAGACTGTATTACCTTAATAAACATGGTCATGAATACTTTCTGCTTCCAGTCACTAGTTTAAAGTCTCATTTCTTATGTCATAATATTCTTTTTGGAAAATTATGGTCCCATTTATTAAAAAAATGACCATAAAGTCGCGTATGTTCTGAGGGGCGTGGCTACCGTTACAGTCTATGATCGGGAGCCACCCCCCGTTCGAGTCAAAATAAAAACCAACTAAGAAGAAGGGGGGAAGTCCCGCCTCGTTGTCTGGGCCAGCCAATTGGCCAGCCTGGCCCAAACGGATCTAGAAAGAAGGCGATTTACAATACAAGGACTGACGGGCTTCATCTTACGTCCATATCAGATCCGGCAAACGCTTTGTCCAAAATTTTTTTACAGTCTATGGCCCTGACCCAGAAATGGCTGGGAAGCATTGTACTAATATTATAGTAAAGAATTTCCACCAAGGCAAAAAGGAACATGCCGCTGTTTGACACGTTCATAATCTCCCTTGCGGGTCCATTCTCACACTGTTAACATTGTTAAATAAACATTATTATATTTTGCTGAGCGCGAGCAGTTAATTGGACAGACAGGGGCAGCTTGTTAGACTGTGGGTAGGTGAGGCTGTCTTTTGTTTATGTCCCCAGGGTTCGTCGAGGGGCTAATTAAAACAACACTCCTGCCCACCAGGAGATCTCACATCTTCGCCTCCTTTTCTAAAGCCAATTATCTGCAGAAGCAGACAGAGATTTAGCCCAGATAACTTAGCGTATAATTGAGTTTGGGCCAAACGTTCCAATGCTTCCGGTGCCTTTTGGGCTCCTAATTGGCGCTGACTGATGGCGTCTGTCTCCAAACTCCGAAAAACAAAGGATTATAATCCCAATGAGAAGTGCTGCAATGTTGTTCCTATTTTATTATAGGCCTACTTAAAGGAGAACTTCACCCATTTTATTTTTTTGAACTTTAACTGTATGTGTGTGAGGCGACAGCACTACCAACTGTGTCACCGTGCCCCTCCATTTTCAACCATATATTCATATATACGATCTCTCACTGGTGGGCTATCTTGGACAGCTAAGATACCTGTCTACATGACATCATCGATGGGGATTCAAAGATAATAGAAACTGGCAAACTGCAGCCTTTCTCTTCCTGGGTAGAAATGTTTGAAATGACCAGCCCTGCCTGACTACCGATGATGTCACTGGTCGGCAGGTTTCTGATCTTAGTATCACCATTAGTGAGGAACAATTATTTGACAATGAGGTTGTTGGGGAGGGGAGGGGATGGGGAGGGGAGGGGAGGGGAGAGGAGAGGAGAGGAGAGGAGAGGAGAGGAGAGGAGAGGAGAGGAGAGGAGAGGAGAGGAGAGGAGAGGAGAGGAGAGGAGAGGAGAGGAGAGGAGAGGAGAGGAGAGGAGAGGAGAGGAGAGGAGAGGAGAGAGGGAGATGGGGGGAGGGGGTACCTGTAAGAAATGTATGCTATCATGTATTTGTTGTCTGTGTTTTTTGAGGGGCACTAGCCCCTCCTATATTCAGCTATTAGTGTAGACTTTTAAGAGCGCCCCTCACTTCACACGGGTGTGTTTTTTTTATTATTATTCATGTGCTGTTTCCATGTAGCATCACTCAGGCTCATTCAGGCAGCGTGAGGAAAACGACATGGATGTTGTATATTCAGCCGTTCAATGGAGCGGCCGTCACAAACCCTGATGGAGAGCCACATTGACGCGGTGTGGCGCCGCGGAGAGAAATGATTTGTCACCGGCCACCAAAGTGTCACCGCAAGTGACAAATGCAGGCTAGTGTTGCTGCTTGTGCGATATAGCACCGCTCGGATTGACAGCTTTGCCTGGCTGGGGGCTGGCTGGCGATCGATACTTAAGACTGATGAGATTGATTCCAGGCGGGAGTTCATCCTCCTAGCTGGTGCACTGATCGAGAGAATGACTCCATACTGTACATTACCACGTCAACCCATTCTGACCTGAGATCAGATTCTAAAAATTATAGTTTTCTGAAAAAGCTATGTTTCTATGTCAGTCGTTCTTCGATTTTTCAAAAATAGCAGACCTACAAGCTCTTAGCGCGCCACTCGGTGGCGCGCTATGAGCTTGTAGATCTGCTATTTTTCAATAGCTAAAGCATAACATGATGCTAACACCAAAATGGGTTCCCGTTCAGAATGGGTTAATACTAATAATATACATCACTTCATCCTCCCCTTCATCCCCTCATCCCACGTGCCCCCCCCCCTCCCTCTAACTTCACATCCCTCCTTAAAACAGTTAGATTACAGTAGTGGCGTCATGGGTGATTTATACTTAGTTGTGCGCTTGTGTCGTGCACCGATTTACAAGCTCACACTACATCGCAGCGCGACTTGTCGTGAGCTTGTAGATCGGCATTTTGGCTTTTAGGTTTACGGTTAAAATGCCATGAAATTTGTAAAAAGAATGGCATGAAATATACTAGCCGTCGGGGCTAATGTGTGTCGGGTCGTTCCAGGTGACGCGCAACGTGATGCGGGCCAGCCTGCCGCTGCCTCCCGGGGACATCTACAACCTGACGGTGACGGCCTGTACCGAGCGGAGCCGGAACACCTCCATGGCCAACATCATCAAACTAGGTCTCGCACGCACGCACGCACGCACGCACGCACGCACGCACAGACACACACACAGACAGACAGACAGACAGACAGACAGACACATTTGTAACTCTGAGTTATGAACTAAACAGGAACCTGGAAATTGTTACTTTGTTTTCAGGATTCAAATTCAACTACAAGCTCAAAGCGCGTCGCTTTGCGCCTCGTGGCGAGCTCGCAGATCTTTCAGATTTTTTTGCCAGGTGAAGCTTTGTAGGACCTAGTCCTGATTGATTGGCTGCCCACGAGTCTGAACCCATAGTTGGAAAGGCCTAAGGTTGTCACAGAGAAACACACACGTTAAAAAAAGAACAACAAAAGATCATAAGAGAAGAAAAAAAAGAAAACGGAGGGACGGATGCACAACGGAAAGCACTTGTTTCACCTGCCAGTTAATGATACGTGTGTCACTCTGGTTTTTATTCTTTTGAGTGATGATCAAGCAGGGCGTTAAATTACACCAAAAGTTAGAATATGGAGATAAGATGTATTGTTGGGGCCAGTGAGGAAGTGTCTTATCTGACTCATGCAGTGGCAGAAGTAGTCTGCAGTCTGCATCCGCACTGCTTCAAACTGTCAGCCATGTGACTGCCTATAGTAGTGGATCTTATCCACTACCAACAACTAAGTGAACCATAAAGTTTTTTCTGGATCTGTTTCCGTACGATGCGGCTCTGTTTCATGTAAGGGTCTCGGAACCTCATTTGGGGCCCTGCTCCGGGAGGTGGTTCTAACCCTGGGGGAAATTAATGTTGTCGGGCAGAAACCTGTTATCTGCATACTTTGTGATGCATCTGAATGCAGAGCGAAGCAACACATTTTCAGCGTGTAGATCTGCTACTTTGGATGTTTTTTTTATTTGAACCCTGAAAAGTTTAAGTTTTGGACATATGAGGTTTCCACCCGACAGAGACGATGTATTACTGACCTAAACTGAATTGGACTGGGACTTAACTGCACTTTTTTTGAAACAGCACCTTTTATTAGACTGCACAGGTAACCTTTCTTTAAAGGATTACACCATGGCAATTTATTATGTACTGTGCTAGTAACTCAGATACCTTTTTACGTTTGTCTATGTTGTGTAAGATGGTTTGTTGTTTCATGTTGCATTGCAAGTGAATGGGGGGCGGGGGGGAGGGTCATATTATTTACATACATAGGGAGATTGACAAATAAAGGGGAAATTCAAACATGACTTTATTTGGGGGGTTGCAGTCTGAACGGTTTGACATGGAAGGTCCTGGCTGTTTTGTCTGCTACAGACCCCGCCCCTCCCAAGGCGCTGTTTGCTGTCAACGCCACACATTCGTCGGTGACTCTGCTGTGGACCGAGGACGGCGTGGTGGACTATTACCAGGTCCTGTGTAAGGCCGCCGCTCCCAGCACGGAAGCCAAGGTATAAAGAAACATAGTCAGAATTTAATCATTGTATATATTTTGTTTGTGATTGTGAGCTTAAAGATGACATCATATCAACAATATGAAACTTTTGTTTTCACTAAATGTTAAAGCCTCACTATGTAACTTTTTTGAATTCATAAAATTTTGTCCAATATTATATCTATATCTATATGGTAGACAGAGTATATAATACAATATACCTTATCAAATTGGGACAATCATGTCATGATTCAATGTATCCCCTGAGCAAGCAGGCTATTAGCTCAATGATAAACATTTCAGCACTTAAAGTGTTAAATAATAACTATACTAGATCTATTGGAACATCGCTTCTTAGTATGTTTGTCCCCTTTTTTTCCATTTTCTGAAGAAAAAAAAAGAAAAGGAAAAAAACTATTATAGCAGTTATAGTTAATCTAATGTAAATCTCACTAGATCAGCAGGCTTTAGGACTAAACGCTGAGTAGCTGACTCAGTGCAGTGGTTTCATGTTTTATAGAGGGTGATATCTGCAGTCAAATATATGGTTATTTTGTGCATGGGTGGTACACCGTGGAATGCTGAGTGGAAGGGTCCATTTTCACACTGTTCACTTTGCACAGTGAGAAAAGCAGACTACATTTGTATCTTCAGTGTATGATTTATGTATGTATTTCATTGGAGTGCGCTCCACATCATCTGTAGTTTCCATGAGAAGAGAGAACAGTAGAGTAGATGGAGTAGGCGCCCATGAATATCCTACAATTTCTATCCACATATTGATTTGTGGTGATTTGCAATAACTGAATAATAACATCTAAAACTGCTGTTTGACCTACAGTAACAAACTCATGATAACTAGTTATAGTCATAACCAGTAAGACGCCTGAGGGCTGAGAAGCTCCGCCTGGGTGACAGCAGACTGCTGGGCGAGCGCTGGCGCTTTGGCATGGGGGGGGGGGTCAGATCAACATATGGAATGAATTCTGTACTGGCGATATATGGAGCATGTCTTGAGTGTACAGGGTTTGATGAGGTCAGATCAAGATATTGAATGTCAGGACAGGTCAGCTCCATATATGGAGATCTAAGGGTGGCAGCGGGGGAAGTGTCTTGAGTGTACAGGCATTGATGAGGTAGGACCGGGCCTGCCGGGCGCGGCTGCACTAATAACTTTGGGGCGGGCCCGTCTAGAGTTTGAATGGACAGGTATCAGTCAAAAGGGAGACATCGAAGAGGAAGGATGGATGGGGAAGGTCAGCGCTTTGAGGTCAGATGTAGAGTTGCTGGCCAATATTGATGACATCAGGGATCTCCATATTTGGGCATTCCCATATATGGGCTTAATATTGATGAGATCAGGGATCTCCATCCCTGATGATGTCACGTGATGTCACAAGGCATGACCATATGGTCATGCCCATATATGGTCATGCCTGGGGTGACGGACTGACTAACGTGAAATGCTTGTTTTCATAGTAAATGAAAACGACCTGCGGTCGCAATAACATCACACTGGTGTGAAGCGAGGGGCACCACATTGGTTACAGTAACCTAGAGTTGTATACTGTTTCTTTCCCTTTTCCATCCTGTCTCCTTTCTTTCTTCTATGAATTCTCCGGTGCTGTTTCAATTTACTGTTTAAACTGTGAATGATCCATCCTGGCCTGTTTCTTGTATGAAACAAAATTTGTTACCAGATATATATATCGGCCACTAGTGCTCTAACCCATTCTGACCTGAGATCAGATTCATACGAGGTTTCCACTGGACACACACTGGTCTGATTAACCCACTCTGACCTGAGATCAGATTCTAAAATTGTCAGTCGTTCTTCGATTTTTTTCAAAAATAGCAGACCTACAAGCTCGTAGCGTGCCACTCGGTGGCGCGCTATGAGCTTGTAGATCTGCTATTTTTCAATAGCTAAAGCATAACATGATGCTGACACCAAAATGGGTTCCCATTCAGAATGGGCTAAACAAACATTAAAAATCCCATAGACTTGGCTGCCGTAATCTTCAAAAGCCATGTAGTGGAGGAGCCTAGCGCCCCTCAATACACCAGTACAAACCAGGTTTTCAACGAGTCCCACTTTTGATGCTTTTGTGTGACGCCGGTAAAAACATGTACTATATATAGGCTACATGTACTGTACTGTACTGTATGTATCATGAGCATATACTGTAGCATCAGAGGCTGCTAGTAGATGGTCTGGTGGCACGCAGACTCTTGTTCGGTGGGCGATGGGGGTTGTCATCTTCAGAATAATGACCTCAGTGTGTGACCAAGGGAGGTGTGGGCATCAAGGAGCCACTCCTCCAGGGGCCACCAGATCTGTGACACTCATCCGCTCATCACACCATCACCGCTGGCATGTGTCTTGTCTGTCGCCACGCACGTCCAAAGCCATTTATAGCCACGGCAGTGACACTTTAACTCAAAACACATGAAGACGCGGGAGGGCAGACAACAGCTTCGAGGAGCATGTTGCGCTGCGCGTCGTGGTCATGACTCATGACCTCGCAGGCTGACGTGTGATGGTTTCTGCTTTTGCGTGTGTGCGTGTGTGTGTGTGTGTGTGTGTTCCCTCTTACAGGCGCGGGAGCCTCAGACCACCAGCTCCCACCTGCTGACGGTGTCCGGTCTGAAGCCCTCCTCCGCCTACAACTGCACCGTCACCAGCTACAGCTACAGCAGCCCCAGCAGAGCTGCACACATCACCATCACCACAGTGGGTAGGTGCACGCACGCACGCACGCACGCACGCACGCACGCACGCACGCACGCACGCACGCACGCATCGCCGTGAGGTACACACTGTCTACTCTAAACCAATGTTTCCCAAACAGTGGGTCGGGGTCCATGTTTGGGGGCGCGAGTAAATATCAGCTTGTTTTTATTCACCTTTTTCTTTACTTTTTTCATTTCAAGAGATTTTCATGAATAAATGAAACAAATCAAATCAAAGAAATGACAAAATCAAAATAATTTGAAAATCGACAATCTCCGTCGGCTCAAGTCGCGACCTTGTATAGATCGGCTATTTTTCGCTAGTTTGTGTCACGGGGAGTCATTAGATTTCTCTTTTGGGTTTTGAGCTAAAACGGTTGAGAGCCGAACTATACGGGCTCAGGAGGTAGAGCAGCTGCTTGGGAAACGGAAGGTTGCCGGTTCCATCCCTGAGCTCCCCCTGAGTTGGTGTTAGAAAGTGTCACTGTGACAGTGGCGCTGAACGGCGACACCGATCGGCCTCAGATCGGTGAACCGAGATTCTCCAGCGGTTGCTCCTTGCGCGCCCGCCCCTCTAGACCATTCTGACCTGAGATCAGATTCATACGAGGTTTCCGCCGGACACACACTGGTCTGATGAACCCATTCTGACCTGAGATCAGATTCTAGAAATGTCAGTCGCTCTTCGATTTTTCAAAAATAGCAGACCTACAAGCTCGTATCGCGCCACTCGGTGGCGCGATATGAGCTTGTAGATCTGCTATTTTTCAATAGCTAAAGCATAACATGATGCCGACACCAAAATGGGTGCCCGGTCAGAATGGGCTAGACCAGATCTTTTTTACATCATCATAGCCACACAATGCACACTGTGGCTATGATACTGTGGCAGTGTAGCCACACTACACTGTCTGTAGAGGCAGCTAGCGTACATGGGGAAAGGGGAAACTGCCTACTTTCTCAGATACAATAGCGTTATAATTACGTGTGTGTGTGTGCGTGTGTGTGTGTGTGTGTGTGTGTGTGTGTGTGTGTGTGTGTGTGTGTGTGTGTGTGTGTGTGTGTGTGTGTGTGGAAACGCAGCCAAAGAGATGAACCCCAGCGTGGCAGCCATCTCAGCGCTGGCCATCCTCAGCATCCTCCTCATCAGCCTGCTGGTTCTCTTCCTGCTGGTTCTACGCAAGAAGCACATGCAGATGGCCAGGTGACAGTCCCTCTAACTATGACCACATGCAGATGGCCAGGTGACAGTCCCTCTAACTATGACCACATGCAGATGGCCAGGTGACAGTCCCTCTAACTATGACCACATGCAGATGGCCAGGTGACAGTCCCTCTTAACTATGACCAAATGTGTTTGTCGACTACCCTTTTTCACTGACGACACTAAAGCTATAGTGAATTAAACTAAGATATTGACAATTTCGTCAACAAATGTTAGGTAGGTACTAGTTGAGAAGAGATCCAGTAGAACTCTAATATATTGTACATGGACAACTGGCGGCCCGGGGGCCACATGCGGCCACCACCATCACTTAATGCGGCCCGCACGTTAATATCAGAATATTGATATTATTTATTTCAGCTGTTTCAATTCCAAACATGCAAACATGACCCGCTTGTTACTTCAGTCTATATATGTAGCTTAAAGGGACACTTCACCCTTTTTACAAAAAAATATATGTTAATGACGTTTAGAAGCTTTAGATCACTTTCCTGGGGGTATTTATGTGTGTAATATGTGGTTTTAGATATTTTAGATTGTAGCAGTGAGCCTGTTGTCTCTGATGTCATGGACACTGGTCTCACTACCTTCCTGGACTACAATTCCCATAATTCTTTGGTGCACTGCTCCTCCTTGTGGATAGGGGGAGAGCTGTCTTACTGAGACAACATGTAGTCCAGGAAGGAAGTGAGCCCAGTGTCCATGACATCAGAGACAACAGGCTCACTGCTACAATCTAAAATATCTAAAACCACATATTACACACATAAAGACCCCCAGGAAAGTGTTCTAAAGCTTCTAAACGCCATTAACATATATTTTTTTGCAAAAAGGGTGAAGTGTCCCTTTAATGACTAGTATTAAAATGTCATTGTCTTTTTTATATCCAATGAATTTGTATTTAGTTCATGAAGTTAACATAACTATAACTAAATGCTTTTGAAATTAAATAAAAAGGTTACTTTTCAGGATTCCAATTCAAAAATAGCAAAAAATAATTCAGGTTTTCAGTTCAAATATAGCACAAATTGCTGATCTACAAGCTCAAAATTCAACGCTACGCGTCCCGCGGCCCTCTAGCCTGGGTTCCAGCCTGATTTGCTGCGTTCCGCGGATCTGAAAATGTCCCTGCGCTACTCAGTCTCCTATTCTCCACAGATATGCGGGACATATGAAGGTCGAAATGGAACCGTGGCTTCTGATTGGTCTGTAGTGCGGGTTGAGGAAAAACACCAGTTTGACATTGTATCAATGCGCACTGCGCAGCTACTGCAACGTCCCCTTATCATTCACTAAACTCACCCCACACAGCTACTGCTGTTGTCCTGCAACGTCCTCTTATCATTCACTAAACTCACCCCACACAGCTACTGCTGTTGTCCTGCGACGTCCCCTTATCATTCACTAAACTCACCCCACACAGCTACTGCTGTTGTCCTGTGACGTCCCCTTATCATTCACTAAACTCACCCCACACAGCTACTGCTGTTGTCCTGCGACGTCCCCTTATCATTCACTAAACTCACCCCACACAGCTACTGCTGTTGTCCAGCAACGTCCCCTTATCATTCACTAAACTCACCCCACACAGCTACTGCTGTTGTCCTGCGACGTCCCCTTATCATTCACTAAACTCACCCCACACAGCTACTGCTGTTGTCCTGTGACGTCCCCTTATCATTCACTAAACTCACCCTACACAGCTACTGCTGTTGTCCTGCGACGTCCCCTTATCATTCACTAAACTCACCCCACACAGCTACTGCTGTTGTCCTGCGACGTCCCCTTATCATTCACTAAACTCACCCCACACAGCTACTGCTGTTGTCCTGCAACGTCCCCTTATTATTCACTAAACTCACCCCACAGACACAGCCGTAATTTTTTGTACTACTGAATCTGACAGTGTACTACTGAATCTGACAGTGTACTACTGAATCGTTTAGTTTTTACCGTAGGATTTTACTCTCAAGTCTCTTCAACAGTGAGAAGCATGGATAGAGTGGCGCTGGCTGATGACGTTTCAGCAACCACGTGGCTACGTAACAGTTGACGTTATGAAATGCGAGTCAAGCAGCCTCTGTCCAGACCATAGACTGTAAAGAATATGGACAAAGCGTTCCCCGGGTCTAACATGGACGTAAAATGAAGCCTGTTATTCCTGCACTGTAAGTCGCCATCTTTCTAGATCCGTTTTGGCCCAGCTGGCCATTGGCTGGCTCCGTTTTGGCCCAGCTGGCCATTGGCTGGCCCAGACAACGAGGCGGGACTTCCCCCCTTCTTCTCCGTTGGTTTTTTATTTTGACTCGAGTGGGAGGGGAATCCCGATCATAGACTGTAACGGTAGCCACGCCCCTCAGGACATACGCGACTTTATGGTCATTCTTTTAATTAATGGGACCATAATTTTCCAAAAAGAATATTATGACATGAGAAATGAGACTTTAAACTAGTGACTGGAAGCAGAAAGTATTCATGACCATGTTTATTAAGGTAATACAATCTAGGTGAAGTTGGGCCCAAATACATGGACTTCTATGGGGCTATGGGTTTTTCTGGGTCCAATGACAGCGCCACAACAGGCCATTATATGAACTACGATTTCCTTAGTGGCTTCACAAAATATCTGTCTGACTGCCGCCCTGGTCCAGACTGAGTAGCACAGTGACATTTTCTGATCCGCGGAACGCAGCGAATCAGGCTGGAACCCAGGCCAGCGGCCCTCATGAGCAGACCTGGAGCAGACCTGTCTCTGATCCAGGCGACAAGGCCTGTGTCTCCCGCTCCCCGTCTGAAAGGAACTTTAACCCATTTAGACCTGATTCCCATCCTCAATGGGTTAAACAGAAAATGCATTTTCAGGTCGGGAAACAAATGTTGTCCAATGAGAATAGAGAACTTGGAAGTGATGACACAAAGACATGGAAACTGGAACACTATCAAAATGAAGCTGATGAATGGGCACTCTCTCCTGATTGGCTGACATTTTGTCACCTGGCTGAAAATGTATTTCAGTATGTTTGTGAAAGAGCCGCCCCCCTTTCAGAACCACGAGGGACCCGGGAAATAATGCCCATGCATTTTCCCCATAGACATTTCAAAAAGTATTTATTTAAAGATCTGTAATCCAACTCGGATCGTGACAAATCATGACAACAAACGCTATTTTTTGGGCCGAACAAATAATTAGAAAAAGGGCAGGGTACGACACTTTTTTTTTTTTAGTTTTTCTTCTTTGTATCTCTATAGCAATTACTGTAAGAATGAATATAGAGGGTATGCGCATGACATCCTGGTGTGTTGCAGAAAAACAAACACACACACACACACACACACACACACACACACACACACACACACACACACACACACACTGATATCTACGAGATTTAATCAGGAACCACTTATGTTAAGCAATTGCATACAGTATATCGTCTCTGTCGGGTGGAAACCTCATGTCTCCAAAACTGTTACTTTTCAGGATTCTGAAAGCTTGAAGCGTGTCGTTTCGCGGTGCGTTTCGAGCTTGCAGATCTGCTACTTTGATGCTTCTGTGTGACACTGTAGTATGTCAGTATGTCACTGTCAGTATACTTTAATTTACAAAGAAAGAAAAAAACACACACACGCAAAACCTTAGTGAATATAGGGATAAGAGGTTTCTGTCCGACAGCAATGTAGGTTTTAACGGCTGGCTGGAGACAGTATTTATAGAAGCACAGAGACAGAGAGAGAGAGAGAGAGCTCTCCGATGCCATTAGGATGTATATCACGACTGAATGTCCTCTCACAAGCTCATTTATTATTTATCTTTCTAGACCCAATTGAGCCTTATTGTTGCTGTCAGGCAGAAACCTTCTATCTCCATATTTCAACGTTTTCTTTCTTTTAATACACTAAACAAATGTTTTTGAGAAGGGAAAAAAAAGGTGAAAGTGTGGCTTGGGGTTTGATAAATATCAAACCAATGAAAAGTATTACCATATTGGATTCATTTGGACCACATCCTTTTTTTGCCCTCAATTTTAGACATACAGTACAAGGTTTCTACCCGTACATGTTATGACGTTATGTTATAGCAGTAGTATGGAGCAGAACATGCGAGCTCCCAGCTTCATAGAAATGTATTTTGATCCACATGGGGAGGTTGCATCACCTCAGCAGCCGAGAATGCAATATGTATACACAAATTCACTTTAACCACTCCAAACACTATTTTTATACTTTTGGCTACATTAAAAAATAGACGATTTAGCTTTGATTTATATTTTCTTTGAAAACTCTTGGACATTTTTGAAATCGTGGGGGTCCCTGGCTCAAAATCTTGGTGGTCAAACAAAACAGAATAGAACATGTTTGAGAACCAGCTGAACCACTGAATATTAATTCCAAAGAAAGAAGGCAACAATGAAATCCCTGATGTGTACAGTATCTGTGTCACAACATCGACATGTTCTTTACTATATGAGTGTATGTTCTACATTATATATCCTTCTACATTATACATCTTCTGCAAAAGCTTTCCCCAGAATACGGATGGTTTAAGTGGTTAAAGAAATACTTCACCCATTTCAAACCTCGGGCCTTATCTTGCGCCCAAGTCACACTACCCACTATTTGGGGATTTAGCAGTGCACAAGGGGTTGTTCCCGTGGCAGATGTGATGTCACTGGTGTGCAGGTTTCTGGCCTGTCCCACAGCCCAGCCCACCTCCGAGACCCAGAGCAAATTCACTGCCTCTCTGATATGGCGCCATCTTATAATGAGCAATTAGTGAAGACCAATTATATGAAGATACGGTTGAAAATTGGTGAATGTTCCTTTAAGTTTTCTGTTAGATTCTGCACATTAATTTTCAAAGTGGAGAAAGCTGCCCGTAGCTAAAAGAAAAAATAAGAAAAAGTGCTGAAGCCACACAAGTTGGGAAAAAAAATAAAAAAAATAAAAGAAATGTTGAGTTTGCTACTTTCACCACTCATGCTTCCCCTCTCACTTCCTTTATTTAATTGTCATCATATAACTTTGGTAAACGGCTCTGGGCTCTGCATGTGTGAACTACAGTAGAACACATAAGGGCCAACTGCCAGTGGTGAACACTGAACAGTAGCCAAGTCCATTTGATTACTTTGATCAGTTTGACTGGAGTTTAGTACTGAGGTGCTATAGCAGTAGCACCACAACCGTAATAAAGAACAGCTGAAGCTGAAACACCCGTTTGTTTTTAGAGTGTACTGTTGCCTTTTCATGCTGCTCTTCAATCAAGTGGTGTAGAACTGTAAATATCCTTTGCTAATTGTGGCAATTAGTACTGTGCGAAACACAGTCACTACTCACTACTCAGTGTGAGTACATTACCTACATGAAGAATATCTCATGATGATTGTGATTCTGTTTGCTATTTTCAGGGAATGCGGCGCCGAGACCTTTGTCAATTTTGCTACCTTCGAGCGAGACGGCAAACTCCCTTACAACTGGTAGGACTTCTCTCCTATTTCTTTTTAGTTCTCAGCTCAAATAAAATGCAAATAGAATCCCCCAAAATGGGATGAAATCAGATTGCATCATGTGACGTAAGTGCTCATGTACCTCCATAGTTTTAAGGATGTTCCTTCTAAAAACTGTTGTGACTTTGGAGGCTGTGTTGGCCTCCTGTGTAAAGTTATCGTGCTCAGTGGGAACTGACACTTTGCACATGCAGACCTTCCTCAGTTTTTTGTTTCTCAAAGCCTGCCCCTCGAGACCCTGCAAAGTGGAACATTTAATTCGGGGGAGAATTAGCGGGGCATGGCAGATCTGATCTGAAACAACGCAACACGTTGTGAGCTTGTACATCTGCTATTTTTGGCTATTGTTCCCCCAGAAAATGGATGCTGGGTCAAGTGTTTTGAGTGGTTAAGACGGTTTCTACAAAACGCCCATTTTGCTCTAAGCAAGCTGTTAAAATTTACATGACAAGCAGCAGCACAACGTTTTTATATAAAAATAAAAACACGCTGACAACGTTGTCTTATAGCCTTGTTGGCTTAGGATTGAAGAGAGAGTTCTATCCCCTTGCTCTGTCTTGGGTTTCCTGCTAATCTGCTTTTAAAGAATATAATAAAATGCTTAGCAGACCGTTTTAAATATGACAGCCACACAGCCCTCTAAAATGGGGGCCCTCACTCTTGCAGTCCATGCAGCTTCATTGTGAGATGGTAAACCTGCACTAATGCCCTCACGAGGACACAGAGGATGGTTAATATAACAGCTGAAAGACGGTCAGTTAAGGCAGAACTTGGCTTCCATCTTTTGGAATTCTATTGGATCGTACCATGCCCTTCATCACTAAACGTCGATCATATACCCATCAACACGTACATCAGCATTGGTGCAGTTCATCTTTACTTGTGCAAAGCTTGTGTCTTCAATGTGTGTGTGTGGTAGACACATACCTCTGACCGTACTCAGAGAAACTGGACCCAAGCAGTCGACTGCAGTTGGTGGAGAGGGATGAATGAGGTTCATATAGCAAGGCTGGACGACATCATGTCATCTTATTTAAATCAATATCATGGTTATTTCAGACGTATGCCTTGATTACCATGAATTAATGATTCTAAAACGGTCAGTCCCAATACTTGATTCTGATTGGCTGGTTGCCATGGTAAATCTCACGATAATCCACAACTTCAATCACTTTAAATAATTCCCAGCTGCGTTACATTGATCCAGCAGCTCTGTATCTGAACTGGGGAAGGGGAGCACTTGATTGCCTTACAAACACTGGCCGTGTGGGCATCTAAGCACCGTCCGCACTCATATGACTGTGTGTGGCTCCCGGCGGCATCGTAAAAACATCAAATGCCTCCTATTCCCCCGTCTAAAACAAGGAAGTGTTGCTTGCTCTGGTGGGCGCAAAGCGGCGCAAAGTGTAGCTACTTTTGTGAATTAGGAATAGTTTTGAGGTTAATATTGCTTGTTATTGTTTGTAACCGTTTTAGAAAAGCAATAAGCCACTCGAGGTCCCAGCTTACCGGGTATTTTATAATGGCGTCTCACTACACCTCTCAGCCATTATAAAATACCCGGTAACCTGACACCTCTTGTGGCTTATTGCTTTATTCTAGCGCGGCATGAAGCCATGCGTTTTGAGCTTGCAGATCTGCTTCTTTTGATATTTCTGTGTGACGCTGTAGTATGATCAAGAAGGGCGTTCATTTATGAAAAAACACCAAATAATATACGGAGATAAGAGGTTTATGCCCGACAGCAACGATTATGCAAAGAATAATGTCAATTATCTCAAATAATCTGCGATCAGGTGGTGATGTAATCCAGTGGTTCCCAAACTTTGTCATGTCAAGGACCCCCAAAATTATTCTCATTAGCCTGCGGACCCCCCATTTGAAGATATATGCCAAGGATTACCCATAAGAGAAGGTTTTTGCGGCTCTAGCGGTGATTTTCAACCATTTTCATTTCATGGGCCCCCGGTTTGACCTGAATTAGGCTACGGGCCCCCATTTAATGGCATTTCTATCTCTGGGACCCCAATGTATTGTAAAATCTAAGTTAATTTAACTCTGACAGTGGTTCCTAACTATCATTTGGAACCCCCTAGAACTCCCTCAAGGACCCTTAGGGGTCCCCGGACCCGACTTTGGGAACCACTGATGTAATCAATGTATTCAGCAGCATTAACTGCAGCATGCAACATTAACCCTGTGTTCACCGCTAATTACTGTGTACCTTGCAGTGGTGGACAGGCAACAAGTACATTTACCTGAGTACTTTACACTTGATATTTAGAATATCTCTACTTTGCTTATTTGTATTTTTTGTACACTTTTGGACTTTCACTCCACTACGTTTCTAGGCATGGGGTAAAAGTACATTACGAATCAACCACTATTTCACTGCTTTTAGAACATTTCTGTAAAATAATGTAATACTTTTTTAATGTCCACATTTCCACATTTACCAGCAATTCAATCATGATAAAAAGAAAAAAGAAAATGTACTTCGGAATTTGTACTTTTGAATACTTAAGTATTTAAGTACTGACTACTCCAGCACTTTGACCCGCCTACAAATTTGACAGAGCAACTTTCACATGCAGTTGAGTCATATTTGACCACGTCTACTTTGACTCACGTACTGGAGTTCAGTACTTCAGTGTCCACCACTGTAACCTTTCAACCGCTCTGTGCCACGTTACTAATGGAGCGCCATGTTTTTGTCCCAACCTGTCACCCACTGGTGTTCTGTTCTGCTATGTTTTTGTTTTAATTTGAACCCCTCCCCCCTTCAGGCGAAGAAGCCTGTTTGCCTTCCTTACCCTCCTGCCATCCTGCCTTTGGACTGACTATCTTTTGGCTTTTTATATTAATCCTTGGTAAGTAAGCTCTGTTTGCCCAAACGCATCACAAGCATCACCCACTGCATCTCAGGGAGCATGTCTTCGTCAGCGAATAGATGTATTTTCTCTTTTTTTTTCTTTTACCAGACAGGGTTCCAGTCATATACTGTGCGGTGTCAGGGAACGAATGTGGGAAAGAAATCACAGAATTTGATTTGAACTGAACAGCAAAACTCTAGACCATTGGTTCTCAAACTTTTTTCAGAGTTACAGAACTGTATAGTAAAGGTTCATTTGTATCAAGGAATCCTGAGGGTCCCTGGTAAAACCACTTTGGCAAAAACATTATATGTTTTGGTTGTTAGTGCATTTTCACAGACTATACGGTATGTTTTTCCCCCTCCGCCAATTCAAGAGGAACCTTTGATTTCAGACTTTGTGGACAAGATTTTAGAACAACCCTAAGCTAGGAATGTCTCAGAGATTTTGTATAAGCACAAAAATAGTTTATTTATTTTCTTTTCTTCTATATATTCTAAATTCAAAATAACCAAAAATAAATAATAAGGAAAAGTTTGGTTCACGGGACCCTACATAGTTAGAAATTGACCAAATAATTTATTAGCATGTGGAACCCTGTCTTGTAAAGACTATGTTTATGGTTGGACTGACTTTGTGATATTGTTGTACTACTAACATAGCCAAATTCCAATACTTCCAATACTTCCACACTCGCTCACTCTACTTGCGTCCTCCACTGGCGAGTTAGTCTCGCCTCCGATGCGAGTCCGGAGGAATCGAGCAGGTTGAATTAACGGCCAAATTCCAATACTCACATTCCTACCTCGCTCGCTCCTCCTGAATGTCATGTTGTACATTAGACGCTGCTTTTCTCTCATGGCATTATTATAATATTATAATAATAATAAACATATTATGTTTGACATGCACTCCTCCACACCGATGCACAACACACAGCATGATTGTATATTTAAAGAACAACCCATTATTTAACTTGTTGCTTCAGTAGCCTTGATCACTGCTATTCAGATATAAATGTACTTTATCTCTGTTTAATCAGAGGAGACACTTTCAAACCATTATGTTTATAGTTTAAGTATGAGCAGATCACAGTTTTGTTTGCTCTAAAACATCCCTTTGAAGTCCGGGATAGGGCATGGCTTTTACTGTATAGACCTCATCTCGCAATCTGTCGTAGTTTCCATCCCATAGCCCGAGGAAACGGTCCACCCAATAACAACACAGATAGGCAGTCAACACTTTCGTTGACTGCCTAGTCCCTAGCGGACGATAATAGGCTGGAGTGAACACTGCTTGTACACTCGCTGTTTGGCGCTGCAAGCGGCTTGGAGAGCCCACTTGCTCTGCGCGTCCTCTAAAAGCAGTTTACCATTTTGGGACGCGAACAGTTTTGAGTGTGTACTTGTAGTGAGCAAGTGAGCAGAGATTTGGGTATTGGAATTTGTCTTCTGTAGTGTAGTGTCCAATGCTGGCTTTGCTCTCTGTATGCCATCTGCACGCACCATCTGTAATTCTAATTCCTGTTTCTATAGGAGAGGGGTAACCGGAAGAGTGGGCACCTGTATACCTGCATACCATACATTTATTATTATTATGAATAATCTATTTTTACGGGATGAAAAATAGCCAATTTAACATTGAGGTGCCCACAATGTTTGGGTGCCCACTCTTCCAATACACGCCGTGAGTGTGCCTGTAGCCTAGATCCTACTGTAGTGCATGTCTCTGGTTGTAGGAGCAGGTTTGACTCTGGAATCAAATGCAAGAAGCATGGAGTGTGGCGGGACTAGTGAGTGAGAGTGAATAGAAGCATGGAGTGTGGCGGGACTAGTGAGTGAGAGTGAATAGAAGCATGGAGTGTGGCGGGACTAGTGAGTGAGAGTGAATAGAAGCATGGAGTGTGGCGGGACTAGTGAGTGAGAGTGAATAGAAGCATCGAGTGTGGCGGGACTAGTGAGTGAGAGTGAATAGAAGCATGGAGTGTGACGGGACTAGTGAGTGAGAGTGAATAGAAGCATCGAGTGTGGCGGGACTAGTGAGTGAGAGTGAATAGAAGCATCGAGTGTGGCGGGACTAGTGAGTGAGAGTGAATAGAAGCATCGAGTGTGACGGGACTAGTGAGTGAGAGTGAATAGAAGCATGGAGTGTGACGGGACTAGTGAGTGAGAGTGAATAGAAGCATGGAGTGTGACGGGACTAGTGAGTGAGAGTGAATAGAAGCATGAAGTGTTGCGGGACTAGTGAGTGAGAGTGATTAGAAGCATGGAGTGTGGCGGGACTAGTGAGTGAGAGTGAATAGACCAGTGTTCTTCATGTTAACTAACGTGCAGTGTGGTTAACCACACTGTGGAGCAATTCACCCATTTTCAACCTATCTTCACGAAATTGGTCCTCACTAGTGCTCATCATTCTCGTCTACATCATTCTGTGTCTCAGAGGAGGGCTGTGGACAGTTCAGAAACCTGCCTAAACTAGTAATGACAGGTTTGGTCATTTCAAACAAGATTTAATCTGTTTTTATCTTGTGTTTTATTCGTACAAGAACAATTACTTCTATTATAGCAAGCTATGTTTCCACAAATAGAAAGCTATCTTTCCACAAATGGAAAGCCTTTCTATTTAGGATTTCCCATTGATGATGCCACTGGTATAGGCAGGTTTCTGAATAGGCAAAAGCCCCTCCTCTAAGACACAAACTGAGTAGACAGAAATCAAATGGTTCCATCTAATCATGAGGACAAATTAGACGAAGATAGGCTTAAAATGGGTGAAGTGCTCCTTTAAGCCCTATACAGTATGCACACCACGACTAGCAAAAATAGCCGATCTACACGCTCACAATGGGTTGCGATGTGACACATTGTGAGCTTTGGAGATCGGTCGGCAGGATGCAAGTGGTTTAAGAATATGTTGTGCATGCACGCGTCATACACATGCTTTCCATTTCTGCATTTTGTAGGAGCAAGACAGCTTTGAAGAAACGGAAGCTAACAAGGTAACAACACAACTAGAGGCTAATTCATACCATGACCGGCGACCCAATGTAACCCATGTTCAGTTATTTTCGCAAGGCATGGAAGTATATAGATTGGCCATAACCTTGATAACATTGATTATTTTATTAAAATATCAAGAATTTTCTATACTGCGATTATGTGGATTAACTGTTTGCAGCCCTACTTCACTGTGGTATTATTGCATTCATGTAACTGTAAGCCTAGTCCTCCAGTACAGAGCATTTTACTTTGTGCACTACTGCCCCCTGCTGTCCACTCTTGAAGCGCCCTACTTTGTGTTACAGTCCTGTCCAGCTGGACGACTTTGACGCCTACCTGAAAGACATGTGCAAAGACTCTGCCTACAAGTTCTCCCTGCAGTTCGAGGTAGGTCTATCTGCCTGAAAGACATGAGCAAAGACTCTGCCTACAAGTTCTCCCTGCAGTTCGAGGTAGGTCTATCTACCTGAAAGACATGAGCAAAGACTCTGCCTATAAATTCTCCCTGCAGTTCGAGGTACAATTTACAATTTACAATTTAGGCATTTAGCAGACGCTCTTAATCCAGAGCGACTTACAATAAGCAAGAACAAAAGCATGGGAATACATCACAAAAAAGCATTTATCATAAAACATGCGTAAGCTAAGAAAGTAACAGTGGAATATCTATATTATGAGACTATACATATAAACTATATATATATACTACTATGCTATACATATGTACTATGGCGTGCTATGACTATATACAATGCAATTATAGTGCCGTCTACATATCATGCTATAAGTCTGTATCAGATGCTATCTAAGTCTACAGAAATGCTATCTAGGGGGGTAGGGTAAGTGCTATGGGCCATGATGGAGTCTAAAAAGGTGGCTACGGCGGAAGATTGGGAGTGATGCTGCAGTTCTGACTGCAATGGGAAGTGCATTCCACAGTTTTGGAGCCAGAAGGGAGAAGAGTTTGGGACGTGTGGAGCGTTGTCCCGGCGTTTTTAGTGAGGGTACTTCCAGCTTCCCTGCGTTGGCTGATCTGAGTGCGCGGGAGGGTTTGTAGGGTTCAATCATACTTGCAAGATATGGGGGAGCCATACCTTTGGTTGCCTTGAATGCCAGCATCAGAGTTTTGTATTCTGTGCGGGCAGAGACCGGGAGCCAGTGGAGGGAGCGGAGCAGGGGGGAGACATGTGAGAATTTTGGCTGGTTGAAGACCAAGCGAGCTGCGGCATTTTGGATCAGCTGGAGAGGCTTAAGTGCACATGCTGGTAGGCCAGTAAGGAGGGAGTTACAATAGTCGAGTTTTGACAAGACTGTTGTCTGGATTAGGAGCTGGGCTGATTCCTGGGTGAGGAACGGTCTAATTCGTCGTATATTATAGAGTGTGAACCTACAGGATCGAGTGACAGCTGTGATGTGAGCGAGAGCTGACTGTCCAGGACAACACCGAGGTTCCTGGCTGTTTGGACAGACGTTACCAGGGCGTTGTCTACGGAGATAGTTAGCTCCCGCATAGGGCAGGACTTAGCTGGGAAGAAGAGATAGGTAGAGGTAGGTCTATCTGCCTGAAAGACATGAGCAAAGACTTTGCCTACAAGTTCTCCCTGTAGTTCGAGGTAGGTCTATCTGCCTGAAAGACATAAGCAAAGACTCTGCCTACAAGTTCTCCCTGCAGTTCGAGGTAGGTCCCTCTAAAGGCCAAGGCATTCGCGACCACGACTTTATTCAAGTGAATTGAAAAGGCATGAATCTGGGGTGCTCGACAGTGGTGGAAAGTATACTAATTACATTTACATAAGTACTGTACTTAAGTAACATTTTGAGGCATTTCTACTTTACTTGAGTATTTTCAAATTGCAATACTTTTACTTCTACTCCACTACATCTCGGATCCATTTACTTGAAAACTTTAGTTACTATAGTTACTTTATAGATTTTCATTTTTATTACAAAACACACATTAACCATTTGAAAATAGCCAATCTACACGCTCATTGTGAGCTTGTAGATCTGCTATTTTCAAAAGATTTGTAGACATTTTACACATTCGAAAACTTGTGAAACGGGACACACTGCACAATGAGTACATTTTCTTTTGTAGGCCTACTTTTGATACCAATACTTTTGTACATTTACTCAGGTAAATGTTGAATTCAGGACTTTTACTTGTAACAGAGTATAGTATTGATACTTTTACTTAAGTATATACGTGATGCGAGTACTTTTTCCACCGCTGCATCTGACCACTTCATTCAAGTGAATTGAAAAGGCATGATTCTGGGATGCTCGCGTGCATGGCAAAGGGGTAAAGTTCCTCCACACCACCGCAGAGCTTAGAATCATCCATCCTTCATGGATTTGTGTTTTATTATTTATTATTATTTTGAGGGGCAGCTGGGGCGCTACACGCTAGCCCCTCCTATATCCAGCTTTTAGTGTCTGTCCACAAACTTTATCCTACGCAAACATTAAAGTCCCATTGACAATGAATGGAGAATTGTACGTCATAGTATCTGAGCAAATAGACATACATGGTAGTGTCTATTTGACGTCATGATGATGTACGATGATAAGAGCGCGCCCCTCACTTCACACGGGTGTGATTTTCTTTTTTAACAGTTGTTCTTCTTATTTTACAGGAGCTGAAGAGTGTGGGTCTGGACCTGTCGCATGATGCAGCAGACCTGCCAATCAACAGGCCCAAGAACCGCTACACCAACATCCTGCCATGTGAGTGCCCTGTACAGTTGGAATGGAGCTCATGCGGGGTTGGCGAAAGGGCCTTTCTGTGTGGAGTTTGTTCTCCCCCTTTTTTTTTTTTTTTAACTAACAGTTTTGGACATATGAGGTTTACACGGCACCCGACAGAGACGATATATTGATTATTGAACGAGAATATATCGTTGCTGTCGGACAGAAACCATGTATGTCCAAAACTGTTGCTTTTCAGAAGATGGGAAAAAACAGATTAAAGATTAAATATAACACACAGACACACATCTATGTAACCTTTCATGAATAAAATATAATATTGTCCAATCTGTATGGTAGAGTATGCTAATGCTAATACAATATAACTTATACAATTGGGGTGGATGTATTTTTCTCCTCAATTGAGACATTTAGATCATGTCAAAAGTGATGGCTCACTTCTGACATGAATGTTGACCTGAAGGTCAAGATAGAATTTATCCCCTGAGCAAGCAGGCAGGCTCTATTAGCTCAAGGATACACATGTAAGCACTTATACAGGGGTAGAAACGTGCAGCTTTAAGTTTAAAAAATGTTTAGAGATAGCAGATAGTTGATCACGAAGCTCATAACGCAATCATGAGCTTGATTTTGAATCAACAATTTTCATCAGCATGTCCAAAATAGGGGAATGCCAGGTAGATAGAGCACGGTTTATGAAACACAAATAATGGAAATGTGTTCTCTCCAGATGACTTCAGCCGTGTGCAGCTGATCTGCATGCATAATGACGAAGGCTCCGACTACATCAATGCCAATTACATACCAGTGAGTAGGCCTGTCACAACTATTACCTAATCGCAATTATCATATTTGATTAATAATATCATATTTGACCCACAGCCTGTGTTGTGCTCCTCCTCCTGTGCTGTGAAAAGATATTTAAGGCCTAAACGTCGTCTTCAACATCCACTGTATCATTGTAACAACAGGCCAGTTTATACTTATCAGGGTTGTTGTCAGACCACAGGCCGGTCTGATGTAGGAACTGTGGACGGAAATGAGTGCATTTGCATGCACGATCCAGCATAGTGTTGAAAGTACACAATGGCCCCTTTTCAAAGGAACTTTCATGGAACCGGTTGCAAACCGGCCCGTGTTTCCACCAGTTTTAAGCGGAACCATTGTAATTGGGGGCAAAGCAAAGTAAGCAAAGTTCTTTGTTTACCCAGGGAAGTGGACTAAGCTCGAGATGCTTGTTTACAGCCACACCCTGCTCATAGAACATTTCATGGTAGGGGTTCAATGCTTTGCTCAAGGGCACTTCAGCGGTGGTAATTTTAACGTGCCGGTTAGGGGATTCGAACTGGTGACCTTCCGGTATCAAGACCGCTCCGCAAACCGTTCGGGCTTCATCGCTAATGGTTAGAGAGCCCGATTGGCGAGCAGAAGTCCCCAGTTGCCCCAGGTTCGATTCCAGGCCTGGCCAGCAATGTGTCGAACATCATAGTGTCCAGTTCACGGGGGAAATTCAATCATCAAAGGCAGTTACTGTTTGCCTTTTCTTTTTTTGTCGCTTGATTTTCCCATTGTTTATATCGTATCTGCATTTTCCAAACTGCAGCAGAGGCGTATCTACAATAAGGCGAGGACAATCCATTTCTGCCTGGCCAAAATCTATACAATGAGAAAAACGAGAGGACAAAAACAAGACCTGAGAACTATTAGTGGACAGCTGATTGGCCGTTGCAGTATAGCGCAACCCTCATTCACCCATTGGAATGTAAACGCATGCCTTTTTGTATCCTACTCGTCTGGCAGGTATATCTCTTTGAAAACCTTTAGTGCTACGATTGTGCGTGGGAAGACGCAATTAACATATCTTGCCTGCCCAAAATGTAATTCCTGGAAACGCCACTTTGGTTCCCAGTTCAGGGCAAGAAAAATGTATTTTTTAGGGTTAGGGTTCTGATCCAATTCATTTTCAGTGGAAACACTCTAGTTCAAAATGAGTCCGAGGAGAACCCCGGTGGAACAGTGTGCTCTCAGTAAAAATGTATGTGGTTCTTTAGTTCAAAATGAGTCCGAGGAGAACCCCGGTGGAACAGTGTGCTCTCAGTAAAAATGTGTGTGGTTCTTTAGTTCAAAATGAGCCAGAGGAGAACCCCGGTGGAAGAGTGTGCTCTCCGTAAAAATGTGTGTGGTTCTTTAGTTCAAAATGAGTCAGAGGAGAACCCCGGTGGAACAGTGTGCTCTCAGTAAAAATGTGTGTGGTTCTTTAGTTCAAAATGAGTCCGAGGAGAACCCCGGTGGAACAGTGTGCTCTCAGTAAAAATGTGTGTGGTTCTTTAGTTCAAAATGAGTCCGAGGAGAACCCCGGTGGAACAGTGTGCTCTCAGTAAAAATGTGTGTGGTTCTTTAGTTCAAAATGAGTCAGAGGAGAACCCCGGTGGAACAGTGTGCTCTCCGTAAAAATGTGTGTGGTTCTTCGCAGGGTTACAAGTCTCCTAGAGAGTACATCGCCACCCAGGGTCCTCTGCCTGAAACCCGCAACGACTTCTGGAAGATGGTCCTCCAGCAGAAGTGCCCTATCATCGTCATGCTCACACAATGCAACGAACGCCGAAGGGTGAGAGTCGCAGAACATGTCACTCAAATAGACCATCTTCACGTGGCGGCCATTTTGGTCTTATACTTCATACACAGGAGCAGAGCACTCAACGAGTAGGAATTGACAGTGGCCACTGTCAATAAAAAAATATATACAGTATAGCGTCCCTGTTGGGTGGAACCCTCATACAGTATGTCCAAAACTGTTACTTTTCAGGATTCAAATAAATAAATAGAAAAAGTAGCACTAGCAGATCTACAAGCTCAGAATGTGTTGCTTCACGCCCCGGTGTGAGCTTGCGGATCTGCTACTTTTGATGCTATTGTGTGACGCGCGCAACACACAGTGAGCTTATTTTCAAAACATTGTACAGGGAAAGGTATATGGAGCTGAAGAGGTTACTGTATATTTTAATCATATAATATATAATAATCAAAATCTACAAATCTTCAAGGACCCCCCCAAATTTACTCAAGTAAAGTACAAAAACCAAATTGTACTTAAGCCTAGAACACTATACATCCTTTTTGTCAAACCATCACTAAACTGGTATATTTTACCCAAATGTACATTTTCCATAAAAAATTAAATACCTCTCATCAAAATATATTGAAGTACAGCAATACATGGCAACTTGAGGTACCGGTACTCTTTAATATTTCATCATGACATTTAAAAAAAAAAAAAAAAAAAAAAACATGGGGGGGGGGGGGGGGGGGGGCTGTCATAGGGGGGCAAAATGGGAACCTGGATATTACCTGGATATTATTAAAATATTCCTAAATATTATAAATAATAATAATGGAGCTGGGAACGTCTTTGGTCCATCCATTCCTGGGAAAAAAAGCCCATTGTGGATGTATGGGATTTTTCTCTATCACTCTATCACTAAACACGAGTGAAATTCACCCGAACACCTGCCTGTAGAAAAAAAACAGGGATGTGGACAGGGACCTTCTATGACGTCACTGAGCACCATGAAGGTACTGAAAGACCCACCCACCTCAGATAATCAGCAACATTATGAAAATGACAAGAATATAATTATCTGGGTGAAAGATCACCCGTGTTTAGTGTTTTACTTTACCCACTGGGTTTGTGTGTGTGTGTGCTGTGTTTGTTTCAACAGGTGAAATGTGACCACTACTGGCCCTTCACGGACGACCCCGTCATGTACGGAGAGGTCAGTGTGGAGATGATGTCTGAGACAGAGTCACCAGAGTGGACCATCAGGAAGTTCAGACTGGGATATGTAAGTGCAATTTACAACGTAGGCATTTAGCAGACTCTCCAGAGCGATTCACAGTGAGCACGGTGAACACGAGTAATACATAGAAATACTAGGATCATAGTTGAACCAAGAACATCATCGGCCTAAACAGTACAATATAAAACATTTTAAAAATAGTACATTGAAACTATACAAACTTTAGGATGACAGGTCGACAAATGAACGTAGCATCTGTCTACATAACATGCTATGTACAGTAAATTACATTTTCACCTTTGCATAAGCCTGCAAGGTCGTCGAGGCTAGGACAATTTACAATGTAGGCATTTGGCATCTTAATCCAGAGAGATTTACAGTAAGCGCACCGGAGTCTGAAGGGGTGAGTCTTCAGAATCAGATTGCGCCAAAAGATTGGGAGTGACTGAGTCTGCAGTTCTAACTGCAATGGGGAGTTTGTTCCAAGGTTCTGACAGATTCCCTGTGTTAGCTGATCTGAGTGAGTGGGAGGGGTTGCACCACCCTGGACCATTAGGAAGTTGACTAAAACTATGACAAAGAATGTTCGTGACTACCTTTTTTTCACTGACGAAAACTAAATAAAAATGTACCGTATGATGAAATTGACAATTTCGCAACAAATATAACCTCTAGACTGGGTTGCAATAGTAATAGACTAATAGAATAGATAGAATGCAACAAATAATTAAGTGTTTATGGCCTTCATTTATCAATGGAGTGTAAATTCTGCCTCAAGTTCGTGCTTCGGTTTTGGAGTACGCTCACGTCGGGACGGCATTATGAAGTGATTGCAAACAGCTGAACCTTGCTTAATTTCGTTCCTAGTTGATAAATGTGACGGCTGAAATCAATCTGGCACGCCCTATGAAATCAAGCCTCACCCTCATTTTTGCGACATGAACAACTGCAATACGACCAAACAACGTATATGGAAACCGTATATTTGGTTGTATGCGGTATTAAATTCTTTATTAACCCATTCTGACCGGGCACCCATTTTGGTGTCGGCATCATGTTAAGCTTTATCTATTGAAAAATAGCAGATCTACAAGCTCATAGCGCGCCACCGAGTGGCGCGATACGAGCTTGTAGGTCTGCTATTTTTTGAAAAATCGAAGAACGACTGACATTTTTTAGAATCTGATCTCAGGTCAGAATGGGTTCATCAGACCAGTGTGTGTCCGGCGGAAACCTCGTATGAATCTGATCTCAGGTCAGAATGGGTTAATTTAATATACAACCAGATATATTAGTGAACGAAAACCTGAACCTGTGAAGCATGAATTAAATAACAAATAGCTCACGTCATTGGAATGAGTTTCGACGCGCACAGCCCGTGACAACCGCACGCTGCTGTTTTGCAAATAGCTGCATCTCCTCCTCCTGTCCTGTCTGTCTCTGTCACTGTGGTCCGTGACATGCGCGTTTAATGAATCAATGAATGCGCAGCCTAAACCTTATGTGGTACTGGTGGTGGTGGTGGGCTGGCTGGGTTACCTATAGATGCGGATGCGGTCCCCACTTGCGCTGGCTCGGCACATTTTGCATTCGAGCGACGCGTCAGGTTTATCCTTAAACGAGGACGAGACGAGGAGATTGCACATACCGTAACTCAAGAAAGACATGGGCCTGCTGTAGATTGCAGTAGCCTACACGTTGGGAGACTTCACTCTATAGCTGCAGCAGTCTCCCTCAAATGCCTCTCCATGTCATGAAACTATTCCAGCACAGGCAGCGCAAATCCTCGCATGTATAGGCCTATGCGCTCATGCAAAACACAGTTTAAATGGCTTAAGCATCTAACTTGTTTTTAATTGCGTGATTTTAATTGCTTGGAAATATCCTACCAATTTCATATGACATGCCATTTCTTGTAATGTATAATATTTATTAGTTTTATAGGCCTATATATTTTAGGAGTGAATACATTATGTTTAGATACCTGTGACAGCCTATCAGCTGGTCAGTCAATGCTGCTCCGCTTTTCTACGACGGAAAAACAGGTGAGGACAAAACATACGACAGCTCCCGACCTGACGTGATATTTGGCCGGGCGCACGCCAAAGTTCAAGTTCATGCTGGAATGCTAAATGCATTGATGAGGTTTGAGAACCACTGCCAGGCATTGTAAGTGGAATCATCATTCATTTCTTGTTACACTGTCGCCCCCTGCAGGCAGATGAGTCACAAGACGTGTTGCATCTGAACTACACGTCGTGGCCGGACCACGGCGTTCCCACCGTCAACGCCATCGAGAGCATCCTGCAGTTCGTCCACATCGTCCGACAGCAGGCCAACCGCACCCCCAAAGACCCCATCATAGTCCACTGCAGGTCAGGAGCAACATGTGCACACACACACACACACACACACACAAACACGCACGTGAGTGCGAGCACACAGTGCCACGCACGCATGCACGCACGCACGCACGCATGCACGCGAGCACACACACACACACACACACACACACACGGACAGACGCGCACACACACACACCAGCAAGGGTAAATACCGTACTGTACTTTGTGTTTCATTGGGGTTTGGTGAAATCTTGCAAAAATATGCGCATGTACAAGTACATATCGTTGCTGTTGGGCAGAAACCTCTCCATACGTTATTCTAACTTTTTGTGTTTTTAATTTGATTCTTGATTTCTTAAATTAGCGCCCCATTTGATCATACCACGCCGTTACACAAAACGCACCAAAAGTAGTAGATCTGCAAGCTTGAAACGTTATCTTGAAGCTAACTTTGATTGTTTATTCATTTGAATCCTGACACGTTATAGTTTTGGACATATGAGGTTTCCACCCGACAGAGACGATATAATGTATTGTACATGTTCATTAGTACTGTGGTTCCCAAACCTTTTCATGTCAAGGAAGCACTGAGAAAACTGTTGCGCCTTTCTTCGTCCTTTTTTTTTCAAACTTGACTACGGTAGCGGTGGTCTCAAAAACATAAGGGAAACTTTGACAGGAAAAGACTCGCTCACCGTATAGAAAAATAAGTAAAACTCCTTAGACTGAGACTTAGAATTCTTTTAGCCCGCGGACCCCCATTAGAAAAGATACGCCAGGGACCCCCTTAAGAGAAGATTTTCACGGCTCTGGCAGTGATTTTCAACTATTTTCATTTCAAGGACCCCCCAGTTTGATATGCAACAGGCTACGGACTCCCATTTAATGGCATTTCTATCTCTAACTACAAATGGAACCAAATGGACACTAACAGGTCCATTTGGTACACTATTTTATTAAGCCCTATTTTATACTTTGTCATGCCACATTGCCGCGGAGCAAAAATAGCCCATCTAATAAGCTGTGAGCTTTTTGATCTGCCATTTTCACAACTGTATTAACCAATGTCTGATTTATTGATTTGGATTAGACACAAAAACAGGCGTCTCAGTGAGAGTGTTTTTGTCTCTAAATCCAAATCAATTCCCAGTATTGAAGGACGATCGACTTGCGGTCCTTCAATACTGGGAAGGCATCCAGAGACTTGGCAGCTGTAGTAGTCTCGTGTAGCCAGACAACTATTCCACAATCTCCGAATGCTATAGAGTCTGGAACTACTACATTCTGACCTGAGATCAGATTCATACGAGGTTTCCACTGGACACACACTGGTCTGATTAAACCCATTCTGACCTGAGATCAGATTAAAAAAAAATCAGTCGTTCTTCGATTTTTAAAAAATAGCAGACCTACAAGCTCGTGTCGCGCCACTCGGTGGCGCGATATGAGCTTGTAGATCTGCTATTTTTCAATAGATAAAGCATAACATGATGCTAACACCAAAATGGGTGCCCGGTCAGAATGGGTTAAAATATCTTTACATTTTATTTTTTTATTTCCTTTTCTGCTAAGCAACAGGCTATATATATATATATATATGCTTAGATGATTTCCATTTATATTAGAATACATGTGCACGACTGTAAACACAAAACAGAAGTGGGTTTATATTTTACTCATGACAGCTCTTCCGTTGCTCCAGACTGTGTAATGGAAGCATTTGGAAATTGCGAGAGGCAATAACAGTCTGGTAACGCGAGAATGCGAGAACGGCTATTTTGTTTGCACTGTTTTAAATGTAAGGGAAAGTGTGTCTGTGGGTTTCATAAAATCGAATCAATGAAAAGTAACTACATTTGGTCCATTAGAACACAGATTCGGGTTTTTTTTACCCCATTTCTTGTATATATATTTTTTTTTTACATACACGTTTTTGTTTTTGCCCGACGACAACCCAAGACATGTAATTTTCTGTAGTACTGCAGACCGGTGCATTGATTCATAGACCGGAGAGCTCTAAGTGCATCCATGTCTCTGGCTGCATTCCCAGTATTGAAGGACGGGGCTGACTGATGTCTTATATCGTTGCTGTCGGTGCAGAAACCTTATCTCCACAAATTAACGCCCTACTAAGTATCACAAGTAGCAGGTCTACAACTTGTGACGTGTTTCGAGCTTGTAGATCTGCTATTTTTGCTATTCTTTTTTTATTTAAATCCTGAAAAGTAACCCTCCATGCTAATAAACAGGAGCCGAAATCTTTGCCGATTTCTCTGAATCTAAATCACAGGTTCTAATCGATTCTAATCCAAACATGCGTTTCGAAGGCCGATTGCGGTCCCATCGATAGTCGCAAAAGAATAATTCATGCCTCGGGTGGTCGGATTGCTACATCCGGTCAAGCTCACGGGGACTGTGTTACCTTGAAAAGGGCTATGAAGAAACAAATAGCTGGGCACAGCAATGTACTGGTTCCAACTGGTTCTAACCGTACAGTATGTGTCTGCCATGCTGACTGCATGTGTTCCTGTTTGCTCCTCAGCGCTGGCGTAGGGAGAACAGGGACGTTTATCGCTCTGGACCGCCTAATGCAGAACATCAGGGAGCACGAGTTTGCAGACATCCTGGGCATGGTGTCAGAGATGCGCTCCCACCGACTGTCTATGGTCCAGACCGAGGTAAAGGCAACGACTTATCACCACATTATCTGAAAGACTGATTACTACACTTGTAAGGACCAAGAGACATTGAGAGAAGCATTGTCCTAGTCTTCACAAGAACAAAAATGGTTGTTTTGTGGTTAGATATACATTTACTACTAGACAAAGAATCGGTACAAACAAACGTGTGTGTGTGTGTGTGTGTGTGTGTGTGTGTGTGTGTGTGTGTGTGTGTGTGTGTGTGTGTGTGTGTGTGTGTGTGTGTGTGTGTGTGTGTGTGTGTGTGTGTGTGTGTGCGTGCGTGCGTGCGTGCCTGCATGCATGCACGTGTGTGTTGTAGGAGCAGTATGTGTTCATCCACCAGTGTGTGCTACTCATGTGGAAGAAGAAGAAACAGCAGTCCATCACCAGTGATGTCATTTACGAGAACGTCAGCAAGACATAATGACTGCCACGCTCCACACAGTAAGACATGATCGGTGGATTACTTTATTAAGCAGTTTGGTTAACCCATTTTGACCTGAGAACTGATTCTACAATGTCTCCTGAAATTACATGACATGATTGTCATGACAATTCTGTACATGATTGTCCTGAAACTTTTTCTGAAAAACCTATGTTTCTGTCAGTGGTTCTCAAACTATTTCATGTCAAGGACCCCCATGGAATTACAATTATATGTAATTGGCCATGGACCCCCATGGACCTCACAAGCTTGTAGCGCGGCACTCGGTGCCGCGCTATGAGATGGTAGATCTTCTATTTCCAATAGCTAAAGTATAACAAATAATGCTTAAAACACCAAAAGGGGTTCCCGTCCTGAATGGGTACAGCAGCTATGAACTATGCTAAAAGTATAACACCAAAACTCTCTCTTGTAGGAGCAGTTTGTAGCTTTCACGTTTGTTTTTTAATGGAACTTTTCACCGTGGTGTTTCTTTTAGTAAGTAAGGTTTCATTTGGAACCAGGCGACAGCGTCTGCGTTCATCGCTTCCCGCTTGAAAGGCCCTTTAGTCTGACAAACACATTTTGACCTTTGTGTGTGTTGCAGGCTGTGATCAACAGAACCTTCCTGAGCTGCAGGCCTCCATTCTGTGCAGAGAGATTCACGTCATCATCCCAGACAAACAAACAAAGAAAGACAACAACAACACCACCACCACCGACTAAATATCTACAACAACCCTGAAAAAGAGTTAAAAAATTAAAAAGAAATGTAACAGCGTCTTGGCCAGGTGGGAGGTGTGGGACGGCACATCCGAAACGCCACAATCCTGCACAACTAAACTGTCCGCCCTCATGTGACGAGGACACTGTCGGGGTTGGGGGGGTGGAGTGGGGCTGAGATGGGGGGGGGGTGGTGGGGGGGGGGGGGGGGGGGGGGCGGGGGTTAGCACACGCCACTACCGAACAAATGGACGACTATGAGCGACCTACCTAAGTGGATCCGCCCCTCAGTTTGGTTCTCGTGAGGCAAGACGCACCGAGAGTCAGCGTTTATGTTCTCGCTTTTGTTTCAATCTCAGGATTTACAGCTGAAAAACCAGCAACTTCAGCAAGCACACCGGCCCCCCACCCGTCCCCGCCCCACCCGACAACCCAACTGCTGCGGTTCAACATTGGAAGGTTGGCAGTTGTGCACTTGAACGCACCGTGGTGTTTCTCGGAACGGTTGCTCGTGACTGTACAGTATTAGGATTCACCGGTTAGTTTGTAGCTTTCACGTTTGTTTTTTAATGGGACTTTTTACCGTGTCCAGCGTCGCCAGCGTTCGACAGAAGGCAAAGATTCAAGAACAGCTTGACCTTTTTACCCTAGGGGCCGTTTGTCAAAGACTAAGGTTTCACTGCCATCCATGCCGTATGTGGAACTAACGCCTCTGTAATGGCTTTACCTGCTGGAACACCTTGCTCACAACTACTGCTTTCTCAGCCGTTTACAGACTACTGGTACCGAGGATTTAAAGGAGACAAAGAGAGGGAAAGGACACGCACATGCACATACACACACACACACACACACACACACACACACACACGCACAGTTTAGATGCTAGTAAACTGTGCGGCCATAGTGGCTCTCTACCACATTAAGAACTACGTGAACCGTGGCCCGTGAAACATATCTCACAGGTTCTGAATCTTGGATGTGTTTCCATATTACACTACGGCTCTTGTTTCACATACGGTTCTTTCAACCTCATTTGGGCCCCGTTCAGGAAGCGGTACTTAACCCTGAGTCAGAACTTTGTACTACTAGTAATGTATTTTTCTCTAAAATTGCGATAATAGCATTATCTACAAGCTCACAGCGTGTCGCGGCATGACGTGATGTGGGCTTGTAGATCGGCCATTTTTGCCTTTTTTTTTTTAATTGTTTTTATTTTTATGATGTAGCGTAGCGTGACAAAAAGAAAACACATCACAGAACACCACTGGTTCTGGAAAAGTTTCCGATATGGAAGGTGTCAGGGGTTAACCCCTTCGTATTGGTAAAAAGAAAAAGAAAAAATGAGCTTATAGAGACTCTAATTTTGCACTGAGGCCTTTGGGAGGCGCTGCCACCAGTCTGACCTGCTGAAGATGAGAAGCGAGGAAGGGAATCGGAGGCAGCGACCGTGGTTTTTCCCCCCTGTGGCTGCTGCTTCTTCTGATTGTGGAAACAATTTTGCCTGTACAGTATTTGTCCATATATATTTGTACCGGTCAGTGCACCCCAACCCCCACCGCGGCGGAACCCCTTTCTAACAAAGAGTCTGCGTTTAAAACTCAACACAAATGAAATAACAAAGCGACACATTGCCACTCAACGCAGTGGTTCTCAAACTTTCAAACCGTTTATCTCAAGAATATGTTTTTTAACAAGGACTCCCGACTGAAAATATTTCACGCCAGGGGACCCCAGATTTGTGTCGTTAAAATGTTTAAAACGTTCCAAATTTCTCAAAGATAAATTCGCAATGTGACAATGTTCTGATTTTGTAGCTATTTTCAACTAGCTGATCTATCGGGGTGAAAGTGGTTGAACAGTTTTGCTGGGGCCTCAAGGAGCCCTGGGGCCTGGGGGTCCCCGGTCCGGACGGCACTTTGAGAACCACTGTCTCACCGCTTTGTGCATTCATACTGTCTGCGACACGCCGATGATGACTGCACAAAACCTAAACCAAGGAACTGGGAAAAGTCTTGCACATCTTCCCAACCGATCACCGCGCGTACGTGACATTTAATGAAGCATCTGCGTCCTCTGTTTTTTAGAACAAGGAAGAGGGATGTTGGAGAAACATGAAATGGAAATGTTTTTATTTGTTTCTTTCGATTCTCTGGTTTACCAGTTTAAGCGTATCTGGATTTTTTTGTTGCAAGTTGCAACTGTTTTTTTTTTTTTAGATGAACGGTCCGTGTTAGATGTTGAGCATATCTGGCACTTGCACTAATCCTAGCTGGTCTAATGATAGTAAGTGGTTTTATTACCGAGGTAGTGGAGCTGCATTTCCACATGGTGTCGGATCACATGAAGACCTGCTGTAATACCTGGCTTCCCTCAACGGTTCTTACTGTACTGTACTGTACTGTACTGTACTGTAGGGGGGAAATACCAGAAACATATCTTATCAGAAGCATATCTTTTGTACGCACAGAGAAATTATGGTTCCTTAAAAGGCTATTATGGTTAACAACCACCACCTTCAAAAGAACCTTTATTTAGTGAATGGTTCTTCATGTTGCTCATATTGTTTGGTGAATCTTTTCAAACAATCGTATCTTCTTTGAGGGACCACAAAAGAATGAGTGACACCTGACCTAATTCATCCACGTGGCCCAGCCATCCGACCACTTAACAGGATGGGTGGGCCGCGGACGCTTTTCCAGTATTTGAAGTGGGCTCTTATCCAGAAAAAACACTGGATTTATTTGATCTGTCATCTTTCAATTGATTTGGAGGGTGGACCAGCAAAAAAAAAGAAAATATTTCACTCCGCCAAGGACTGCCGAGTATGACGTGTGATGATTAACCACTTACGCCTGATTCCTACTTCAGCTATTTGAAAACCGTGAGCTTTATTAGGCTCTCAAGATTAACTAAAGTGTTATAATTGGATATCATTTGTTATGTTTTGTTAATTGCTAACTGAATATTTTCCAACTGAATTTCCCTGACGGGATCAACAAAGGTCTTATCTCTATCTACATGTATTACTATTATTGCCTAAATGCAATGGAAAGCAACAGTCCCTTACAATCTACTTGGTTCACTACTGAAGTGGGTTACTTTTCAGTGTTAATCATTGCTAACGCATTAATGATTATGGAGAAATTACAGCATATCGTAGCTGTAGGGAAGAAACCTCATCTCCATATATAAAAAAAGAAGAAAATAAACCGATGCAATTAATGACCTACAGTGTCACAAAAAGTTCCCACCAAGATAATGGATATACAAGGTTTCCATCCGACAGCGACAATTTTGGTCTTTCCTATATATAGATCATGGCGATTGAGAGTGTGTTGGCAGGTTGTCATGTACCTGGAGCGCAGTCAGATTGTTTCACGGTTCATTTATCAGTAGCAGAGTCGTTAATGAAATCCAGATTGCTCCGATTGCAAAAAGCCATTGTTCTGGGTATAGACTTTGTTCAGGCACAGGGATTATGCACTGGCTAATCTGAGCACAGCAGTGGCCTGCCTACGGACAGCCCCCGAGCCCCCCACCCCACGCCACCCCACCCACCACAAACCATTCTGACATATCAGGTTTATTTGGATGTCACGAGGATGCTATGGAAGATCACCATCGCCGTTTTATGAAGGCCATAACATTCAATTTCCTTGGCCATTTATCAACCTTAACCTATAGGTTACCAGTGTGTGTGTGTGTGTGTGTGTGTGTGTGTGTGTGTGTGTGTGTGTGTGTGTGTGTGTGTGTGTGTGTGTGTGTGTGCGTGCGTGTGTGCGTGCGTGCGCCTCACAAATAGGCCTATCGTAATACAAGGGTGTGTGTGTGTGTGTGTGTGTGTGTGTGTGTGTGTGGGGGGGGGGGGGGGGGTTATTGAATGTCCACAAGAACTGAGTTTAGACGACACCCATGGGGTTCATGAAGCACTTGGGTCTTGCAGGAGTGGATATCCACACTATGACCTCTTGTATATGAAGAGATATCCACTCCATGTCTGTTTGGTTCCTCATACTGGCCTTGGATCTTAATTGTCCTTCACAAGCACACGTAGCCTGTAGACTAGAGGACCACTCTAATGTTGAGAGACATCTCATCCCAGTGCGGCTCAACCGCACACTCACAACAGTAGGCTGCATCTCACGATTACCTATCAAATGTACTGTACATACTACTTACTGTGTAACTATTTGGTTTATATTTCAAAGTAATTCTTGTGGAAATGATTTGTTATATTTTATAGTTTCTTTTTTTATTAGCATTATTGTTGTATACATGACATGTTACATGAACGCAGATCCTTCATGTTTGTCTGATTTCTATACAGTTTCTACGGTGGCTATTTCTTTTGGTGGGGTTTGGGGTGGGTGGGGCTCATGTTTTCTGACATAGTTGGGCATTTTGCAGCGACTTCCCCGGCCTTTGGAGTGCATGTTGGACACTTTGGGTGCTCATGAGCGCCACCGTGTAACGTGGAACGAACGCCTGGCTGTGGCCATGCAGCCAAATGCACTGTTTGTGTTTTAAAGTCCGAATCATACTTACATCGTACGCCAGCGGTGCGTGGCGAACATAGCCGAACTACAAGCTCACATGGTGCATTTTCATGTCAAGGACCCTGGTCCCTGCCTAAATTAGTATGTATTTCACCGCAAACATCCAACCGGAAAAAAACTCTGCCAGGCAGGGACCCCCATACAGATTCTAGATGGGTTTTTTTTTTTGTGGTGCAACCACTCCATTACGAAGCTATGTTTGTCCCTGGGTCCCTGTCTGGGTCCGTCTGTCCGAACATGAAAATCCCCCAAACAGTAATTCTGTCATTTCTCAACCGTTTCGGACGTGGGGTGGCTCGCCGGAACCACCCCGACCCCCTTGGCACGTTCCTGGGGGTCTGGATGTTCCGAGGACCCCCCCCCCCCCCGGGGACCCCCTCGCGCTAACTCCGTCATTTCTTGACCGTTTCGGACGCAGAGTGGCTCGCCGGAACCGGGCTGGCACCCTGGGCGTGTTCCTGGAGGTCTGGATGTTACGGGGACCCCCACACGCTAACTGTCATTTCTCTACCATTTCGGACATGGTGTGGCTGGGGAGGGGATGATATGATATTGTGATGTCACTATATCATTGTCATTTCAATTGGGCCTTTTGACTCAAAGGCTTTCATCTTTCAGGAAGAAACCAAAAATACACAGGGAAGACATATTTCAATATTATAATTAAGCAATATTACACGAGAGGGTGTGGGTTAACGTGATTATTGCCATGACAGTTATGCAGTCAGGAACGAGACGAAGTCGAGTTCCGTAAGCATCACTGAAGTGGCAATAATCACGTTAAACCACACCCTCAAGTGTAATATTGCAATTCTACAACAGTTACCCTTAAAACGAAGAAAATCGCTGAAATCTTTTTTTTTTAATGACAGATGTAGTCACTATGACCACAGATGTCCCAAGAAGCTAGCCTAGCCACCAAGTTTGCTAGCGCTCTGGGAGAACAGAGCAGCTGAATTCTTTGTTTTGATTAGGTGGTGAATGGTGCTGGTTTAACCCACGGCTAGAAGCCGTTTCAACGCTTCAATTGCTTCCTCGAAACGACCCGTTTCTAACCACACCTGGGGGTCTATTAAAGTAAAGTTAACTCCATAGATACATGGGCTACAAAAGACAAAAAGTACAAACATCTTATCTTTATTATTAACAAGATTCCCTGGAACCCCCTAGGGGAACACAACTAGCCTTGCATTGTGTGTGAGCTTGTAGATCTGCTATGTTCGGTGCATGCCATGAGACGAAGCGTAAATAAGGCATTGCGGTATATGTTATCATATGACCGAAAATGTAGAGACGTTTCCAGTAGCTAAGCACTGTACACAGTTTGAATACAATGTTTTCCCTTCGCTCAGTGTGTGTCCAGTCAAATCTTGTAAGTTGTTGGTGCCATTCTTGTGCATTGTGTCACTTAAAATTAGCGGGGCGATCTTGGGGCTTCCGATCGCCATCACAGAGTTTTATTGTACGTGTGTGTGTGCGTGTTGGAAAAGTAAAATAAAATGTTGCAATATCACTTCCTGAGAGTCAATCTCTATGAACAGGAGGATGATATAGGATCTAAGGGTGCATTGCATGTTTTTTTCTTTTTTTTTGTCTAGGACAGTGTCCCAAATTCTTTCATGTCAAGGACCCCCAAATTGACACTAATTAGCCTGCGGGTCCCCATTTGAAAACATATGCCAGGGACCCCCATAAGAGAAGATTTTTACAGCTCTGGCAATGATTCTCAACCTGTTTTTTCAAGGACCCAACATGCATTAGTCTACGGACCCCCATTTAATGGCACTTCTATCTATGGGACCCCCAATTTATTTTGTAAAATCAATGTTAATTTAACTCTTGAGAGTGTAGAGTTACAGACCCATAAGGGTCCATTTGGTTCCAAACTATCATTTAGCTGGGGAGCCCCTGGAACTCCCTCAAGGACCCCTGGGGGTTCCGGGACCCCACTTTGGGACCCACTGTTCTAGGACAGTGGATTTCAAGCCTTTTCATATCAAGGCCCATTCGGTGCTTGAGGCACGGACCAACATGATGAGATTTAGCCTCTAAAACCCAAAATCTACTGTACAAACAAAATATTTTGTTGTCCACAACTCCATGCTGTATTGAATCATGTGGAGATACAGGGACGTGCTGGGCCTCTAATTCAGCCTGGGAAATTTGGAAAGGTAAATTAAGTGATGCAGATTATTTAACTCTTGGGAGCATAAACTGAAACCAAATGGACCAATAAAATCGAAAAGCATGATTTTCATAATTTTGTTATGGAAAACCATGAAAAACAACCTATTATAATTTGACAATTATAATTTTAATTGTCAAAAAACATGAAAAATGATTAAAAAAAACGACATACTATGGTTGGATCCAAACAATATTTGTGATTTTCGTATGTTGTTGAAAACCATGAAAAACGACATACATAGTATGTTGTTGAAAACCATGAAAAACAACATACTATAGTATGTTGTTGAAAACCATGCATGAAAAACGTTGATTTTAGTGACTTTCTATTATCGTCAAAAACCATGAAAAACGACATACTGTAGGCCTTTTTTACTTTCGATGATTAAAAAAAAGAAATCCAATGGCTTTCGACAATAAAACAATTATGAAAATCATGAAAAACGATATACTGTAGTAGGCCTATGTTGTTTTTCATCATGGTTTTCATCATTCTGACGGATGGATGGGTGCGTGTATGTATTTGGTGTGGTTAATGTTAAAACTCCAGGCTGTTATTTTGCACACAAAAAAAAACAAGTTAAAATATGGAGATAAGTGTTTTCTGCTCGGAGTCGGGACAGAGGTTAAGTAAAGGAGAAGAAGTGAACGGGAAAGAGACTGACAGGCAGAAACAAGAGGAGGTAAAATCAAACACACGCACGCACGCACACACAGACACGCACACTGATGACTAATTTAAGTGGTAGGCTATGTGGTAGGCGGTAGCAGCACAAACTAATTAGGTGTCTGAGATGAAAGCGGACAGGTGTGTGTGTGTGTGTGTGTGTGTGTGTGTGTGTGTGTGTGTGTGTGTGTGTGTGCGCGTGCGTGCGTGCGTGCGCGCATACACGAGTCCGGTGAAGACAGGAAGGTAAAGTTTCAAGGCAGAAACACAAGAATAGGTTGTCTCTCTCACAGCACTATACCTGTTGCCCTGTCTGATGGAAACACGGTGTCCTATCCTGTGAGTATCTTTTATGTATATACATGTGTGTGTGTTGGGGGGTATTATGTTAAACACAGCTCATTGTGAATGTTTGATAGTTGATCAGACTTGGAGAAAAAACTATGTCAGGTGACGCAGAGGAAATGTAGACTAGGCCTAGGAGTAGCCCAACATTTGGACTCTCGTAGTTGTATTTATCGATTCTGACATTTTCAAAATGTCAGAATCGATAAATATGTCAGAATCGATAAATACATCTACGACTACGAGAGTCCAAATCTTTGTGTTAGCTATGGGGTTTAAATCCATTGCGTTGCATCCAGCTTGTCGAGTGCCTTACGAACACAATTGGCCTCATGTGTTCGGGGTGGAAGCCAGGCAGGTGGGGAGGGTGTTGGCCTGTGTTCAGGGTGGAAGCCAGGCAGGTGGGGAGGGTGTTGGCCTGTGTTCAGGGTGGAAGCCAGGCAGGTGGGGAGGGTGTTGGCCTGTGTTCAGGGTGGAAGCCAGGCAGGTGGGGAGGGTGTTGGCCTGTGTTCAGGGTGGAAGCCAGGCAGGTGGGGAGGGTGTTACATCCTCGCAGTGGGGGGCAGTCGGTAATATAGGGCAGAGGTCCCCATCCACTGGTAGGCTACTTGTACCAGTATAGTGGTGCAGTCAAAAAAAAGACTGAAGTGGAATGAAATATTTATATTACTACAGGTTCTTCTGACCATGCAATTGGTCGAAATAGGCTATCTAGCCGTGCTGAAATGAGCATGACAGAACACCTGGCCATTAATAGAAGATTTAGATTAGAATAGAAGATACTGATTGGACAGAATTTCGTTAGAGCAGCAGGACAATTGGCTTAGGAATGGAACAAAAACAAAACAATTCAAAGAATAAATGACATTTTCCTCCTGTATTAATAGCTGGTCTACGCTCCTGTAATTTAAGTTATTATGGTGGAAGTTGGAGATAATGTGGTGGTACTTGGTATAAAAAGGGTTGACCCCCCCTGATATACAGCAGGGTACAACAGCAGTTGCAAGCATGCAGGAATTCATTGGCATTAACTACTAAACAGGGAGAGAAAATGCGTAAAGATAATTGGCTACTCTAAATTGTTATTAGAAGTATTTATTCATGTAGCTATCTCTTGTTGCTGAAACTCACAATGTGTTTTTACAGTGCGGCTCTGTAGGAGAGGGTTGAACAGTCTGTATAGCTTCATGCTCGTGGAGACCTGTTACAGCTGAGCAGAAGGGAGGACACGTACGGTCAGTTGTCCACTCACTCCAAGAGTACCATGACGAGAATCTCTTATTTCTGACGGTGAACACAAGTCACATAAACAATAGCATATATCAATATTGCATCCACCCTGCTTTGGCTATTGGTAACTAACCTCCATTCAGGTGCATGTGCATGCGTGAGGGTGCGAGGGTGTGAGTGCTGCCAATATGGTCTCATCTTCCAGTGTGATGAACAGGTGTCTGCTGTCACCTGGACATTACCGTCTTGGAAGCCCTTCAATGTCTCTTCTTTTTCATGTCCTCTCTCTCTCTCTCTCTCTCTCTCTCTCTCTCTCTCTGTGTAATTACCAGCTTTTCATTGATGTCAGTTGATACCACATCCTGAGTGGGTTGCCATTGTCGTGTTGTATGTGCTTAATAGCATCTATTATTATGTACCATTATTATTAATAATTTAATGTATTATCAGTTACAGGAGATGGTACTACAGGGAGATCAGAATCTCTCTCAAATTGAGGAACATGAAAGATGTGCACAGTACACGCACTCACGCACGCATGCACGCACACACACACACACACACACACACACACACACACGCACACGCACACGCACACGCACACGCACACGCACACACTCAAATTCAAAAATATCAAACGTAGCAGATTTATAAGCTCGATCTGCTACTTTTGATGCATTTGTGTTATACTGTGATTAAGTAGGCCGTTGTTTTGCAAAAATATGGAGATATAATATTAATATAATATAATATATGATATAATAAGTGTTTTCTGCTAGACAGCAACTTATCAACATAAGTAAGACTCACAATATTAGATGAGAGAAGAAAAGCAGACAGACAGACAGACAGACAGGATGTGTAAAGTGAGATTTTTGACCTTTTGAGTCAATCAGATAACGAGATTACATTACTGTGTGTGTGTGTGTGTGTGTGTGTGTGTGTGTGTGTGTGTGTGTGTGTGTGTGTGTGTGTGTGTGTGTGTGTGTGTGTGTGTGTGTGTGTGTGTGTGTGTGTGTGTGTGTGTGTGTGTGTGTGTGTGCGTGCGTGCGTGCATGCGTGTTGCCACTGAGGCGTGTCCGTACTCCGTAGTGGAGGGATACATTACTGTGTGACCACGCAAGTCTGACTGCATACACACATTGGAATGGAAACTCTGGGTTCAACTATGTGTCTCTCCCCTGCTGTAATCCCTCAATATTCTGTATCTTCCTTGTGATCCACAGTAACCATATGCCAGAGAGAGAAAGAGATGGCAGAGAGAGGGGAGGTGGAGAAGGAGAGAGGAGGAGAGGAGGGGGCCTCACTGCCTCTGTATGAACAACAGAGAAAATTGGAGGAGAACAGGAGTCTACTGCAGGAGGTGAAACTGCAACAAACACATGAACATACACACAGGGCCAGAATAACCCCTTTGTGGTGCCGTTATGGGGTATAACTGCCATTCTGCCCAATACATTTCGGCATGGATTAAGCACTATTTGGAGGTGGCAGTGGATCAGGGGCCCGGCCAATCAGAAGAGGACAAGTTCAGGGCCTGGCCAATCAGAAGAGGGCAGGTTTTAGGGCCCAGCCAATCAGCAGAGGGCAGGTTTTTGGGCCCGGCCAATCAGAAGAGGGCAGGTTTTTGAGCCCGGCCAATCAGAATAGGGCATGTTTTTGGTCTCATTGCAATGGGCACATGGGCACATGGAACAAAGTGCAATGGGCACATGGGTATGGAAGCATAAAGCTGCCAAAATTCAAATGAAATGGCAAATACAAAAAGTCAATTGAAATAAGAGAAATGCTTTTTCATTGTCAGGTCATTAACGCATTTCATGAGACAAAAAAAAAATCGTGTAAATAGCATTTACATTTAATCTACAGATGTGCTCATTCTATGACACAATAAAATAAAATATCATTTGATTTAGAATTTTCAAAAAATGCCCCGCAAATTAGTGGGCAATATTACAATGAAAATGCAATTTAGAAGATTCAAATGAAATAATATAAATGCTTTTTAATCTTCAGATATTGAACACATTTAAGTGAAAATATAATGCAATAGCATTTACATTTCATCTCCAGGTGTGCTCATTCTATGACAGAATGAAAAAGCAAAAGCAATTTACATAGTCCTACATACTTACACCTAGCAAACCCATTCTAGCCTACTTATGGGACTCAAAAAGGAGGGCGGTCTGAACCCCTAATTTCTCCCGAATCTGACATCGGTGTATGAATGGGTGAATGTACAATCCATGTAAAGTGCTTTTGATAAAAGCAGCCCCTGGAGAGCATTAGGGCAGCTGTCGCTCAGTAGGTAGAGCAGGTCACCCTGACCCAATGACCCTTGGGTCAGCGGTACGAATCTTGGCACCTCCCCTCTGCATGTCGAAGTGTCCTTGGGAAAGACATGAATCAATTGCCACTGTTGTTGTGGGACGTGAGGATGCCGGCGTTGACTGTTTGCCGCTTCACCTCCCAATGTATGAATGAAGGGACCATTGTAAATGAAATCCATTATAATTCTGCTGCCATTACTTAGAATACTCTGGTCTGTTTCCTCCCATCTCTCCTCTCCAGTTAGCTCACATAGAGGCAGACCTGAGGAGGTCGTTGCGTATAGAGGTTGAAAGAGAGCAAGAGAAAGAGTTCCTCAGACAGCAGGACAACAGAATGAACCGGCAGCATCTCTGCTACCTCACCCTGAGCCAGCGTGTTAACAAGTATGTACACACAGACACACACGCATGCACACACACGAAGATTGCATTTGCATGTTACAACTTGTGTGATATTGTTGTTTGTGTTAACCCGCAGGACCTGGGTGAGCAGTTACTTCAGAAAATTCCCCATGCACATCTACTGTTTACCCATCCAAACCATCAGCCACGCCTACAATAGCAACGGGAAGCGAGGCAAGAAGAAGAGATGAGGAGGAGGGAGGGAGGGTCTTTCAACATGGCCCAGGTCATTACAGTGGAACCTTTCTGAAAATGTGTATGGCTTGTTAACGCCCTGCCCAGTCCCAGGATAATCGAACAGAATCCATACACTTGCAGCTGCACTATGTAACTTTCCCATTCTAGTACAGAACCCACTCAACCCAGGCTGTCCTGTGCAAGACAAGTGCTGACATGTTTATCACAGAGCCGAGAGACTGCCAGCGTGGTCAGGGACCATTTAAAAGAAAATGGACCAAAATGTGTGAAACTATTAGACTCGCGTTACCAGACTGTTGCCTCAATTTCCAAATGCTTCCATCATACAGTCTGGAGCAACAGAAGTCATGAGTAAAATTAAAATATAAAGCGGAAGTGGAGACTCCTCCCCACTTCCGTTTCAAATCATCTAAGCATATACTATAGCTTGTTGCTTAGCAGATAAGGAAAAAAAAAAAAAAGCTTTAAAGATATTTTTAATGTGAGTTTAGGGGTTAAGATTAGGGTTTAACGGAGAAGTTCACCCAAAATGTTGAAGCATTGAATTCATGGAGTTTTTGTCGCATTCCTAAACCAATAATTTGATGGTTGGCCAACCATAAAAACTCAATGTTAATAGTATTTGTAGTCTTATAGATAGCATTAGCACAATTTGCACCCTATGGCCAGAAAAATCATAGATGTATGTGTGTGTGTGTATATATATATATATATATATATATAGCATAATAATAATAATAATAAAATAGATGCCTCAAGTCATTGGCCACTGCAGTTCATTTGAGCGATGTGTCTCCAGTGAAGCTAGGAACGAACCATAGACATAGAAAGGTAGACTTTCTATGTCTATTCATTGACAAGCTGCTGCTAACGCTGTGCTTCACAAGGAATCTCGGGAAAGCTTGCCTCCAGGTTGCCTTCAACATACCCCAGAGCCAAAGGAGGCGTCAACCTTTTTATGTCTATGAGAACAATAATGAAGTCTATGGCCCAATCCACTCCCTTGCTGACTCAATGAGCCCTCACTGACTAAGCTGCTCGTTCATGTGAAGTCTGCGAGGGCTTGAGGGATGTCCCATTTGAAATCGGTAAATCAGTGAGGGCTCAGCCCTGCCCCTTTATGTGCCCTTTGCCAAAGTCAGCATCGATGCTGACTTTGGCAAAGAAATTACCCACAGTTCATAGCGTTACCAGGGGAATGAGGGGGATCCTCCGAACGTCAATCATTTAAGTATGCAAATGAGTTATGTATCGCGGTTAGAATGTCAACAAACACAATAGTGCTTTCTCACTGTTCTCAAAGGGAGACGGAATGGAAGCATAGGCTATATATTTAATAACAATAATAATAATAAAGGAAACATGATGAGAAATGACTAATGAGCAAAGTAAAAGAATATGGAAATGCAATGTATAATGAATATTATTATATATGAATATTACAACCCCTATCACACAGGAAAGTGTATTTATGAAACGAATAATAAAATGTTCAGCTTAAATACTAAAATAGACGTGATAGACATTGTATACATAGGCCAAGCATGTAGGTAGGCACAGGCTGTGAATAAGGACAGTTTTTATGAAGTGATGCAAAGTGTCATGAATGGCGGACTCATCTTCAAAGTGCTGTCCCATTTATTTCACAACAATTTGGAGCCCTTGCAGCCTCTCACCCTCAAGCACTTACAGCTGACGTCATTAAAGTCAATGAGGGTCCAGGGCTCGAGGGAGGCAATTGGGATTGGGCCTATGTGTTTGACAAGGGTTTGACTGGATTGCTGAATTCCTACAATAACCATAATGCTTTGGTGCCCAGCCCCTCCTTGTGGAGAGGGGGGAGGCTGCATGTAGGTTTGACTTGTAGTCCAGGTAGGAAGTGAGACCACATTTTCGTCCTGAACATGGCGCCATGACTAAAATGTCTAAAAACCACATTGCACACATACAACCCCCAGGAAAGTGTTCCTTGTGTCCTAAAGAATTGGATTCTGGTAATTTCTCTAAAAATGCTGCCCACCCAATCAGAAATGATAAATGGTACATAATTACATATATGTTGTGCTATTTTTTATATTGCCTAAAACAATATATATATTTATTCCCCATGAGTGACACCTTTATATTTAGCCAACCATACCATAGGCCTACCAAATAATTCCAGCATTTCAAAATTTGCAAGAAAATAAAAGCTCTACAGGCTCAAAACATGTAGATCAAAGCTTTGAGCTTATAGATCTGCTATATGTACTGTAGTGACAAAGTAGGGCATTCATTTACGAGAATATATACATAGTTAAAATATGGAGATATAACAAATTGCATTTTTAATGAATTGCATTTTTGTGCTTTTCCAAGTGCTCAAAGCACTGTAAAATGGTTCATTCATTCATACTTGATTACTTGATTACTGCAATGCACCTTTTTCAGGACTGCCTAAGAAAACAACTGACAGATTACAACTTGTCCAAAATGCAGCAGCCAGAGTTTTAACTATGTAGAACTAAGATGAGAGAACATATTACTCCAGTTTTGGCATCACTGCACTGGCTTCCGGTTGTTTTTAGGATTGATTTTAAAATTATTTTACTTGTCTATAAAGCTCTCAATGGTCTCGCACCTTCCTACCTACATGACTGCCTGCCTAAATATGTCCCAAACCGCCCCCCTAAGGAATTCCACTGCTGGCCTGCTCGCTTTGCCTAAAAAAATGGCAACAAATAAAATACGGGGAAGCAGCTTTTTGCTTCTACGGGCCGTCGGCATGGAACAAGCTCCCACTGTACCTTCGTCAGGCAGCCTCTGTAGACATTTTTAAAGCTCAGCTCAAGACCCACTTCTACAACATTGCTTTTAATTGATCTTTTATTTATTTTTTATTTTTTGTTATTCATGTCCTCACTGTATTGCATTACTGCTTGTTTTTTGTCGTTGCCTTGCTTTTCTTTTATTCTCCATTGTTCTGTAAATCACTTTGAGCTGCATTTCATGTCATGAAAGGTGCTATACAAATAAAGTTTTATTATTATTATACATTGGGAGCTGAAGCGACGAACAGTCCGCGTCCTCACTTCCCACATTCACACACCAATGGTGGCAAGCTCACACCGACCGACTCATTGGAGGCAATGTAGGGTTCAGTGTCTGGACAGGAGGAGCCGGGATTCGAACCGCCGATCCAGGGATTATTGGACGACCTCCTGAGCCAAAGACGCCACAGCGACAATTCCTGTGAAAAATGTTTTTACTGTAGGTGTGAAAAACTGAAGCTGTTTATAACCCAACTGACAATGCCTTTATGCAGCTTAGCCTGCTTCTCAGATAAAACACACACGCACGCACACACGCCAAGCATGCACATATAATCAATAATTAATCATTCATTCTTCTCCTCTACTTCCATAATTTTGATTCCATATCTAATGTTTTTATGTGTTAACATTTGAAATGTACATTGGTGATTGCATATCTTTCATAAACAACCTTCAACCAGTACTTGCAAGAATATCTAACGAAAATACAGTAAAGTAACTGTATTCTTTTTCTGCAGTGTTTCTATTGTCATCATAGGCCTATATAGGCCTACTCTATATCTGAGCTTCCAACTCAACACAAAACTATTTCATGTTTAATAAATACATTAAATCTATGCCTGACTTCTTCATATTGGGTGAGCTTGAATTTACAAGGCGCTTTGAAATGAATTCTGCACACAAAAACCAACAGACAGACAATGGTTTTGCACATAATCTAAAAATTGTATCACTCCGGAACACTAAATATACAGTATGCTATATAGTATTAACACAATGACATAACTATGGCAGTAGACGTTTGTCAGATAAGTTGGAGGCCAACTATGACACACCAACTTTAGGAGAGTTTGAGATAGGCCTATACTTGATACAGCAAACTCTATCTACACAGTATACCTGTAATATATATTCCTATAGGCTACAACGCTACATAATGCATCAGTAATCTTCAACCTTTTTCATGTCAAGGTCCATTATTCGGCATTTGAACCAGATATTTTGCCTCTCAGAAATGATTGTCCTGCACAATTCCATGCTTTATGTTGGTTTATGGGACAACAGGCAAACGTTGATCAAAATATAAATTCTTCTAAATTCACTAATTGTGTAGACTTGATTTAAATTACGTAGCCTAATGTAGATGTTTAACAATGTAACTCTTGAGAGCGTAAAATGTGCCGCTGCAATGTGTACAAAACATATCTTTGTCACGCAAGCACATGACGAAATGATCAATGCCGCCAATTATTTTCTCTTTCATTTCCATCATTAATCATGTGATGTGTTAACATTTGCAATGTCATTTTGTGATTGCATTCATGTAAACAACCTTCAACCAATGGTTATAAAATATGAAATATAAAATACAATATAGCCTATAGCTATAAAACTACATGAACTAACATGATTAGGAAATCAATAGGCCTAAGTACATTTTAAAGGCAGTTTAGTTTTCTATTAATTTCACAAAATATTAGATGGAATCAGATTTGTTTCTCAGTCAGTTTCACAACCAGTTGCTGTCCCCCATCAGGGTCCCAGCAGATCTCCTTACACCTGATAGGATCAGGGTTATCAGAGTCATACTGGGTCAACAGGGGAACAGACCCAGGGCTGTTACAACTGGCAGGACGACTGTACTGGAAGGTTGGGTTCATCACTTTCCAATCTATAGAGCACATGCCGTCCACAGTTTATATATAGGTCCCATTTGGATAGCATGTAGAGTCATGGTGCAACTAAAAAACAATGGTCATTATTCACTAAGCAAATAGTTGTTTCTGGATAAAGGAAACATTTAACTTAAACTTGGAAAGCCATTTGATTGATTGTAATAACTCCTTTTCCAACAAATAATGTTAGTTTATCCACGATGAAACACTACATTTACATAAGGAATAGTGTTGGCCTCTGATTGGCTAGTAAGCTAATTGGCAAATTGGGTAGCAGTAACGTGTGCAGCAGTCAGAAGCATTATAACAACAGTCAACAAGCAAAGCTTCACATGTTTCACTGCTCGGTTGAATGCTTGATTCTGTTTGGTCAATCACTATAGTATAGACCCTCTTCTTATGACTTTATAACCTGTGTGAATGAGACCTGTATGTTGTGTCAATGAGATTTCGTTTGAAATCCTTAATTAATTTGGACCACAATCCACCCATGCGAACATGAATGGTTGACTGCTTCATTTGAACACATTCTTTGTTCTGACGGTCCATCGCTCCGAAAATACACGCTGGAGTTAATTATGTTGGCATAGCTATAATTTTCCTAATAGGCATAAACAACATGGATCAACATCAGGTACAATGATTGTTTATAATCTGAAGTGTCTCGCTATAGGCTATATTTTACGCACTGGAGCGCATCTGTTGGAGCCTGCACTGTTCAATGTAGTGGTTGTGAAAGCTCGTTTGGATATTAAACCTATTAGGCTACTTTATCTCCGAATCCTGTGGATTCAGGGAAACGTCTATGTTGGCTGGTCAGTTATAAAGGTATATCCTGCATGAGGTCCGTGAACCAGAGAACACAATAATAACACAATAAACACATGCTGGAGAAAGCAGGCAAATGCATGCTTCAGCACCACAGGGAATGAACAGCGATGGTCACACACACTCTCTCTCTCTCTCTCTCACACACACACACACACACACACACACACACACACACACACACACACACGCACACGCACACGCACACGCACACGCACACGCACACGCACACACACACACACACACACACACACACACACACACACACACACACACACACTGACACACACACGCCATGCACGCACATATAATCAATCATTAATCATTCATTCTCCTCTACTTCCATAATTTTGATTCCATAATGTTTTTATGTGTTAGAATGCATTATTCAGACCAAGGAAGCTATAGAAGCAAGTAGCTGCTTCTAACTTCCATGTTATCTCTGCATAATTGTCTCCACCAGGCCGAAGGCATGTGGGGAGAGTATGTTTTGCACTCCGTCTGTCCGCGTGTGTGTCCGTGTGTCCGTGAACAGCTAATCTCGGCCACCGTTAACCCGGTCGATGCCATATTTTGCACACACACTCCCTGGATGCCAACCATGAACCTCTGCCCCAAACTTTCCAGAACGGCCTGTTATAGCGCCACCAGGAGGCCGCTTTGTGCAAAACAAGTTTTTGCACAGTACACCTACAGATTTTGTCCAAACATCACGCAAATTGGTACACAGTCTCTCTAGAGCCATTCAACGAAACGGGTCTTTCAGATTTATCAGACTCCATCCTGATTGGTTAAGATTGGCTTCCAAAGTTCACAGGAGTGCTCAGTTTCAAACAAAATGCTGCAAATCATGAACACATCGCGTGATTTCCGTGAAATTGTGCACCCACATTCCCACTAGGCCGAGGACGAAATGCCACATGAACAATTTCAACTCAGCCTCAAGGTGGCGCTATAACTGGCCGAAAAGTGTTTTTTTTTCATCATTTTTGAGGATTTGAAAAAATTTCAAAATTTCAAAAAACATGGGTTATAGCCCATCGTTTTTTCAATTAAAAAAAAGAAATTAACCTCGTTTTTCATCATTTTTGAACATGGGCTATAGCCCCTACCGTACGGCATACTATAGCACGCCGTTTTTCATCATTTTTGAGGATTTGAAAAAATTTCTAAATTTCAAAAAACATGGGTTATAGCCAGGGCTGCACACAACTTTTTTGGTCTAGTACTCAGAAGAGCACCTGGAGGAGTTGCTTGGTGCTCCTAAAATGCGGCGACCCGTCTCGCCGGATGGATAAAAGAGGGATGAATAACTTATAGCAAAACAATATTTATTGGATGAGTGGGGAGTCAATGGAGGGTATTGCAACTCTAGATTTAGCCCTAGAATGGCTCTTGTTGTAGATTCATCCCATTATTAAAAATATATAAATTTGCTAAAATCTAGGTCCATGTGTGGTCCAGCCCTATGGAATGCATATTATAATAAAAACAAGTTAACAACTTAAGGATAATATGATATGAGCATCAAAGCAATATTTAGATTTTGTATTATTTTGTATTTAAATAACCAATCTACTAGCTCACAACGTGTTGCGACACGTTGTGAGCTTGCAGATCAGCTATTTTTTTAACATGCGACACATAGTACGGCGAATCATACATCAGGCTTCCCTAGTTCCCTTTTGTTTTTAGATGAGGCGACGTACGTAGTCAGACAGTCAGACACACACACATGGCTCCTCGGTGAAAAAAATAAACAGTGTACACTACCCGACTTTATAATAAGGGACAGTATGTCGAGACACGGTGTTCATGTTGGGCAGCAGCAGTGCCAGTCCGCAATGCTTTAAACTCTTCCCACTCCACTATGTCGGAACTAAAACCTTAGTACCCGTAAAAAGTCGGTGGCCGGTGCCTAGGCTGTGAGAGACGCTGGTTTCTGCCTCGGATTCGGGTTTTGAGACGGCATCGCACACGAGCAACCATGCTGCTCCAACAGCCGGAAAACAAACACAAGCACAGCGGCAAATGGGAAGAGTGCAAAGAATCCAAAGCATGACCTTTTACACCGGGGACTACAGTAGTTTGCTATCTGAAACGGAGAAGAGAAGACGAAACTATTTGTGTAAGGTTTTCCTGTCAACCGCCCTCCGCCTCCTCCCAGGCTCCTAGCACTCAGAAAGAAGCATGGATCCTCCCCCTTATGAGTAAGGACGCGCTGTGATTGGGCCAGTAGCCACTTTGAGTGGCAGTCGGTGGGAAATGCTCTCGCCACAACATTTTCTAGTATTCTGGCCATAATAATTATTCTGGCCATAATAATCATTCTGGGCGGCCCCAGCTGTTGGTACGCAGAAGCGCTTCCCGGCGCTTGATTGACAGCGCATTTTTAATTTTTACCGCGCATGCGCACCTGCGCACCACTTATGTGCAGCCCTGGTTATAGCCCATCGTTCTTTGAATTTTTGAAAAAAGGAATTAACCTAGTTTTTCATCATTTTTGAACATGGGCTATAGCCCCTACCGTACGGCATACTATAGCACGCCGTTTTTCATCATTTTTGAGGATTTGAAAAAAATTCTAAATTTCAAAAAACATGGGTTATAGCCCATCGTTTTTTGAATTTTTGAAAAAAAAATTTAACCTAGTTTTTCATCATTTTTGAACATGGGCTATAGCCCCTACCGTACGGCATACTATAGCACGCCGTTTTTCATCATTTTTGAGGATTTGAAAAAATTTCAAAATTTCAAAAAACATGGGTTATAGCCCATTGTTTTTTAAATTTTTGAAAAAAAAATTAACCTAGTTTTTCATCATTTTTGAACATGGGCTATAGCCCCTACCGTACGGCATACTATAGCACGTCGTTTTTCATCATTTTTCATCATTTTTGAGGATTTGAAAAAAAACTCAAAATTTCAAAAACATGGGTTATAGCCCATCGTTTTTTAATTTTTGAAAAAAAATATTTACCTTGTTTTTCATCATTTTTGAACATGGGCTATAGCCCCTACCGTACGGCATACTATAGCACGCCGTTTTTCATAATTTTTCATAATTTTTGAGGATAAAAAAAAAAATCAAAATTTAAAAAAACATGGGTTATATAGCCCATCGTTTTTAGAATTTTTGAAAAAAAAATTAACCTAGTTTTTCATCATTTTTGAACATGGGCTATAGCCCCTACCTTACGGCATACTATAGCACGCCGTTTTTCATCATTTTTGAGGATTTGAAAAAAATTAAAAATTAAAAAAAACATGGGTTATAGCCCATTGTTTTTTGATTTTTTGAAAAAGAAATTTACCTCGTTTTTCATCATTTTTGAACATGGGCTATAGCCCCTACCTTACGGCATACTATAGCACGCCGTTTTTCATTATTTTTGAGGATTTGAAAAAAATTCAAAATAAAAAAAAACATGGGTTATAGCCCATTGTTTTTTGATTTTTTGAAAAAAAAATTAACCTCGTTTTTCATCATTTTTGAACATGGGCTATAGCCCCTACCGTACGGCATACTATAGCATGCCGTTTTTCATCATTTTTCATCATTTTTGAGGATTTTTTAAAAAATCTAAATTTCAAAAAACATGGGTTATAGCCCATCGTTTTTTTAATTAAAAAAAAAAAAAATAACCTCGTTTTTCATCATTTTTGAACATGGGCTATAGCCCCTACCGTACGGCATACTATAGCACGCCGTTTTTCATCATTTTTGAGGATTTGAAAAAAATTCAAAATTTCAAAAAACATGGGTTATAGCCCATTGTTCTTTTAATTTTTGAAAAAAAATTAACCTCGTTTTTCATCATTTTTGAACATGGGCTATAGCCCCTACCGTACGGCATACTATAGCACGCCGTTTTTCATCATTTTTCATCATTTTTGAGGATTTTTAAAAAAATCAAAATTTCAAAAAACATGGGTTATAGCCCATCGTTTTTTGAATTTTTGAAAAAAAAAATTAACCTAGTTTTTCATCATTTTTGAACATGGGCTATAGCCCCTACCGTACGGCATACTATAGCACGCCGTTTTTCATCATTTTTGAGGATTTGAAAAAAATTCAAAATTTAAAAAAACATGGGTTATAGCCCATTGTTTTTTTTATTTTTGAAAAAAAAATTAACCTAGTTTTTCATCATTTTTGAACATGGGCTATAGCCCCTACCGTACGGCATACTATAGCACGTCGTTTTTCATCATTTTTCATCATTTTTGAGGATTTGAAAAAAAATCTAAATTTCAAAAACATGGGTTATAGCCCATCGTTTTTTGAATTTTTGAAAAAAAAAATTAACCTTGTTTTTCATCATTTTTGAACATGGGCTATAGCCCCTACCGTACGGCATACTATAGCACGCCGTTTTTCATCATTTTTCATCTCTTTTGAGGATTTAAAAAAAAATCTAAATTTAAAAAAACATGGGTTATAGCCCATCGTTTTTAGAATTTTTGAAAAAAAAAAAACCTAGTTTTTCATCATTTTTGAACATGGGCTATAGCCCCTACCTTACGGCATATTATAGCACGCCGTTTTTCATCATTTTTGAGGATTTGAAAAAAATTCAAAATAAAAAAAAACATGGGTTATAGCCCATTGTTTTTAGATTTTTTGAAAAAAAAATTAACCTCGTTTTTCATCATTTTTGAACATGGGCTATAGACCCTACCTTACGGCATACTATAGCACGCCGTTTTTCATCATTTTTCATCATTTTTCATCATTTTTGAGGATTTTTTAAAAAATCTAAATTTCAAAAAACATGGGTTATAGCCCATCGTTTTTTGAATTAAAAAAAAAAAAAAAAAAACTCGTTTTTCATCATTTTTGAACATGGGCTATAGCCCCTACCGTATGGCATACTATAGCACGCCGTTTTTCATCATTTTTGAGGATTTGAAAAAAATTCAAAATTTCAAAAAACATGGGTTATAGCCCATTGTTCTTTTAATTTTTGAAAAAAAAATTAACCTTGTTTTTCATCATTTTTGAACATGGGCTATAGCCCCTACCGTACGGCATACTATAGCACGCCGTTTTTCATCATTTTTGAGGATTTGAAAAAAATTCAAAATTTAAAAAAACATGGGTTATAGCCCATTGTTTTTTTTATTTTTGAAAAAAAAATTAACCTAGTTTTTCATCATTTTTGAACATGGGCTATAGCCCCTACCGTACGGCATACTATAGCACGTCGTTTTTCATCATTTTTCATCATTTTTGAGGATTTGAAAAAAAATCTAAATTTCAAAAACATGGGTTATAGCCCATCGTTTTTTGAATTTTTGAAAAAAAAAATTAACCTTGTTTTTCATCATTTTTGAACATGGGCTATAGCCCCTACCGTACGGCATACTATAGCACGCCGTTTTTCATCATTTTTCATCTCTTTTGAGGATTTAAAAAAAAATCTAAATTTAAAAAAACATGGGTTATAGCCCATCGTTTTTAGAATTTTTGAAAAAAAAAAAACCTAGTTTTTCATCATTTTTGAACATGGGCTATAGCCCCTACCTTACGGCATACTATAGCACGCCGTTTTTCATCATTTTTGAGGATTTGAAAAAAATTCAAAATAAAAAAAAACATGGGTTATAGCCCATTGTTTTTAGATTTTTTGAAAAAAAAATTAACCTCGTTTTTCATCATTTTTGAACATGGGCTATAGACCCTACCTTACGGCATACTATAGCACGCCGTTTTTCATCATTTTTCATCATTTTTCATCATTTTTGAGGATTTTTTAAAAAATCTAAATTTCAAAAAACATGGGTTATAGCCCATCGTTTTTTGAATTAAAAAAAAAAAAAAAAAAACTCGTTTTTCATCATTTTTGAACATGGGCTATAGCCCCTACCGTATGGCATACTATAGCACGCCGTTTTTCATCATTTTTTAGGATTTGAAAAAATTTCAAAATTTCAAAAAACATGGGTTATAGCCCATTGTTCTTTTAATTTTTGAAAAAAAAATTAACCTTGTTTTTAATCATTTTTGAACATGGGCTATAGCCCCTACCGTACGGCATACTATAGCACGTCGTTTTTCATCATTTTTCATCATTTTTGAGGATTTGAAAAAATTTCAAAATTTCAAAAACATGGGTTATAGCCCATCGTTTTTTGAATTTTTGGAAAAAAAAAATTAACCTAGTTTTTCATCATTTTTGAACATGGGCTATAGCCCCTACCGTACGGCATACTATAGCACGTCGTTTTTCATCATTTTTGAGGTTTTGAAAAAAATTCAAAATTAAAAAAAGGGTTATAGCCCATCGTTTTTTGAAAATTTTAAATTATTTTTTTAACCTCGTTTTTCATCATTTTGTAACATGGGCTATAGCCCCTACCGTACGGCATACTATAGCACGCCGTTTTTCATCATTTGAGGATTTGAAAAAAATTCAAATTTTCAAAAAACATGGGTTATAGCCCATCTTCGAACACCAAATTGCGAACCATGGGCGACCGGGCCTTTTGTTCAGTGGCCCCTGACCTATGGAATGCTCTTCCGGAACAGCTCAGAGCACCACAGTCTACAGACACTTTTAAGAGAGGACTTAAAACTCACCTTTTTAGTAAAGCTTTTCCATACATTTGTTGTTAACTGCCCTCTGCCTTAGCCTATATGTTATGTTTTCCTTTTATTGATTTTTGTTTTGTTTTCATTTCATTGTAGCACTTTGAGGTTCACTAGAATGTAAAGTGCATTATAAATAAAATCCATTATTATTATTATTATTATTATCGTTTAAAAAAAAAAAAAAAAAAAGAAATTACCTCGTTTTTTATCATTTTTGAACATGGGCTATAGCCCCTACCGTACGGCATACTATAGCACGCCGTTTTTCATCATTTTTGAGGATTTGAAAAAAAATCAAAATTTCAAAAAACATGGGTTATAGCCCATTGTTTTTTTTATTTTTGAAAAAAGAAATAACCTCGTTTTTCATCATTTTTGAACATGGGCTATAGCCCCTACCGTACGGCATACTATAGCACGTATAGTTTTTCATCATTTTTCATCATTTTTGAGGATTTGAAAAAATTTCAAAATTTCAAAAAACATGGGTTATAGCCCATCGTTTTTTCAAAAAAAAAAAAAAATTAACCTCGTTTTTCATCATTTTTGAACATGGGCTATAGCCCCTACCGTACGGCATACTATAGCACGCCGTTTTTCATCATTTTTGAGGATTTGAAAACATTTCTAAATTTCAAAAAACATGGGTTATAGCCCATTGTTTTTTTTATTTTTGAAAAAAGAAATTACCTCGTTTTTCATCATTTTTTAACATGGGCTATAGCCCCTACCGTACGGCATACTATAGCACGTAGTTTTTCATCATTTTTCATCATTTTTGAGGATTTGAAAAAAAATCAAAATTTCAAAAAACATGGGTTATAGCCCATCGTTTTTTGAATTAAAAAAAAATAATAATAACCTCGTTTTTCATCATTTTTGAACATGGGCTATAGCCCCTACCGTACGGCATACTATAGCACGCCGTTTTTCATCATTTTTGAGGATTTGAAAAAAATTCTAAATTTCAAAAAACATGGGTTATAGCCCATCGTTCTTTGAATTTTTGAAAAAAGAAATTAACCTCGTTTTTCATCATTTTTGAACATGGGCTATAGCCCCTACCGTACGGCATACTATAGCACACCGTTTTTCATCATTTTTCATCATTTTTGAGGATTTGAAAAAAATTCAAAATTTCAAAAAACATGGGTTATAGCCCATTGTTTTTTTTATTTTTGAAAAAAAAATTAACCTAGTTTTTCATCATTTTTGAACATGGGCTATAGCCCCTACCGTACGGCATACTATAGCACGTCGTTTTTCATCATTTTTCATCATTTTTGAGGATTTGAAAAAAAATCAAAATTTCAAAAACATGGGTTATAGCCCATCGTTTTTTGAATTTAAAAAAAAAAGAAATTAACCTTGTTTTTCATCATTTTTTAACATGGGCTATAGCCCCTACCGTACGGCATACTATAGCACGCCGTTTTTCATCATTTTTCATCATTTTTGAGGATTTAAAAAAAAATCAAAATTTCAAAAAACATGGGTTATAGCCCATCGTTTTTAGAATTTTTGAAAAAAAAATTAACCTAGTTTTTCATCATTTTTGAACATGGGCTATAGCCCCTACCGTACGGCATACTATAGCACGTCGTTTTTCATAATTTTTCATCATTTTTCATCATTTTTGAGGATTTGAAAAAAAATCAAAATTTCAAAAACATGGGTTATAGCCCATCGTTTTTAGAATTTTTGGAAAAAAAAATTAACCTAGTTTTTCATCATTTTTGAACATGGGCTATAGCCCCTACCTTACGGCATACTATAGCACGCCGTTTTTCATCATTTTTGAGGATTTGAAAAAAATTCTAAATAAAAAAAAACATGGGTTATAGCCCATCGTTTTTAGAATGTTTGAAAAAAAAATTTACCTCGTTTTTCATCATTTTGTAACATGGGCTATAGCCCCTACCGTACGGCATACTATAGCACGCCGTTTTTCATCATTTGAGGATTTGAAAAAAATTCAAAATTTCAAAAAACATGGGTTATAGCCCATTGTTTTTTTTATTTTTGAAAAAAAAATTAACCTAGTTTTTCATCATTTTTGAACATGGGCTATAGCCCCTACCGTACGGCATACTATAGCACGTCGTTTTTCATCATTTTTCATCATTTTTGAGGATTTGAAAAAAAATCAAAATTTCAAAAACATGGGTTATAGCCCATCGTTTTTAGAATTTTTGGAAAAAAAAATTAACCTAGTTTTTCATCATTTTTGAACATGGGCTATAGCCCCTACCTTACGGCATACTATAGCACGCCGTTTTTCATCATTTTTGAGGATTTGAAAAAAATTCTAAATAAAAAAAAACATGGGTTATAGCCCATCGTTTTTAGAATGTTTGAAAAAAAATTTTACCTCGTTTTTCATCATTTTGTAACATGGGCTATAGCCCCTACCGTACGGCATACTATAGCACGCCGTTTTTCATCATTTGAGGATTTGAAAAAAATTCAAAATTTCAAAAAACATGGGTTATAGCCCATTGTTTTTTTTATTTTTGAAAAAAAAATTAACCTAGTTTTTCATCATTTTTGAACATGGGCTATAGCCCCTACCGTACGGCATACTATAGCACGTCGTTTTTCATCATTTTTCATCATTTTTGAGGATTTGAAAAAAAATCAAAATTTCAAAAACATGGGTTATAGCCCATCGTTTTTAGAATTTTTGAAAAAAAAAATTAACCTAGTTTTTCATCATTTTTGAACATGGGCTATAGCCCCTACCTTACGGCATACTATAGCACGCCGTTTTTCATCATTTTTGAGGATTTGAAAAAAATTCAAAATAAAAAAAAACATGGGTTATAGCCCATTGTTTTTTTATTTTTTGAAAAAAAAATTAACCTCGTTTTTCATCATTTTTGAACATGGGCTATAGCCCCTACCTTACGGCATACTATAGCACGCCGTTTTTCATCATTTTTGAGGATTTGAAAAAAATTCAAAATAAAAAAAAACATGGGTTATAGCCCATTGTTTTTAGATTTTTTGAAAAAAAAATTAACCTCGTTTTTCATCATTTTTGAACATGGGCTATAGCCCCTACCTTACGGCATACTATAGCACGCCGTTTTTCATAATTTTTGAGGATTTGAAAAAAAATCAAAATAAAAAAAAACATGGGTTATAGCCCATCGTTTTTTGAATTTTTGAAAAAAAAAGATTAACCTCGTTTTTCATCATTTTTGAACATGGGCTATAGCCCCTACCGTATGGCATACTATAGCACGTCGTTTTTCATCATTTTTCATCATTTTTGAGGATTTGAAAAAATTTCAAAATTTCAAAAAACATGGGTTATAGCCCATCGTTTTTAGAATGTTTGAAAAAAAAATTACCTCGTTTTTCATCATTTTGTAACATGGGCTATAGCCCCTACCGTACGGCATACTATAGCACGCCGTTTTTCATCATTTGAGGATTTGAAAAAAATTCAAAATTTCAAAAAACATGGGTTATAGCCCATTGTTTTTTTAATTTTTGAAAAAAAAATTAACCTAGTTTTTCATCATTTTTGAACATGGGCTATAGCCCCTACCGTACGGCATACTATAGCACGTCGTTTTTCATCATTTTTCATCATTTTTGAGGATTTGAAAAAAAATCAAAATTTCAAAAACATGGGTTATAGCCCATCGTTTTTTGAATTTTTGAAAAAAAACATTAACCTTGTTTTTCATCATTTTTGAACATGGGCTATAGCCCCTACCGTACGGCATACTATAGCACGCCGTTTTTCATCATTTTTCATCATTTTTGAGGATTTAAAAAAAAATCAAAATTTCAAAAAACATGGGTTATAGCCCATCGTTTTTAGAATTTTTGAAAAAAAAATTAACCTAGTTTTTCATCATTTTTGAACATGGGCTATAGCCCCTACCTTACGGCATACTATAGCACGCCGTTTTTCATCATTTTTGAGGATTTGAAAAAAATTCAAAATAAAAAAAAACATGGGTTATAGCCCATTGTTTTTTGATTTTTTGAAAAAAAAAATTACCTCGTTTTTCATCATTTTTGAACATGGGCTATAGCCCCTACCTTACGGCATACTATAGCACGCCGTTTTTCATCATTTTTGAGGATTTGAAAAAAATTCAAAATAAAAAAAAACATGGGTTATAGCCCATTGTTTTTTGTTTTTTTGAAAAAAAAATTAACCTCGTTTTTCATCATTTTTGAACATGGGCTATAGCCCCTACCGTACGGCATACTATAGCACGCCGTTTTTCATCATTTTTCATCATTTTTGAGGATTTTTAAAAAAATCTAAATTAAAAAAAACATGGGTTATAGCCCATCGTTTTTTGAATTAAAAAAAAAAAAAAAAAAACTCGTTTTTCATCATTTTTGAACATGGGCTATAGCCCCTACCGTACAGCATACTATAGCACGCAGTTTTTCATCATTTTTGAGGATTTTAAAAAATTTCAAAATTTCAAAAAACATGGGTTATAGCCCATTGTTCTTTTAATTTTTGAAAAAATAAATTAACCTCGTTTTTCATCATTTTTGAACATGGGCTATAGCCCCTACCGTACGGCATACTATAGCACGTCGTTTTTCATCATTTTTCATCATTTTTGAGGATTTGAAAAAAATTCAAAATTTCAAAAACATGGGTTATAGCCCATCGTTTTTTGAATTTTTGAAAAAAAAAATTAACCTCGTTTTTCCTTCATTTTTGAACATGGGCTATAGCCCCTACCGTACGGCATACTATAGCACGTCGTTTCTCATCATTTTTCATCATTTTTGAGGATTTGAAAAAAATTCAAAATTTCAAAAAACATGGGTTATAGCCCATCGTTTTTAGAATTTTTGAAAAAAAAAAAAAACCTCGTTTTTCATCATTTTGTAACATGGGCTATAGCCCCTACCGTACGGCATACTATAGCACGCCGTTTTTCATCATTTGAGGATTTGAAACAAATTCAAAATTAAAAAAAACATGGGTTATAGCCCATCGTTTTTAGAAATTTTGAAAAACAAAAATTAACCTAGTTTTTCATCATTTTTGAACATGGGCTATAGCCCCTACCTTACGGCATACTATAGCACGCCGTTTTTCATCATTTTTGAGGATTTGAAAAAAATTCAAAATAAAAAAAAACATGGGTTATAGCCCATTGTTTTTAGATTTTTTGAAAAAAAAATTAACCTCGTTTTTCATCATTTTTGAACATGGGCTATAGCCCCTACCTTACGGCATACTATAGCACGCCGTTTTTCATAATTTTTGAGGATTTGAAAAAAATTAAAAATTAAAAAAAACATGGGTTATAGCCCATCGTTTTTTGAATTTTTGAAAAAAAAAGATTAACCTCGTTTTTCATCATTTTTGAACATGGGCTATAGCCCCTACCGTACGGCATACTATAGCACGTCGTTTTTCATCATTTTTCATAATTTTTGAGGATTTGAAAAAAAATCAAAATTTCAAAAACATGGGTTATAGCCCATCGTTTTTTGAATTTTTGAAAAAAAACATTAACCTTGTTTTTCATCATTTTTGAACATGGGCTATAGCCCCTACCGTACGGCATACTATAGCACGCCGTTTTTCATCATTTTTCATCATTTTTGAGGATTTAAAAAAAAATCTAAATTTCAAAAAACATGGGTTATAGCCCATCGTTTTTAGAATTTTTGAAAAAAAAAATTAACCTAGTTTTTCATCATTTTTGAACATGGGCTATAGCCCCTACCTTACGGCATACTATAGCACGCCGTTTTTCATCATTTTTGAGGATTTGAAAAAAATTCAAAATAAAAAAAAACATGGGTTATAGCCCATTGTTTTTTGATTTTTTGAAAAAAAAAATTACCTCGTTTTTCATCATTTTTGAACATGGGCTATAGCCCCTACCTTACGGCATACTATAGCACGCCGTTTTTCATCATTTTTGAGGATTTGAAAAAAATTAAAAATAAAAAAAAACATGGGTTATAGCCCATTGTTTTTTGTTTTTTTGAAAAAAAAATTAACCTCGTTTTTCATCATTTTTGAACATGGGCTATAGCCCCTACCGTACGGCATACTATAGCACGCCGTTTTTCATCATTTTTCATCATTTTTGAGGATTTTTTAAAAAATCTAAATTTAAAAAAACATGGGTTATAGCCCATCGTTTTTTGAATTAAAAAAAACAAACAAAAAACTCGTTTTTCATCATTTTTGAACATGGGCTATAGCCCCTACCGTACAGCATACTATAGCACGCAGTTTTTCATCATTTTTGAGGATTTTAAAAAATTTCAAAATTTCAAAAAACATGGGTTATAGCCCATTGTTCTTTTAATTTTTGAAAAAATAAATTAACCTCGTTTTTCATCATTTTTGAACATGGGCTATAGCCCCTACCGTACGGCATACTATAGCACGTCGTTTTTCATCATTTTTCATCATTTTTGAGGATTTGAAAAAAATTCAAAATTTCAAAAACATGGGTTATAGCCCATCGTTTTTTGAATTTTTGAAAAAAAAAATTAACCTCGTTTTTCCTTCATTTTTGAACATGGGCTATAGCCCCTACCGTACGGCATACTATAGCACGTCGTTTCTCATCATTTTTCATCATTTTTGAGGATTTGAAAAAAATTCAAAATTTCAAAAAACATGGGTTATAGCCCATCGTTTTTAGAATTTTTGAAAAAAAAAAAAAAACTCGTTTTTCATCATTTTGTAACATGGGCTATAGCCCCTACCGTACGGCATACTATAGCACGCCGTTTTTCATCATTTGAGGATTTGAAAAAAATTCAAAATTAAAAAAAACATGGGTTATAGCCCATCGTTTTTAGAAATTTTGAAAAACAAAAATTAACCTAGTTTTTCATCATTTTTGAACATGGGCTATAGCCCCTACCTTACGGCATACTATAGCACGCCGTTTTTCATCATTTTTGAGGATTTGAAAAAAATTCAAAATAAAAAAAAACATGGGTTATAGCCCATTGTTTTTTGATTTTTTGAAAAAAAAATTAACCTCGTTTTTCATCATTTTTGAACATGGGCTATAGCCCCTACCTTACGGCATACTATAGCACGCCGTTTTTCATCATTTTTGAGGATTTGAAAAAAATTCAAAATAAAAAAAAACATGGGTTATAGCCCATTGTTTTTTTATTTTTTGAAAAAAAAATTAACCTCGTTTTTCATCATTTTTGAACATGGGCTATAGCCCCTACCTTACGGCATACTATAGCACGCCGTTTTTCATCATTTTTCATCATCTTTGAGGATTTTTTAAAAAATCTAAATTTAAAAAAACATGGGTTATAGCCCATCGTTTTTTGAATTAAAAAAAAAAAAAAAAAAACTCGTTTTTCATCATTTTTGAACATGGGCTATAGCCCCTACCGTACAGCATACTATAGCACGCAGTTTTTCATCATTTTTGAGGATTTTAAAAATTTTCAAAATTTCAAAAAACATGGGTTATAGCCCATCGTTTTTTGAATTTTTGAAAAAAAAAGATTAACCTCGTTTTTCATCATTTTTGAACATGGGCTATAGCCCCTACCGTACGGCATACTATAGCACGTCGTTTTTCATAATTTTTCATCATTTTTGAGGATTTGAAAAAATTTCAAAATTTCAAAAAACATGGGTTATAGCCCATTGTTTTTTTAATTAAAAAAAAAAAAATTAACCTAGTTTTTCATCATTTTTGAACATGGGCTATAGCCCCTACCGTACGGCATACTATAGCACGTCGTTTTTCATCATTTTTCATCATTTTTGAGGATTTGAAAAAAGATCAAAATTTCAAAAACATGGGTTATAGCCCACCGTTTTTTGAATTTTTGAAAAAAAAAATTAACCTTGTTTTTCATCATTTTTGAACATGGGCTATAGCCCCTACCGTACGGCATACTATAGCACGCCGTTTTTCATCATTTTTCATCATTTTTGAGGATTTAAAAAAAAATCAAAATTTCAAAAACATGGGTTATAGCCCATCGTTTTTAGAATTTTTGAAAAAAAAATTAACCTAGTTTTTCATCATTTTTGAACATGGGCTATAGCCCCTACCTTACGGCATACTATAGCACGCCGTTTTTCATCATTTTTGAGGATTTGAAAAAAATTCAAAATAAAAAAAAACATGGGTTATAGCCCATTGTTTTTTGATTTTTTGAAAAAAAAATTAACCTCGTTTTTCATCATTTTTGAACATGGGCTATAGCCCCTACCGTACGGCATACTATAGCACGCCGTTTTTCATCATTTTTCATCATTTTTGAGGATTTTTTAAAAAATCTAAATTTAAAAAAACATGGGTTATAGCCCATCGTTTTTTGAAAAAAAAAAAAAAAAAAAAACCTCGTTTTTCATCATTTTGTAACATGGGCTATAGCCCCTACCGTACGGCATACTATAGCACGCCGTTTTTCATCATTTTTGAGGATTTGAAAAAAATTCAAAATAAAAAAAAACATGGGTTATAGCCCATCGTTTTTAGAAATTTTGAAAAACAAAAATTAACCTAGTTTTTCATCATTTTTGAACATGGGCTATAGCCCCTACCTTACGGCATACTATAGCACGCCGTTTTTCATCATTTTTGAGGATTTGAAAAAAATTCAAAATAAAAAAAAACATGGGTTATAGCCCATTGTTTTTTGATTTTTTGAAAAAAAAATTAACCTCGTTTTTCATCATTTTTGAACATGGGCTATAGCCCCTACCTTACGGCATACTATAGCACGCCGTTTTTCATCATTTTTGAGGATTTGAAAAAAATTCAAAATAAAAAAAAACATGGGTTATAGCCCATTGTTTTTTTATTTTTTGAAAAAAAAATTAACCTCGTTTTTCATCATTTTTGAACATGGGCTATAGCCCCTACCTTACGGCATACTATAGCACGCCGTTTTTCATCATTTTTCATCATTTTTGAGGATTTTTTAAAAAATCTAAATTTAAAAAAACATGGGTTATAGCCCATCGTTTTTTGAATTAAAAAAAAAAAAAAAAAACTCGTTTTTCATCATTTTTGAACATGGGCTATAGCCCCTACCGTACAGCATACTATAGCACGCAGTTTTTCATCATTTTTGAGGATTTTAAAAAATTTCAAAATTTCAAAAAACATGGGTTATAGCCCATCGTTTTTTGAATTAAAAAAAAAAAAATTAACCTAGTTTTTCATCATTTTTGAACATGGGCTATAGCCCCTACCGTACGGCATACTATAGCACGTCGTTTTTCATCATTTTTCATCATTTTTGAGGATTTGAAAAAAAATCAAAATTTCAAAAACATGGGTTATAGCCCACCGTTTTTTGAATTTTTGAAAAAAAAAATTAACCTTGTTTTTCATCATTTTTGAACATGGGCTATAGCCCCTACCGTACGGCATACTATAGCACGTCGTTTCTCATCATTTTTCATCATTTTTGAGGATTTGAAAAAAATTCAAAATTTCAAAAAACATGGGTTATAGCCCATCGTTTTTAGAATTTTTGAAAAAAAAAAAAAACCTCGTTTTTCATCATTTTGTAACATGGGCTATAGCCCCTACCGTACGGCATACTATAGCACGCCGTTTTTCATCATTTGAGGATTTGAAACAAATTCAAAATTAAAAAAAACATGGGTTATAGCCCATCGTTTTTAGAAATTTTGAAAAACAAAAATTAACCTAGTTTTTCATCATTTTTGAACATGGGCTATAGCCCCTACCTTACGGCATACTATAGCACGCCGTTTTTCATCATTTTTGAGGATTTGAAAAAAATTCAAAATAAAAAAAAACATGGGTTATAGCCCATTGTTTTTAGATTTTTTGAAAAAAAAATTAACCTCGTTTTTCATCATTTTTGAACATGGGCTATAGCCCCTACCTTACGGCATACTATAGCACGCCTTTTTTCATAATTTTTGAGGATTTGAAAAAAATTAAAAATTAAAAAAAACATGGGTTATAGCCCATCGTTTTTTGAATTTTTGAAAAAAAAAGATTAACCTCGTTTTTCATCATTTTTGAACATGGGCTATAGCCCCTACCGTACGGCATACTATAGCACGTCGTTTTTCATCATTTTTCATCATTTTTGAGGATTTGAAAAAAAATCAAAATTTCAAAAACATGGGTTATAGCCCATCGTTTTTTGAATTTTTGAAAAAAAACATTAACCTTGTTTTTCATCATTTTTGAACATGGGCTATAGCCCCTACCGTACGGCATACTATAGCACGCCGTTTTTCATCATTTTTCATCATTTTTGAGGATTTAAAAAAAAATCAAAATTAAAAAAAACATGGGTTATAGCCCATCGTTTTTAGAAATTTTGAAAAACAAAAATTAACCTAGTTTTTCATCATTTTTGAACATGGGCTATAGCCCCTACCTTACGGCATACTATAGCACGCCGTTTTTCATCATTTTTGAGGATTTGAAAAAAATTCAAAATAAAAAAAAACATGGGTTATAGCCCATTGTTTTTTGATTTTTTGAAAAAAAAATTAACCTCGTTTTTCATCATTTTTGAACATGGGCTATAGCCCCTACCTTACGGCATACTATAGCACGCCGTTTTTCATCATTTTTGAGGATTTGAAAAAAATTCAAAATAAAAAAAAACATGGGTTATAGCCCATTGTTTTTTTATTTTTTGAAAAAAAAATTAACCTCGTTTTTCATCATTTTTGAACATGGGCTATAGCCCCTACCTTACGGCATACTATAGCACGCCGTTTTTCATCATTTTTCATCATCTTTGAGGATTTTTTTAAAAATCTAAATTTAAAAAAACATGGGTTATAGCCCATCGTTTTTTGAATAAAAAAAAAACAAAAAAAAACTCGTTTTTCATCATTTTTGAACATGGGCTATAGCCCCTACCGTACAGCATACTATAGCACGCAGTTTTTCATCATTTTTGAGGATTTTAAAAAATTTCAAAATTTCAAAAAACATGGGTTATAGCCCATCGTTTTTTGAATTTTTGAAAAAAAAAGATTAACCTCGTTTTTCATCATTTTTGAACATGGGCTATAGCCCCTACCGTACGGCATACTATAGCACGTCGTTTTTTCATAATTTTTCATCATTTTTGAGGATTTGAAAAAATTTCAAAATTTCAAAAAACATGGGTTATAGCCCATTGTTTTTTTTAATAAAAAAAAAAAAAATTAACCTAGTTTTTCATCATTTTTGAACATGGGCTATAGCCCCTACCGTACGGCATACTATAGCACGTTCGTTTTTCATCATTTTTCATCATTTTTGAGGATTTGAAAAAAAATCAAAATTTCAAAAACATGGGTTATAGCCCACCGTTTTTTGAATTTTTGAAAAAAAAAATTAACCTTGTTTTTCATCATTTTTTGAACATGGGCTATAGCCCCTACCGTACGGCATACTATAGCACGCCGTTTTTCATCATTTTTCATCATTTTTGAGGATTTAAAAAAAAATCAAAATTTCAAAAACATGGGTTATAGCCCATCGTTTTTAGAAATTTTTGAAAAAAAAATTAACCTAGTTTTTCATCATTTTTGAACATGGGCTATAGCCCCTACCTTACGGCATACTATAGCACGCCGTTTTTCATCATTTTTGAGGATTTGAAAAAAATTCAAAATAAAAAAAAACATGGGTTATAGCCCATTGTTTTTTATTTTTTTGAAAAAAAAAATTAACCCTCGTTTTTCATCATTTTTGAACATGGGCTATAGCCCTACCGTACGGCATACTATAGCACGCCGTTTTTCATCATTTTTCATCATTTTTGAGGATTTTTTAAAAAATCTAAATTTAAAAAAACATGGGTTATAGCCCATCGTTTTTTGAAAAAAAAAAAAAAAAAAAACCTCGTTTTTCATCATTTTGTAACATGGGCTATAGCCCCTACCGTACGGCATACTATAGCACGCCGTTTTTCATCATTTGAGGATTTGAAAAAAATTCAAAATTAAAAAAAACATGGGTTATAGCCCATCGTTTTTAGAAATTTTGAAAAAACAAAAATTAACCTAGTTTTTTCATCATTTTTGAACATGGGCTATAGCCCCTACCTTACGGCATACTATAGCACGCCGTTTTTCATCATTTTTGAGGATTTGAAAAAAAATTCAAAATAAAAAAAAACATGGGTTATAGCCCATTGTTTTTTGATTTTTTGAAAAAAAAATTAACCTCGTTTTTCATCATTTTTGAACATGGGCTATAGCCCCTACCGTACGGCATACTATAGCACGCCGTTTTTCATCATTTTTCATCATTTTTGAGGATTTAAAAAAAAAATCAAAATTTCAAAAACATGGGTTTTATAGCCCATCGTTTTTAGAATTTTTGAAAAAAAAATTAACCCTAGTTTTTCATCATTTTTGAACATGGGCTATAGCCCCTACCTTACGGCATACTATAGCACGCCGTTTTTCATCATTTTTGAGGATTTGAAAAAAATTCAAAATAAAAAAAAACATGGGTTATAGCCCATTGTTTTTTTGATTTTTTGAAAAAAAAATTAACCTCGTTTTTCATCATTTTGAACATGGGGCTATAGCCCCTACCGTACGGCATACTATAGCACGCCGTTTTTCATCATTTTTCATCATTTTTGAGGATTTTTTTAAAAAAATCTAAATTTAAAAAAACATGGGTTATAGCCCATCGTTTTTTTGAAAAAAAAAAAAAAAAAAAAACCTCGTTTTTCATCATTTTGGTAACATGGGCTATAGCCCCTACCGTACGGCATACTATAGCACGCCGTTTTTCATCATTTGAGGATTTGAAAAAAATTCAAAATTAAAAAAAACATGGGTTATAGCCCATCGTTTTTTAGAAATTTTGAAAAACAAAAATTAACCTAGTTTTTCATCATTTTTGAACATGGGCTATAGCCCCTACCTTACGGCATACTATAGCACGCCGTTTTTCATCATTTTTGAGGATTTGAAAAAAATTCAAAATAAAAAAAAAACATGGGTTATAGCCCATTGTTTTTTGATTTTTTGAAAAAAAAATTAACCTCGTTTTTCATCATTTTTGAACATGGGCTATAGCCCCTACCTTACGGCATACTATAGCACGCCGTTTTTCATCATTTTTGAGGATTTGAAAAAAATTCAAAATAAAAAAAAACATGGGGTTATAGGCCCATTGTTTTTTTTATTTTTGAAAAAAAAATTAACCTCGTTTTTCATCATTTTTGAACATGGGCTATAGCCCCCTACCTTACGGCATACTATAGCACGCCGTTTTTCCATCATTTTTCATCATTTTTGAGGATTTTTTAAAAAAATCTAAATTTAAAAAAACATGGGTTATAGCCCATCGTTTTTTGAATTAAAAAAAAAAAAAAAAAATCGTTTTTTCATCATTTTTGAACATGGGCTATAGCCCCTACCGTACAGCATACTATAGCACGCAGTTTTTCATCATTTTTGAGGATTTTAAAAAA
>NC_139714.1:11220176-11270176 GCF_964188405.1 Protomyctophum parallelum
CATCATTTTTGAGGATTTGAAAAAAATTCAAAATAAAAAAAAACATGGGTTATAGCCCATTGTTTTTTGATTTTTTGAAAAAAAAATTAACCTCGTTTTTCATCATTTTTGAACATGGGCTATAGCCCCTACCGTACGGCATACTATAGCACGCCGTTTTTCATCATTTTTCATCATTTTTGAGGATTTTTTAAAAAATCTAAATTTAAAAAAACATGGGTTATAGCCCATCGTTTTTTGAAAAAAAAAAAAAAAAAAAAACCTCGTTTTTCATCATTTTGTAACATGGGCTATAGCCCCTACCGTACGGCATACTATAGCACGCCGTTTTTCATCATTTGAGGATTTGAAAAAAATTCAAAATTAAAAAAAACATGGGTTATAGCCCATCGTTTTTAGAAATTTTGAAAAACAAAAATTAACCTAGTTTTTCATCATTTTTGAACATGGGCTATAGCCCCTACCTTACGGCATACTATAGCACGCCGTTTTTCATCATTTTTGAGGATTTGAAAAAAATTCAAAATAAAAAAAAACATGGGTTATAGCCCATTGTTTTTTGATTTTTTGAAAAAAAAATTAACCTCGTTTTTCATCATTTTTGAACATGGGCTATAGCCCCTACCTTACGGCATACTATAGCACGCCGTTTTTCATCATTTTTGAGGATTTGAAAAAAATTCAAAATAAAAAAAAACATGGGTTATAGCCCATTGTTTTTTTATTTTTTGAAAAAAAAATTAACCTCGTTTTTCATCATTTTTGAACATGGGCTATAGCCCCTACCTTACGGCATACTATAGCACGCCGTTTTTCATCATTTTTCATCATTTTTGAGGATTTTTTAAAAAATCTAAATTTAAAAAAACATGGGTTATAGCCCATCGTTTTTTGAATTAAAAAAAAAAAAAAAAATCGTTTTTCATCATTTTTGAACATGGGCTATAGCCCCTACCGTACAGCATACTATAGCACGCAGTTTTTCATCATTTTTGAGGATTTTAAAAAATTTCAAAATTTCAAAAAACATGGGTTATAGCCCATCGTTTTTTGAATTAAAAAAAAAAAAATTAACCTAGTTTTTCATCATTTTTGAACATGGGCTATAGCCCCTACCGTACGGCATACTATAGCACGTCGTTTTTCATCATTTTTCATCATTTTTGAGGATTTGAAAAAAAATCAAAATTTCAAAAACATGGGTTATAGCCCACCGTTTTTTGAATTTTTGAAAAAAAAAATTAACCTTGTTTTTCATCATTTTTGAACATGGGCTATAGCCCCTACCGTACGGCATACTATAGCACGCCGTTTTTCATCATTTTTCATCATTTTTGAGGATTTAAAAAAAAATCAAAATTTCAAAAACATGGGTTATAGCCCATCGTTTTTAGAATTTTTGAAAAAAAAATTAACCTAGTTTTTCATCATTTTTGAACATGGGCTATAGCCCCTACCTTACGGCATACTATAGCACGCCGTTTTTCATCATTTTTGAGGATTTAAAAAAATTCAAAATTAAAAAAAACATGGGTTATAGCCCATTGTTTTTTGATTTTTTGAAAAAAAAATTAACCTCGTTTTTCATCATTTTTGAACATGGGCTATAGCCCCTACCGTACGGCATACTATAGCACGCCGTTTTTCATCATTTTTCATCATTTTTGAGGATTTTTTAAAAAATCTAAATTTAAAAAAACATGGGTTATAGCCCATCGTTTTTTGAATAAAAAAAAAAAAAAAAAAAACTCGTTTTTCATCATTTTTGAACATGGGCTATAGCCCCTACCGTACAGCATACTATAGCACGCAGTTTTTCATCATTTTTGAGGATTTTAAAAAATTTCAAATTTCAAAAAACATGGGTTATAGCCCATTGTTCTTTTAATTTTTGAAAAAATAAATTAACCTCGTTTTTCATCATTTTTGAACATGGGCTATAGCCCCTACCGTACGGCATACTATAGCACGTCGTTTTTCATCATTTTTCATCATTTTTGAGGATTTGAAAAAAATTCAAAATTTCAAAAACATGGGTTATAGCCCATCGTTTTTTGAATTTTTGAAAAAAAAAATTAACCTCGTTTTTCATCATTTTTGAACATGGGCTATAGCCCCTACCGTACGGCATACTATAGCACGTCGTTTCTCATCATTTTTCATCATTTTTGAGGATTTGAAAAAATTTCAAATTTTAAAAAAACATGGGTTATAGCCCATCGTTTTTAGAATTTTTGAAAAAAAAAAAAAAAAAACTCGTTTTTCATCATTTTGTAACATGGGCTATAGCCCCTACCGTACGGCATACTATAGCACGCCGTTTTTCATCATTTGAGGATTTGAAAAAAATTCAAAATTAAAAAAAACATGGGTTATAGCCCATTGTTTTTTGATTTTTTGAAAAAAAAATTAACCTCGTTTTTCATCATTTTGTAACATGGGCTATAGCCCCTACCGTACGGCATACTATAGCACGCCGTTTTTCATCATTTGAGGATTTGAAAAAATTCAAAATTAAAAAAAACATGGGTTATAGCCCATTGTTTTTTGATTTTTTGAAAAAAAAATTAACCTCGTTTTTCATCATTTTTGAACATGGGCTATAGCCCCTACCTTACGGCATACTATAGCACGCCGTTTTTCATCATTTTTGAGGATTTGAAAAAAATTCAAAAAAAAAAAAAACATGGGTTATAGCCCATTGTTTTTTGATTTTTTGAAAAAAAAATTAACCTCGTTTTTCATCATTTTTGAACATGGGCTATAGCCCCTACCGTACGGCATACTATAGCACGCCGTTTTTCATCATTTTTCATCATTTTTGAGGATTTAAAAAAAAATCAAAATTTCAAAAAACATGGGTTATAGCCCATCGTTTTTAGAATTTTTGAAAAAAAAATTAACCTAGCTTTTCATCATTTTTGAACATGGGCTATAGCCCCTACCTTACGGCATACTATAGCACGCCGTTTTTCATCATTTTTGAGGATTTGAAAAAATTAAAAATTAAAAAAAACATGGGTTATAGCCATTGTTTTTTTATTTTTTGAAAAAAAAAATTACCTCGTTTTTCATCATTTTTGAACATGGGCTATAGCCCCTACCTTACGGCATACTATAGCACGCCGTTTTTCATCATTTTTGAGGATTTGAAAAAAATTCAAAATTAAAAAAACATGGGTTATAGCCCATTGTTTTTTGATTTTTTGAAAAAAAAATTACCTCGTTTTTCATCATTTTTGAACATGGGCTATAGCCCCTACCTTACGGCATACTATAGCACGCCGTTTTTCATCATTTTTGAGGATTTGAAAAAAATTCAAAATAAAAAAAAACATGGGTTATAGCCCATTGTTTTTTGATTTTTTGAAAAAAAAATTACCTCGTTTTTCATCATTTTTGAACATGGGCTATAGCCCCTACCGTACGGCATACTATAGCACGCCGTTTTTCATCATTTTTCATCATTTTTGAGGATTTAAAAAAAAAACAAAATTTCAAAAAACATGGGTTATAGCCCATCGTTTTTAGAATTTTTGAAAAAAAAATTAACCTAGCTTTTCATCATTTTTGAACATGGGCTATAGCCCCTACCGTACGGCATACTATAGCACGTCGTTTTTCAACATTTTTCATCATTTTTGAGGATTTGAAAAAATTTCAAAATTTCAAAAAACATGGGTTATAGCCCATCGTTTTTAGAATGTTTGAAAAAAAAAATACCTCGTTTTTCATCATTTTGTAACATGGGCTATAGCCCCTACCGTACGGCATACTATAGCACGCCGTTTTTCATCATTTGAGGATTTTAAAAATTTTAAAAATTTAAAAAAACATGGGTTATAGCCCATCGTTTTTAGAAATTTTGAAAAACAAAAATTAACCTAGTTTTTCATCATTTTTGAACATGGGCTATAGCCCCTACCTTACGGCATACTATAGCACGCCGTTTTTCATCATTTTTGAGGATTTGAAAAAAATTAAAAATTAAAAAAAACATGGGTTATAGCCCATTGTTTTTTGATTTTTTGGAAAAAAAATTAACCTCGTTTTTCATCATTTTTGAACATGGGCTATAGCCCCTACCTTACGGCATACTATAGCACGCCGTTTTTCATCATTTTTGAGGATTTGAAAAAAATTCAAAATTAAAAAAAACATGGGTTATAGCCCATCGTTTTTAGAATTTTTGAAAAAAAAATTAACCTCGTTTTTCATCATTTTTGAACATGGGCTATAGCCCCTACCGTACGGCATACTATAGCACGTCGTTTTCAACATTTTTCATCATTTTTGAGGATTTGAAAAAATTTCAAAATTTCAAAAAACATGGGTTATAGCCCATCGTTTTTAGAATGTTTGAAAAAAAAAATACCTCGTTTTTCATCATTTTGTAACATGGGCTATAGCCCCTACCGTACGGCATACTATAGCACGCCGTTTTTCATCATTTGAGGATTTTAAAAATTTTAAAAATTTAAAAAAACATGGGTTATAGCCCATCGTTTTTAGAAATTTTGAAAAACAAAAATTAACCTAGTTTTTCATCATTTTTGAACATGGGCTATAGCCCCTACCTTACGGCATACTATAGCACGCCGTTTTTCATCATTTTTGAGGATTTGAAAAAAATTCAAAATTAAAAAAAACATGGGTTATAGCCCATTGTTTTTTGATTTTTTGGAAAAAAAATTAACCTCGTTTTTCATCATTTTTGAACATGGGCTATAGCCCCTACCTTACGGCATACTATAGCACGCCGTTTTTCATCATTTTTGAGGATTTGAAAAAAATTCAAAATTAAAAAAAACATGGGTTATAGCCCATTGTTTTTTGATTTTTGAAAAAAAAAATTAACCTCGTTTTTCATCATTTTTGAACATGGGCTATAGCCCCTACCGTACGGCATACTATAGCACGCCGTTTTTCATCATTTTTTAGGATTTGAAAAAATTTCAAAATTTCAAAAAACATGGGTTATAGCCCATTGTTCTTTTAATTTTGAAAAAATAAATTAACCTCGTTTTTCATCATTTTTGAACATGGGATATAGCCCCTACCGTACGGCATACTATAGCACGTCGTTTTTCATCATTTTTCATCATTTTTGAGGATTTGAAAAAAATTCAAAATTTAAAAAACATGGGTTATAGCCCATCGTTTTTTGAATTTTTGAAAAAAAAGATTAACCTCGTTTTTCATCATTTTTGAACATGGGCTATATCCCCTACCGTACGGCATACTATAGCACGTCGTTTTTCATCATTTTTCATCATTTTTGAGGATTTGAAAAAAATTCAAAATTTAAAAAACATGGGTTATAGCCCATCGTTTTTAGAAATTTTGAAAAACAAAATTAACCTAGTTTTTCATCATTTTTGAACATGGGCTATAGCCCCTACCTTACGGCATACTATAGCACGCCGTTTTTCATCATTTTTGAGGATTTGAAAAAATTCAAAATTAAAAAAAACATGGGTTATAGCCCATTGTTTTTTGATTTTTTGGAAAAAAAATTAACCTCGTTTTTCATCATTTTTGAACATGGGCTATAGCCCCTACCTTACGGCATACTATAGCACGCCGTTTTTCATCATTTTTGAGGATTTGAAAAAAATTCAAAATTCAAAAAAACATGGGTTATAGCCCATTGTTTTTTGATTTTTTGAAAAAAAAATTAACCTCGTTTTTCATCATTTTTGAACATGGGCTATAGCCCCTACCGTACGGCATACTATAGCACGCCGTTTTTCATCATTTTTCATCATTTTTGAGGATTAAAAAAAAAAATCTAAATTTCAAAAAACATGGGTTATAGCCCATCGTTTTTTGAATTAAAAAAAAAAAAAAAAAAACTCGTTTTTCATCATTTTTGAACATGGGCTATAGCCCCTACCGTACGGCATACTATAGCACGCCGTTTTTCATCATTTTTTAGGATTTGAAAAAATTTCAAAATTTCTAAAAACATGGGTTATAGCCCATTGTTCTTTTAATTTTTGAAAAAATAAATTAACCTCGTTTTTCATCATTTTTGAACATGGGATATAGCCCCTACCGTACGGCATACTATAGCACGTCGTTTTTCATCATTTTTCATCATTTTTGAGGATTTGAAAAAAATTCAAAATTTAAAAAACATGGGTTATAGCCCATCGTTTTTTGAATTTAAAAAAAAAAGATTAACCTCGTTTTTCATCATTTTTGAACATGGGCTATAGCCCCTACCGTACGGCATACTATAGCACGTCGTTTTTCATCATTTTTCATCATTTTTGAGGATTTGAAAAAAATTCAAAATTTCAAAAAACATGGGTTATAGCCCATCGTTTTTAGAATTTTTGAAAAAAAAAAATTACCTCGTTTTTCATCATTTTGTAACATGGGCTATAGCCCCTACCGTACGGCATACTATAGCACGCCGTTTTTCATCATTTGAGGATTTGAAAAAAATTCAAAATTTCAAAAAACATGGGTTATAACCCATCGTTTTTAGAAATTTTGAAAAACAAAAATTAACCTAGTTTTTCATCATTTTTGAACATGGGCTATAGCCCCTACCTTACGGCATACTATAGCACGCCGTTTTTCATCATTTTTGAGGATTTGAAAAAAATTCAAAATTAAAAAAAACATGGGTTATAGCCCATTGTTTTTTGATTTTTTGAAAAAAAAATTAACCTCGTTTTTCATCATTTTTGAACATGGGCTATAGCCCCTACCTTACGGCATACTATAGCACGTCGTTTTTCATCATTTTTGAGGATTTGAAAAAAATTCAAAATAAAAAAAAACATGGGTTATAGCCCATTGTTTTTTGATTTTTTGAAAAAAGAAATTACCTCATTTTTCATAATTTTTGAACATGGGCTATAGCCCCTACCGTACGGCATACTATAGCACGCCGTTTTTCATCATTTTTCATCATTTTTGAGGATTTGAAAAAAATTCAAAATTTCAAAAACATGGGTTATAGCCCATTGTTTTTTGATTTTTTGAAAAAAAAAATTAACCTCGTTTTTCATCATTTTTGAACATGGGCTATAGCCCCTACCGTACGGCATACTATAGCACGCCGTTTTTCATCATTTTTTAGGATTTGAAAAAATTTCAAAATTTCAAAAAACATGGGTTATAGCCCATTGTTCTTTTAATTTTTGAAAAAATAAATTAACCTCGTTTTTCATCATTTTTGAACATGGGATATAGCCCCTACCGTACGGCATACTATAGCACGTCGTTTTTCATCATTTTTCATCATTTTTGAGGATTTGAAAAAAATTCAAAATTTAAAAAACATGGGTTATAGCCCATCGTTTTTTGAATTTTTGAAAAAAAAGATTAACCTCGTTTTTCATCATTTTTGAACATGGGCTATATCCCCTACCGTACGGCATACTATAGCACGTCGTTTTTCATCATTTTTCATCATTTTTGAGGATTTGAAAAAAATTCAAAATTTAAAAAACATGGGTTATAGCCCATCGTTTTTAGAAATTTTGAAAAACAAAAATTAACCTAGTTTTTCATCATTTTTGAACATGGGCTATAGCCCCTACCTTACGGCATACTATAGCACGCCGTTTTTCATCATTTTTGAGGATTTGAAAAAAATTCAAAATTAAAAAAAACATGGGTTATAGCCCATTGTTTTTTGATTTTTTGGAAAAAAAATTAACCTCGTTTTTCATCATTTTTGAACATGGGCTATAGCCCCTACCTTACGGCATACTATAGCACGCCGTTTTTCATCATTTTTGAGGATTTGAAAAAAATTCAAAATTCAAAAAAACATGGGTTATAGCCCATTGTTTTTTGATTTTTTGAAAAAAAAATTAACCTCGTTTTTCATCATTTTTGAACATGGGCTATAGCCCCTACCGTACGGCATACTATAGCACGCCGTTTTTCATCATTTTTCATCATTTTTGAGGATTAAAAAAAAAAATCTAAATTTCAAAAAACATGGGTTATAGCCCATCGTTTTTTGAATTAAAAAAAAAAAAAAAAAAACTCGTTTTTCATCATTTTTGAACATGGGCTATAGCCCCTACCGTACGGCATACTATAGCACGCCGTTTTTCATCATTTTTTAGGATTTGAAAAAATTTCAAAATTTCTAAAAACATGGGTTATAGCCCATTGTTCTTTTAATTTTTGAAAAAATAAATTAACCTCGTTTTTCATCATTTTTGAACATGGGATATAGCCCCTACCGTACGGCATACTATAGCACGTCGTTTTTCATCATTTTTCATCATTTTTGAGGATTTGAAAAAAATTCAAAATTTAAAAAACATGGGTTATAGCCCATCGTTTTTTGAATTTAAAAAAAAAAAGATTAACCTCGTTTTTCATCATTTTTGAACATGGGCTATAGCCCCTACCGTACGGCATACTATAGCACGTCGTTTTTCATCATTTTTCATCATTTTTGAGGATTTGAAAAAAATTCAAAATTTCAAAAAACATGGGTTATAGCCCATCGTTTTTAGAATTTTTGAAAAAAAAAAATTACCTCGTTTTTCATCATTTTGTAACATGGGCTATAGCCCCTACCGTACGGCATACTATAGCACGCCGTTTTTCATCATTTGAGGATTTGAAAAAAATTCAAAATTTCAAAAAACATGGGTTATAACCCATCGTTTTTAGAAATTTTGAAAAACAAAAATTAACCTAGTTTTTCATCATTTTTGAACATGGGCTATAGCCCCTACCTTACGGCATACTATAGCACGCCGTTTTTCATCATTTTTGAGGATTTGAAAAAAATTCAAAATTAAAAAAAACATGGGTTATAGCCCATTGTTTTTTGATTTTTTGAAAAAAAAATTAACCTCGTTTTTCATCATTTTTGAACATGGGCTATAGCCCCTACCTTACGGCATACTATAGCACGTCGTTTTTCATCATTTTTGAGGATTTGAAAAAAATTCAAAATAAAAAAAAACATGGGTTATAGCCCATTGTTTTTTGATTTTTTGAAAAAAGAAATTACCTCATTTTTCATAATTTTTGAACATGGGCTATAGCCCCTACCGTACGGCATACTATAGCACGCCGTTTTTCATCATTTTTCATCATTTTTGAGGATTTGAAAAAAATTCAAAATTTCAAAAACATGGGTTATAGCCCATCGTTTTTTGAATTTTTGAAAAAAAAAAATAACCTCGTTTTTCATCATTTTTGAACATGGGCTATAGCCCCTACCGTACGGCATACTATAGCACGTCGTTTTTCATCATTTTTCATCATTTTTGAGGATTTGAAAAAAATTCAAAATTTAAAAAAACATGGGTTATAGCCCATCGTTTTTAGAATTAAAAAAAAAAAAAAATTACCTCGTTTTTCATCATTTTGTAACATGGGCTATAGCCCCTACCGTACGGCATACTATAGCACGCCGTTTTTCATCATTTGAGGATTTAAAAAAAATTCAAAATTTAAAAAAACATGGGTTATAGCCCATTGTTTTTTGATTTTTTGAAAAAAAAATTAACCTCGTTTTTCATCATTTTTGAACATGGGCTATAGCCCCTACCTTACGGCATACTATAGCACGTCGTTTTTCATCATTTTTGAGGATTTGAAAAAAATTCAAAATAAAAAAAAACATGGGTTATAGCCCATTGTTCTTTTAATTTTTGAAAAAATAAATTAACCTCGTTTTTCATCATTTTTGAACATGGGCTATAGCCCCTACCGTACGGCATACTATAGCACGCCGTTTTTCATAATTCTTCATCATTTTTGAGGATTTTTTAAAAAATCTAAATTTAAAAAAACATGGGTTATAGCCCATCGTTTTTTGAATTAAAAAAAAAAAAAAAAACTTGTTTTTCATCATTTTTGAACATGGGCTATAGCCCCTACCGTACGGCATACTATAGCACGCCGTTTTTCATCATTTTTTAGGATTTGAAAAAAATTCAAAATTTCAAAAAACATGGGTTATAGCCCATTGTTCTTTTAATTTTTGAAAAAATAAATTAACCTCGTTTTTCATCATTTTTGAACATGGGCTATAGCCCCTACCGTACGGCATACTATAGCACGTTGTTTTTCATCATTTTTCATCATTTTTGAGGATTTGAAAAAAATTCAAAATTTCAAAAACATGGGTTATAGCCCATCGTTTTTTGAATTTTTGAAAAAAAAAGATTAACCTCGTTTTTCATCATTTTTGAACATGGGCTATAGCCCCTACCGTACGGCATACTATAGCACGTCGTTTTTCAACATTTTTCATCATTTTTGAGGATTTGAAAAAATTTCAAAATTTCAAAAAACATGGGTTATAGCCCATCGTTTTTAGAATGTTTGAAAAAAAAAATACCTCGTTTTTCATCATTTTGTAACATGGGCTATAGCCCCTACCGTACGGCATACTATAGCACGCCGTTTTTCATCATTTGAGGATTTTAAAAATTTTAAAAATTTAAAAAAACATGGGTTATAGCCCATCGTTTTTAGAAATTTTGAAAAACAAAAATTAACCTAGTTTTTCATCATTTTTGAACATGGGCTATAGCCCCTACCTTACGGCATACTATAGCACGCCGTTTTTCATCATTTTTGAGGATTTGAAAAAAATTCAAAATTAAAAAAAACATGGGTTATAGCCCATTGTTTTTTGATTTTTTGGAAAAAAAATTAACCTCGTTTTTCATCATTTTTGAACATGGGCTATAGCCCCTACCTTACGGCATACTATAGCACGCCGTTTTTCATCATTTTTGAGGATTTGAAAAAAATTCAAAATTAAAAAAAACATGGGTTATAGCCCATTGTTTTTTGATTTTTTGAAAAAAAAATTAACCTCGTTTTTCATCATTTTTGAACATGGGCTATAGCCCCTACCGTACGGCATACTATAGCACGCCGTTTTTCATCATTTTTTAGGATTTGAAAAAATTTCAAAATTTCAAAAAACATGGGTTATAGCCCATTGTTCTTTTAATTTTTGAAAAAATAAATTAACCTCGTTTTTCATCATTTTTGAACATGGGATATAGCCCCTACCGTACGGCATACTATAGCACGTCGTTTTTCATCATTTTTCATCATTTTTGAGGATTTGAAAAAAATTCAAAATTTAAAAAACATGGGTTATAGCCCATCATTTTTTGAATTTTTGAAAAAAAAGATTAACCTCGTTTTTCATCATTTTTTAACATGGGCTATAGCCCCTACCGTACGGCATACTATAGCACGTCGTTTTTCATCATTTTTCATCATTTTTGAGGATTTGAAAAAAATTCAAAATTTAAAAAACATGGGTTATAGCCCATCGTTTTTTGAATTTTTGAAAAAAAAAGATTAACCTCGTTTTTCATCATTTTTGAACATGGGCTATAGCCCCTACCGTACGGCATACTATAGCACGTCGTTTTTCAACATTTTTCATCATTTTTGAGGATTTGAAAAAATTTCAAAATTTCAAAAAACATGGGTTATAGCCCATCGTTTTTAGAATGTTTGAAAAAAAAATTACCTCGTTTTTCATCATTTTGTAACATGGGCTATAGCCCCTACCGTACGGCATACTATAGCACGCCGTTTTTCATCATTTGAGGATTTTAAAAATTTTAAAAATTTAAAAAAACATGGGTTATAGCCCATCGTTTTTAGAAATTTTGAAAAACAAAAATTAACCTAGTTTTTCATCATTTTTGAACATGGGCTATAGCCCCTACCTTACGGCATACTATAGCACGCCGTTTTTCATCATTTTTGAGGATTTGAAAAAAATTCAAAATTAAAAAAAACATGGGTTATAGCCCATTGTTTTTTGATTTTTTGGAAAAAAAATTAACCTCGTTTTTCATCATTTTTGAACATGGGCTATAGCCCCTACCTTACGGCATACTATAGCACGCCGTTTTTCATCATTTTTGAGGATTTGAAAAAAATTCAAAATTAAAAAAAACATGGGTTATAGCCCATTGTTTTTTGATTTTTTGAAAAAAAAATTAACCTCGTTTTTCATCATTTTTGAACATGGGCTATAGCCCCTACCGTACGGCATACTATAGCACGCCGTTTTTCATCATTTTTCATCATTTTTGAGGATTAAAAAAAAAAATCTAAATTTCAAAAAACATGGGTTATAGCCCATCGTTTTTTGAATTAAAAAAAAAAAAAAAAAACTCGTTTTTCATCATTTTTGAACATGGGCTATAGCCCCTACCGTACGGCATACTATAGCACGCCGTTTTTCATCATTTTTTAGGATTTGAAAAAATTTCAAAATTTCAAAAAACATGGGTTATAGCCCATTGTTCTTTTAATTTTTGAAAAAATAAATTAACCTCGTTTTTCATCATTTTTGAACATGGGATATAGCCCCTACCGTACGGCATACTATAGCACGTCGTTTTTCATCATTTTTCATCATTTTTGAGGATTTGAAAAAAATTCAAAATTTAAAAAACATGGGTTATAGCCCATCATTTTTTGAATTTTTGAAAAAAAAGATTAACCTCGTTTTTCATCATTTTTGAACATGGGCTATAGCCCCTACCGTACGGCATACTATAGCACGTCGTTTTTCATCATTTTTCATCATTTTTGAGGATTTGAAAAAAATTCAAAATTTAAAAAACATGGGTTATAGCCCATCGTTTTTAGAAATTTTGAAAAACAAAAATTAACCTAGTTTTTCATCATTTTTGAACATGGGCTATAGCCCCTACCTTACGGCATACTATAGCACGCCGTTTTTCATCATTTTTGAGGATTTGAAAAAAATTCAAAATTAAAAAAAACATGGGTTATAGCCCATTGTTTTTTGATTTTTTGGAAAAAAAATTAACCTCGTTTTTCATCATTTTTGAACATGGGCTATAGCCCCTACCTTACGGCATACTATAGCACGCCGTTTTTCATCATTTTTGAGGATTTGAAAAAAATTCAAAATTAAAAAAAACATGGGTTATAGCCCATTGTTTTTTGATTTTTTGAAAAAAAAATTAACCTCGTTTTTCATCATTTTTGAACATGGGCTATAGCCCCTACCGTACGGCATACTATAGCACGTCGTTTTTCATCATTTTTCATCATTTTTGAGGATTTGAAAAAAATTCAAAATTTCAAAAAACATGGGTTATAGCCCATCGTTTTTAGAATTTTTGAAAAAAAAAAATTACCTCGTTTTTCATCATTTTGTAACATGGGCTATAGCCCCTACCGTACGGCATACTATAGCACGCCGTTTTTCATCATTTGAGGATTTGAAAAAAATTCAAAATTTCAAAAAACATGGGTTATAACCCATCGTTTTTAGAAATTTTGAAAAACAAAAATTAACCTAGTTTTTCATCATTTTTGAACATGGGCTATAGCCCCTACCTTACGGCATACTATAGCACGCCGTTTTTCATCATTTTTGAGGATTTGAAAAAAATTAAAAATTAAAAAAAACATGGGTTATAGCCCATGGTTTTTTGATTTTTTGAAAAAAAAATTAACCTCGTTTTTCATCATTTTTGAACATGGGCTATAGCCCCTACCGTACGGCATACTATAGCACGTCGTTTTTCATCATTTTTCATCATTTTTGAGGATTTGAAAAAAATTCAAAATTTCAAAAAACATGGGTTATAGCCCATCGTTTTTAGAATTTAAAAAAAAAAAAATTACCTCGTTTTTCATCATTTTGTAACATGGGCTATAGCCCCTACCGTACGGCATACTATAGCACGCCGTTTTTCATCATTTGAGGATTTGAAAAAAATTCAAAATTTAAAAAAACATGGGTTATAGCCCATTGTTTTTTGATTTTTTGAAAAAAAAATTAACCTCGTTTTTCATCATTTTTGAACATGGGCTATAGCCCCTACCTTACGGCATACTATAGCACGTCGTTTTTCATCATTTTTGAGGATTTGAAAAAAATTCAAAATAAAAAAAAACATGGGTTATAGCCCATTGTTCTTTTAATTTTTGAAAAAATAAATTAACCTCGTTTTTCATCATTTTTGAACATGGGCTATAGCCCCTACCGTACGGCATACTATAGCACGCCGTTTTTCATAATTCTTCATCATTTTTGAGGATTTTTTAAAAAATCTAAATTTAAAAAAACATGGGTTATAGCCCATCGTTTTTTGAATTAAAAAAAAAAAAAAAACTCGTTTTTCATCATTTTTGAACATGGGCTATAGCCCCTACCGTACGGCATACTATAGCACGCCGTTTTTCATCATTTTTTAGGATTTGAAAAAAATTCAAAATTTCAAAAAACATGGGTTATAGCCCATTGTTCTTTTAATTTTTGAAAAAATAAATTAACCTCGTTTTTCATCATTTTTGAACATGGGCTATAGCCCCTACCGTACGGCATACTATAGCACGTTGTTTTTCATCATTTTTCATCATTTTTGAGGATTTGAAAAAAATTCAAAATTTCAAAAACATGGGTTATAGCCCATCGTTTTTTGAATTTTTGAAAAAAAAAGATTAACCTCGTTTTTCATCATTTTTGAACATGGGCTATAGCCCCTACCGTACGGCATACTATAGCACGTCGTTTTTCAACATTTTTCATCATTTTTGAGGATTTGAAAAAAATTCAAAATTTCAAAAAACATGGGTTATAGCCCATCGTTTTTAGAATGTTTGAAAAAAAAATTACCTCGTTTTTCATCATTTTGTAACATGGGCTATAGCCCCTACCGTACGGCATACTATAGCACGCCGTTTTTCATCATTTGAGGATTTTAAAAATTTAAAAAATTTAAAAAAACATGGGTTATAGCCCATCGTTTTTAGAAATTTTGAAAAACAAAAATTAACCTAGTTTTTCATCATTTTTGAACATGGGCTATAGCCCCTACCTTACGGCATACTATAGCACGCCGTTTTTCATCATTTTTGAGGATTTGAAAAAAATTCAAAATTAAAAAAAACATGGGTTATAGCCCATTGTTTTTTGCTTTTTTGGAAAAAAAATTAACCTCGTTTTTCATCATTTTTGAACATGGGCTATAGCCCCTACCTTACGGCATACTATAGCACGCCGTTTTTCATCATTTTTGAGGATTTGAAAAAAATTCAAAATAAAAAAAAACATGGGTTATAGCCCATTGTTTTTTGATTTTTTGAAAAAAAAATTAACCTCGTTTTTCATCATTTTTGAACATGGGCTATAGCCCCTACCGTACGGCATACTATAGCACGCCGTTTTTCATCATTTTTCATCATTTTTGAGGATTAAAAAAAAAAATCTAAATTTAAAAAAACATGGGTTATAGCCCATCGTTTTTTGAATTAAAAAAAAAAAAAAAAAACTCGTTTTTCATCATTTTTGAACATGGGCTATAGCCCCTACCGTACGGCATACTATAGCACGCCGTTTTTCATCATTTTTTAGGATTTGAAAAAATTTCAAAATTTCAAAAAACATGGGTTATAGCCCATTGTTCTTTTAATTTTTGAAAAAATAAATTAACCTCGTTTTTCATCATTTTTGAACATGGGATATAGCCCCTACCGTACGGCATACTATAGCACGTCGTTTTTCATCATTTTTCATCATTTTTGAGGATTTGAAAAAAATTCAAAATTAAAAAAACATGGGTTATAGCCCATCATTTTTTGAATTTTTGAAAAAAAAGATTAACCTCGTTTTTCATCATTTTTGAACATGGGCTATAGCCCCTACCGTACGGCATACTATAGCACGTCGTTTTTCATCATTTTTCATCATTTTTGAGGATTTGAAAAAAATTCAAAATTTAAAAAACATGGGTTATAGCCCATCGTTTTTAGAAATTTTGAAAAACAAAAATTAACCTAGTTTTTCATCATTTTTGAACATGGGCTATAGCCCCTACCTTACGGCATACTATAGCACGCCGTTTTTCATCATTTTTGAGGATTTGAAAAAAATTCAAAATTAAAAAAAACATGGGTTATAGCCCATTGTTTTTTGATTTTTTGGAAAAAAAATTAACCTCGTTTTTCATCATTTTTGAACATGGGCTATAGCCCCTACCTTACGGCATACTATAGCACGCCGTTTTTCATCATTTTTGAGGATTTGAAAAAAATTCAAAATTAAAAAAAACATGGGTTATAGCCCATTGTTTTTTGATTTTTTGAAAAAAAAATTAACCTCGTTTTTCATCATTTTTGAACATGGGCTATAGCCCCTACCGTACGGCATACTATAGCACGCCGTTTTTCATCATTTTTCATCATTTTTGAGGATTAAAAAAAAAAATCTAAATTTCAAAAAACATGGGTTATAGCCCATCGTTTTTTGAATTAAAAAAAAAAAAAAAAACTCGTTTTTCATCATTTTTGAACATGGGCTATAGCCCCTACCGTACGGCATACTATAGCACGCCGTTTTTCATCATTTTTTAGGATTTGAAAAAATTTCAAAATTTCAAAAAACATGGGTTATAGCCCATTGTTCTTTTAATTTTTGAAAAAATAAATTAACCTCGTTTTTCATCATTTTTGAACATGGGATATAGCCCCTACCGTACGGCATACTATAGCACGTCGTTTTTCATCATTTTTCATCATTTTTGAGGATTTGAAAAAAATTCAAAATTTAAAAAACATGGGTTATAGCCCATCGTTTTTTGAATTAAAAAAAAAAAAAGATTAACCTCGTTTTTCATCATTTTTGAACATGGGCTATAGCCCCTACCGTACGGCATACTATAGCACGTCGTTTTTCATCATTTTTCATCATTTTTGAGGATTTGAAAAAAATTCAAAATTTCAAAAAACATGGGTTATAGCCCATCGTTTTTAGAATTTTTGGAAAAAAAAAATTACCTCGTTTTTCATCATTTTGTAACATGGGCTATAGCCCCTACCGTACGGCATACTATAGCACGCCGTTTTTCATCATTTGAGGATTTGAAAAAAATTCAAAATTTCAAAAAACATGGGTTATAACCCATCGTTTTTAGAAATTTTGAAAAACAAAAATTAACCTAGTTTTTCATCATTTTTGAACATGGGCTATAGCCCCTACCTTACGGCATACTATAGCACGCCGTTTTTCATCATTTTTGAGGATTTGAAAAAAATTCAAAATAAAAAAAAACATGGGTTATAGCCCATTGTTTTTTGATTTTTTGAAAAAAAAATTAACCTCGTTTTTCATCATTTTTGAACATGGGCTATAGCCCCTACCTTACGGCATACTATAGCACGTAGTTTTTCATCATTTTTGAGGATTTGAAAAAAATTCAAAATAAAAAAAAACATGGGTTATAGCCCATTGTTTTTTGATTTTTTGAAAAAAGAAATTACCTCATTTTTCATAATTTTTGAACATGGGCTATAGCCCCTACCGTACGGCATACTATAGCACGCCGTTTTTCATCATTTTTCATCATTTTTGAGGATTTGAAAAAAATTCAAAATTTCAAAAACATGGGTTATAGCCCATCGTTTTTTGAATTTTTGAAAAAAAAAATTAACCTCGTTTTTCATCATTTTTGAACATGGGCTATAGCCCCTACCGTACGGCATACTATAGCACGTCGTTTTTCATCATTTTTCATCATTTTTGAGGATTTGAAAAAAATTCAAAATTTCAAAAAACATGGGTTATAGCCCATCGTTTTTAGAATTAAAAAAAAAAAAAAATTACCTCGTTTTTCATCATTTTGTAACATGGGCTATAGCCCCTACCGTACGGCATACTATAGCACGCCGTTTTTCATCATTTGAGGATTTGAAAAAAATTCAAAATTTAAAAAAACATGGGTTATAGCCCATTGTTTTTTGATTTTTAAAAAAAAAATTAACCTCGTTTTTCATCATTTTTGAACATGGGCTATAGCCCCTACCTTACGGCATACTATAGCACGTCGTTTTTCATCATTTTTGAGGATTTGAAAAAAATTCAAAATAAAAAAAAACATGGGTTATAGCCCATTGTTCTTTTAATTTTTGAAAAAATAAATTAACCTCGTTTTTCATCATTTTTGAACATGGGCTATAGCCCCTACCGTACGGCATACTATAGCACGCCGTTTTTCATAATTCTTCATCATTTTTGAGGATTTTTTAAAAAATCTAAATTTAAAAAAACATGGGTTATAGCCCATCGTTTTTTGAATTAAAAAAAAAAAAAAAAACTCGTTTTTCATCATTTTTGAACATGGGCTATAGCCCCTACCGTACGGCATACTATAGCACGCCGTTTTTCATCATTTTTTAGGATTTGAAAAAAATTCAAAATTTCAAAAAACATGGGTTATAGCCCATTGTTCTTTTAATTTTTGAAAAAATAAATTAACCTCGTTTTTCATCATTTTTGAACATGGGCTATAGCCCCTACCGTACGGCATACTATAGCACGTTGTTTTTCATCATTTTTCATCATTTTTGAGGATTTGAAAAAAATTCAAAATTTCAAAAACATGGGTTATAGCCCATCGTTTTTTGAATTTTTGAAAAAAAAAGATTAACCTCGTTTTTCATCATTTTTGAACATGGGCTATAGCCCCTACCGTACGGCATACTATAGCACGTCGTTTTTCAACATTTTTCATCATTTTTGAGGATTTGAAAAAAATTCAAAATTTCAAAAAACATGGGTTATAGCCCATCGTTTTTAGAATGTTTGAAAAAAAAATTACCTCGTTTTTCATCATTTTGTAACATGGGCTATAGCCCCTACCGTACGGCATACTATAGCACGCCGTTTTTCATCATTTGAGGATTTGAAAAAAATTCTAAATTTCAAAAAACATGGGTTATAGCCCATCGTTTTTTGAAATTTTGAAAAAAAAATTTACCTCGTTTTTCATCATTTTTTAACATGGGCTATAGCCCCTACCGTACGGCATACTATAGCACGCCGTTTTTCATCATTTGAGGATTTGAAAAAAATTCAAAATTTCAAAAAACATGGGTTATAGCCCATCGTTTTTTGAAAAAAAAATAATAATAATTTACCTCGTTTTTCATCATTTTTGAACATGGGCTATAGCCCCTACCGTACGGCATACTATAGCACGCCGTTTTTCATCATTTTTGAGGATTTGAAAAAAATTCAAAATTTAAAAAAACATGGGTTATAGCCCATCGTTTTTTGAAATTTTGAAAAATAACTTTAACCTCGTTTTTCATCATTTTTGAACATGGGCTATAGCCCCTACCGTACGGCATACTATAGCACGCCGTTTTTCATCATTTTTGAGGTTTTGAAAAAAAATCAAAATTTCAAAAAAATGGGTTATAGCCCATCGTTTTTTGAAAATTTGAAATTATTTTTTTAACCTCGTTTTTCATCATTTTGTAACATGGGCTATAGCCCCTACCGTACGGCATACTATAGCACGCCGTTTTTCATCATTTGAGGATTTGAAAAAAATTCAAAATTTCAAAAAACATGGGTTATAGCCCATCGTTTTTTGAAATTTTGACATTTTTTTTTAACCTCGTTTTTCATCATTTTTGAACATGGGCTATAGCCCCTACCGTACGGCATACTATAGCACGCCGTTTTTCATAATTTTTGAGGATTTGAAAAAAATTCAAAATTTCAAAAAAATGGGTTATAGCCCATCGTTTTTTGAAAATTTGAAATTATTTTTTTAACCTCGTTTTTCATCATTTTGTAACATGGGCTATAGCCCCTACCGTACGGCATACTATAGCACGCCGTTTTTCATCATTTGAGGATTTGAAAAAAATTCAAAATTTCAAAAAACATGGGTTATAGCCCATCGTTTTTTGAAATTTTGACATTTTTTTTTAACCTCGTTTTTCATCATTTTTGAACATGGGCTATAGCCCCTACCGTACGGCATACTATAGCACGCCGTTTTTCATAATTTTTGAGGATTTGAAAAAAATTCAAAATTAAAAAAAACATGGGTTATAGCCCATCGTTTTTTGAAATTTTGAAAAAAAACTTTAACCTCGTTTTTCATCATTTTTGAACATGGGCTATAGCCCCTACCGTACGGCATACTATAGCACGCCGTTTTTCATCATTTTTGAGGATTTGAAAAAAAAACAAAATTTCAAAAAAATGGGTTATAGCCCATCGTTTTTTGAAAATTTGAAATTATTTTTTTAACCTCGTTTTTCATCATTTTGTAACATGGGCTATAGCCCCTACCGTACGGCATACTATAGCACGCCGTTTTTCATCATTTGAGGATTTGAAAAAAATTCAAAATTTCAAAAAACATGGGTTATAGCCCATCGTTTTTTGAAATTTTGACTTTTTTTTTTAACCTCGTTTTTCATCATTTTTGAACATGGGCTATAGCCCCTACCGTACGGCATACTATAGCACGCCGTTTTTCATCATTTTTGAGGATTTGAAAAAAAATCAAAATTTCTAAAAACATGGGTTATAGCCCATCGTTTTTTGAAAATTTGAAAAAAGAAATTAACCTCGTTTTTCATCGTTTTTGAACATGGGCTATAGCCCATACCGTACAGCATAGTATAGCACGCAGTTTTTCATCATTTTTGAGGATTAAAAAAAAAAAAAAAAAAAAAAACATGGGTTATAGCCCATCGTTTTTTGAAATTTTGAAAAAAAACTTTAACCTCGTTTTTCATCATTTTTGAACATGGGCTATAGCCCCTACCGTACGGCATACTATAGCACGCCGTTTTTCATCATTTTTGAGGTTTTGAAAAAAAATCAAAATTTCAAAAAAATGGGTTATAGCCCATCGTTTTTTGAAAATTTGAAATTATTTTTTTAACCTCGATTTTCATCATTTTGTAACATGGGCTATAGCCCCTACCGTACGGCATACTATAGCACGCCGTTTTTCATCATTTGAGGATTTGAAAAAAATTCAAAATTTCAAAAAACATGGGTTATAGCCCATCGTTTTTTGAAATTTTGACTTTTTTTTTTAACCTCGTTTTTCATCATTTTTGAACATGGGCTATAGCCCCTACCGTACGGCATACTATAGCACGCCGTTTTTCATCATTTTTGAGGATTTGAAAAAAAATCAAAATTTCTAAAAACATGGGTTATAGCCCATCGTTTTTTGAAAATTTGAAAAAAGAAATTAACCTCGTTTTTCATCGTTTTTGAACATGGGCTATAGCCCATACCGTACAGCATAGTATAGCACGCAGTTTTTCATCATTTTTGAGGATTAAAAAAAAAAAAAAAAAAAAAAACATGGGTTATAGCCCATCATTGTTAGATTTTTTGATTTTTTTTTTCAAATCCTCAAAAATGATGAAAAACAGCGTGCTATAGTATGCCGTACGGTAGGGGCTATAGCCCATGTTCAAAAATGATGAAAAACAAGGTTAAAGTTTTTTTTCTTCAAAAATTTAAAAAACGATGGGCTATGACCCATGTTTTTTTTTGTTTTTTGTTTTTTTTAATCCTCAAAAATGATGAAAAGCGGCGTGCTATAGTATGCCGTACGGTAGGGGCTATAGCCCATGTTCAAAAATGATGAAAAACGAGGTAAATTTTTTTTTTTCAAAAATTCAAAAAACGATGGGCTATAACCCATGTTTTTTATTTTATTTTTTATTTTTTAATCCACAAAAACATGAAAAACGGCGTGCTATAGTATGCCGTACGGTAGGGGCTAAAACCCATGTTCAAAAATGATGAAAAACGAGGTATTTTTTTTTTCTTCAAAAATTCAAAAAACGATGGGCTATAACCCATGTTTTTTTAAATTTTGAATTTTTTTTTAATCCTCAAAAATGATGAAAAACGGCGTGCTATAGTATGCCATACAGTAGGGGCTATAGCCCATGTTCAAAAATAATGAAAAACAAGGTTAATTTTCTTTTCTTCAAAAATTTAAAAAACGATGGGCTATAACCCATGTTTTTTTGTTTTTTTGTTTAATCCTCAAAAATGATGAAAAACGGCGTGCTATAGTATGCCGTACGGTAGGGGCTAAAACCCATGTTCAAAAATGATGAAAAACGAGGTACATTTTTTTTTTCAACCCATGTTTTTTTTAATTTTGAATTTTTTTTAAATCCTCAAAAATGATGAAAAACTGCGTGCCATAGTATGCCATACGGTAGGGGCTATACAAACTAAAAAAAAAATCAAAAATTAAAAAAATGATTTTCCTTTTAATTAAAAAAACGATGGGCTATATGGCTATATGGCTATATGGCTATATGGCTAAAAAATGCTGAAAAACGGCATGCTATAGTATGCCGTACGGTAGGGGCTATAGCCCATGGTTTTATAGTTTCATAGTATGCAAACACAGTAAAAAACCTAGAGGCATCTATGAAAAGGCAACAGAATGAGCAGAAAATAAAAATGAACCATGTAAATACAACAAATTGAGCAGAGCACTGCAGGGAGTCGAACCACATTCCGGTAAACCAGAAGTACCACAACCAGTGCCTTGGTTTTTGTTTTGTTGTACAAAAGGTCCATTCGTTGAAATGTAAATTTTGCATTTCACCAGTAAGGTAATTTCACAATTTACATTGTAGGCAATAATTAATAACGGTATGGCACCAGGCCAAAGCCATGGGGAGAGTGTGTGTGAGTCAGTTTCTTAACAGCTAATCTCCAGCACCATTAACCCGGTCGATGCCAAATTTTGCACACACACTCCCTGGATGCCAACGATGAACCTCCGCCCAAATTTTCCAGAACGGCCTGTATAGCACCACACATTTTTTATGCCCTCCGAGACTATAGCCTTTCGCTTTTCCGTGATTTTTCAAATCCTCCGAAATCGTGAAAAACAACATACTATAGTATGCCCTCCGTGACCATGGACTATAGCCTTTAGCTTTTCTGCGATTTAACCTTTTTTCAAATCCTCAACAATGATGAAGAATCGCGCACTATAGCGTGCCACTTAATGACCTTGAGCAGAATAAATGACCTTCAATAAGACTAGTAAATGACCTTGACCAGTATAAATGACCTTGACAAGTACAAATGACCTTGACCAGTATAAATGAACTTCACCAGTATAAATAACCGTGACCAGTATATGACTGTGACCAGTATAAATTACCTTCATGAGACTAGTAAATGACCTTGACCAGTATAAATGACATTCATAAGACTAGTAAATTATCTTCACCAGTATAAATGACCTTGACCAGTATGCGGTCCGTGACCATGGACTATAGCCTTTTGCTTTTCCTTGATTTTCACCTTTAAAAAATCCTCAACAATGATGAAGAATCGCGCACTATAGCGCGCCGCTCAATGACCTCTGAGACCATGGACCAATGAATGAAATACAACACATTGAGCAGGGCACTGCAGGGAGTTGAACCCCGTTCCGGTAAACCAGAAGTCCGACACCAGTGCCTTAGTTTTTGTGTTGTTGTTCATTTACAGGTCCAGGTGTGCATACGCATCACATGACATACTGGCAGAAATGATACAGCACCTGGAACCTAACGCAAAGACCTGGCTCGTGGGGATGCTGAATACATGCATGGCACAGAAAACAATCCCTTCTGTCTGGAAAAAGGCCAAAGTGGTTGCAATCCCTAAACCTGGCAAAGACCCATCATCCCCAAAGAGCTACCGACCCATTTCCCTCCTCTGCATCACCTACAAGAGAGGCTGCTACTCCAACGCCTCATGCCACTCATAGACACCAAGCTGACTAAAGACCAAGCAGAGCTCAACCTCACCCAACACATTGAGGATGGGTTTGAGGGAAAACAAATAACTGGAGCAGCAACTGGGCGAAGCAATCACACAGGCAGCTTGTGCCTGCCTTCCTGCCTGCCTTCCTCATGTGGAAGCTGCGTAGTTGAGTTTGTGTGTGTCTTTCTTTTTCTGTCTTTCTTTCTTAGGACGAAGATCAAGGTAGACGCCGTTGGAAGGCTCAACACAAGCTGATGCCCCTAGAGATGCATCCCAAAGCTTCCCTCAGGCAGCCCAGCAAGCCAGCTAGCCAGCAAGCCCGCCCAGTCAGCCAATGCAGCCAGCCAGCTCCGCCAGTCAGCCAGTGTAGAAAGTCAGGCTGCCAAGCCAGAGCATATCAGCCCTTGCAGTCAGCCATTGCAGCCATACCAGCCTTGCTCAGTCAGCTCAGCCAGGCCTCTCTCGAGGCCTGGCTCTCTGTCTGCCTGGCCCGGTCTGCCCTGCCCTGCCTTGCAGCAACAGAACGAGCCTTGCTAGCAAGCCAGCCAGCTCAGAATACGAGCTCAGCAAGCCAGCGGAGCTGGCAAGCACGCAGTTAGTCTAAACCAGTTTCAGACAGGCAGGCCAAGGCAGACAGACAGGAAGACCGAGGCGCCTAGGCAGGCAGACAGGCCAGGAAGGCAACAAAGTGCAGGCAGGGGGACTATCCGGCCTAAGGCTGCGCTGCAAGGGTTGGAGCCTGGCTTGCTCCTGCTGGTCTGGGCTGAGTGGCTGTGGCTGCACAGTAAGGCTGCAGTAACCTAGTCTGGGCTTGTTGCTGCACTGGCTTGCTCAGCTCGCATTCTGAGCCTGCTGGCTTGCCAGAAAGGCTGGTTCTGTTGCTGCAAGGCAGGGCGGAGCAGACTGGGCCAGGCAGACAGAGAGCCAGGCCTCGAGAGAGGCCTGGATGAGCTGACTGAGCAAGGCTGGTATGGCTGCAGTGGCTGACTGCAAGGGCTGATATGCTCTGGCTTGGCAGCCTGACTTTCTACACTGGCTGACTGGCGGAGCTGACTGGCTGCGTTCGCTGACTGGGCAGGCTTGCTGGCTAGCTGGCTTGCTGGGCTCCCTGAGGGAAGCTTTGGGATGGATCTCTAGGGGCATCGGCTTGTGTTGAGCCTTCCAACGGCGTCTACCTTGATCTCCGTCCTAAGAAAGAAAGACAGAAAAAGAAAGACACACACAAACCCAACTATGCAGCTTCCACCTGAGGAACCGAGACGCGAAAAAAGAACTGAGCGTCACTTGGGATGGTCACAAACTCTCCAACCATACCCACCCCATGTATCTTGGAGTTACACTGGACAGGACACTCTTCTTCAAAAAACACCTGGAGAACACAAAAGCCACGGTCAACACCCACAATAACATCCTGTGAAAACTAGTGAACTCCAAGAGGGGCGCAGACCCACAAACAATCCGTGCAACTGCCATGGCCCTGTCTTTCTCTACAGCAGAGTATGCCTGCTCAAGCTGGAGCCGATCACGTCACACCAAATTGGTCGACACAGCCCTAAATGACACCTGTCGCATCAACACGGGATGCGTCAAGACAACACCTGTCCCGTGCCTTTATGCACTAGCCGGCACCTCCCCCCGCACATCAGACAACTGTGTATCGCTCAAGATGAATGGAGAACACAGGAGATAGACAGTGAAGTTGGGAATGAACGAAGGAAAGTCTGGAATTAAATGATAGAGAACACCTCACACACACATAGTTTCCTTTCGTGGCTGTTTACATTCGAGGGTTGCCGGTCCTCTCGAACGGAACAGTTTAACGTCATGCCCAGGACGAAAAGATATAGAGAACACCAACATGACAAATAACAGCAGGAAGGCATGGGCCACAATCCACCGTCTTGGCAAAGACCACACCACCCATAATTCACAACGGTCACAGCAAACTCTATTGCATCACAACTGGTGTAGTTATTGGATGGAGCCCGCACACCACCAAAAAAAGAAAAACAAGATACTATAGTATGCCCTCCGTGACCATGGACTTTAGCCTTTCGCTTTTCTGCGATTTAACCTTTTTTCAAATCCTCAACAATGATGAAGAATCGTGCACTATAGCGTGCCACTTAATGACCTTGACCAATATCAATGACCTTGAGCAGTATAAATTACCTTCAATAAGACTAGTAAATGACCTTGACCAGTATAAATGACCTTGACAAGTACAAATGACCTTGACCAGTATAAATGACCTTCACCAGTAGAAATGACCGTGACCAGTATATGACTGTGACCAGTATACATGACCTTCATGAGACTAGTAAATGACCTTGACCAGTATAAATGACCATTATAAGACTAGTAAATGATCTTCACCAGTATAAATGACCTTGACCAGTATGCGGTCCGTGACCATGGACTATAGCCTTTTGCTTTTCCTTGATTTTCACCTTTAAAAAATCCTCAACAATGATGAAGAATCGCGCACTATAGCGCGCCGCTCAATGACCTGAGACCATGGACCAATGAATGAAATACAACACATTGAGCAGGGCACTGCAGGGAGTTGAACCCCGTTCCGGTAAACCAGAAGTCCGACACCAGTGCCTTAGTTTTTGTGTTGTTGTTCATTTAAAGGTCCAGGTGTGCATACGCATGTGCGCCTGTGCGTGTGTAGGTGCATGTGTGCATGTGTGTGTGCACGCTTCAATGACCACTGTTGGACCCAATGGCGATCAAGGACCTCAGGGAGCCACCCATAATTCACAACGGTCACAGCAAACTCTGTTGCATCACAACTGGTGGCCAACAGTCGTAACCAACACCGCCGCCGACCCACAGGAGAATACCATCGCACAGTGGTATAAGACCAACCACAATCAGCCAGCCCTCAAACCAAACCATTCGACCTAGAAGAACTCGAAACCCGGAAAAGCAGCAGGGATTGATGACATACTGGCAGAAATTATACAGCACCTGGAACCTAACGCAAAGACCTGGCTCGTGGGGATGCTGAACACATGCATGGCACAGAAAACCATCCCTTCTGTCTGGAGAAAGGTCAAAGTGGTTGCAATCCCCAAACCTGGCAAAGACCCATCATCCTCAAAGAGCTACCGACCCATTTCCCTCCTCTGCATCACCTACAAGAGAGGCTGCTACTCCAACGCCTCATACCACTCATAGACACCAAGCTGACTAAAGACCAAGCTGGTTTCCGTCCCGTCCTGTGCTGGACAGAGCTCAACCTCACCCAACACATTGAGGATGGGTTTGAGGGAAAACAAATAACTGGAGCAGCAACTGGAGGGCGAAGCAAGCACGCAGGCAGCTTGTGCCTGCCTGCGTGCCTGCCTGCCTTCCTGCCTGCCTTCCTCATGTGGAAACTGCATAGTTGACTTTGTGTGTGTCTTTCTTTTTCTGTCTGTCTTTCTTAGGATGAAGATCAAGGTAGACGCCGTTGGAAGGCTCAACACAAGCCGATGCCCCTAGAGATCCATCCCAAAGCTTCCCTCAGGGAGCCCAGCAAGCCAGCTAGCCAGCAAGCCCGCCCAGTCAGCCAACGCAGCCATCCAGCTCCGCCAGTCAGCCAGTGTAGAAAGTCAGGCTGACAAGCCAGAGCATATCAGCCCTTGCAGTCCGCCATTGCAGCCATACCAGCCTTGCTCAGTCAGCTCAGCCAGGCCTCTCTCGAGGCCTGGCTCTCTGTCTGCCTGGCCCGGTCTGCCCTGCCCTGCCTTGCAGCAACAGAACCAGCCTTGCTAGCAAGCCAGCCAGCTCAGAATACGAGCTCAGCAAGCCAACGCAGCTGGCAAGCACGCAGTTAGTCTAAACCAGTTTCAGACAGGCAGGCCAAGGCAGACAGACAGGAAGACCGAGGCGCCTAGGCAGGCAGACAGGCCAGGAAGGCAACAAAGTGCAGGCAGGGGGACTATCCGGCCTAAGGCTGCGCTGCAAGGGTTGGAGCCTGGCCAGCTCCTGCTGGTCTTGGCTGAGTGGCTGTGGCTGCACAGTAAGGCTGCGGTAACCTAGTCTGGGCTTGTTGCTGCACTGGCTTGCTCAGCTCGCATTCTGAGCTGGCTGGCTTGCCAGAAAGGCTGGTTCTGTTGCTGCAAGGCAGGGCAGGGCCGACCGGGCCAGGCAGACAGAGAGCCAGGCCTCGAGAGAGGCCTGGCTGAGCTGGCTGAGCAAGGCTGGTATGGCTGCAGTGGCTGACTGCAAGGGCTGATATGCTCTGGCTTGGCAGCCTGACTTTCTACACTGGCTGACTGGCGGAGCTGACTGGCTGCATTCGCTGACTGGGCAGGCTTGCTGGCTAGCTGGCTTGCTGAACTCCCTGAGGGAAGCTTTGGGATGGATCTCTAGGGGCATCGGCTTGTGTTGAGCCTTCCAACGGCGTCTACCTTGATCTCCGTCCTAAGAAAGAAAGACAGAAAAAGAAAGACACACACAAACCCAACTATGCAGCTTGCACCTGAGGAACCGAGACGCGAAAAACCGCCACCGACCCACAGGAGAATACCATCGCACAGTGGTATCAGACCAACCTCAATCAGCCAGCCCTCAAACCAAACCCTTCGACCTAGAAGAACTCGAAACTGCAATGGGAAAGTTGAAACCCGGAAAAGCAGCAGGGATTGATGACATACTGGCAGAAATGATACAGCACCTGGGACCTAACACAAAGACCTGGCTCGTGGGGATACTGAATACATGCATGGCACAGAAAACCATCCCTTCTGTCTGGAGAAAGGCCAAAGTGGTTGCAATCCCCAAACCTGGCAAAGACCCATCATCCCCAAAGAGCTACCGACCCATTTCCCTCCTCTGCATCACCTACAAGAGAGGCTGCTACTCCTGTTTACATTCGAGGGTTGCCGGTCCTCTCGAACGGAACAGTTTAACGTCATGCCCAGGACGAAAAGATATAGAGAACACCAACATGACAAATAACAGCAGGAAGGCATGAGCCACAATCCACCGTCTTGGCAAAGACCACACCACCCATAATTCACAACGGTCACAGCAAACTCTATTGCATCACAACTGGTGTAGTTATTGGATGGAGCCCGCACACCACCAAAAAAAGAAAAACAACATACTATAGTATGCCCTCCGTGACCATGGACTTTAGCCTTTCGCTTTTCTGCGATTTAACCTTTTTTCAAATCCTCAACAATGATGAAGAATCGTGCACTATAGCGTGCCACTTAATGACCTTGACCAATATCAATGACCTTGAGCAGTATAAATTACCTTCAATAAGACTAGTAAATGACCTTGACCAGTATAAATGACCTTGACAAGTACAAATGACCTTGACCAGTATAAATGACCTTCACCAGTAGAAATGACCGTGACCAGTATATGACTGTGACCAGTATACATGACCTTCATGAGACTAGTAAATGACCTTGACCAGTATAAATGACCTTTATAAGACTAGTAAATGATCTTCACCAGTATAAATGACCTTGACCAGTATGCGGTCCGTGACCATGGACTATAGCCTTTTGCTTTTCCTTGATTTTCACCTTTAAAAAATCCTCAACAATGATGAAGAATCGCGCACTATAGCGCGCCGCTCAATGACCTGAGACCATGGACCAATGAATGAAATACAACACATTGAGCAGGGCACTGCAGGGAGTTGAACCCCGTTCCGGTAAACCAGAAGTCCGACACCAGTGCCTTAGTTTTTGTGTTGTTATTCATTTAAAGGTCCAGGTGTGCATACGCATGTGCGCCTGTGCGTGTGTAGGTGCATGTGTGCATGTGTGTGTGCACGCTTCAATGACCACTGTTGGACCCAATGGCGATCAAGGACCTCAGGGAGCCACCCATAATTCACAACGGTCACAGCAAACTCTGTTGCATCACAACTGGTGGCCAACAGTCGTAACCAACACCGCCGCCGACCCACAGGAGAATACCATCGCACAGTGGTATAAGACCAACCACAATCAGCCAGCCCTCAAACCAAACCATTCGACCTAGAAGAACTCGAAACCCGGAAAAGCAGCAGGGATTGATGACATACTGGCAGAAATTATACAGCACCTGGAACCTAACGCAAAGACCTGGCTCGTGGGGATGCTGAACACATGCATGGCACAGAAAACCATCCCTTCTGTCTGGAGAAAGGTCAAAGTGGTTGCAATCCCCAAACCTGGCAAAGACCCATCATCCTCAAAGAGCTACCGACCCATTTCCCTCCTCTGCATCACCTACAAGAGAGGCTGCTACTCCAACGCCTCATACCACTCATAGACACCAAGCTGACTAAAGACCAAGCTGGTTTCCGTCCCGTCCTGTGCTGGACAGAGCTCAACCTCACCCAACACATTGAGGATGGGTTTGAGGGAAAACAAATAACTGGAGCAGCAACTGGAGGGCGAAGCAAGCACGCAGGCAGCTTGTGCCTGCCTGCGTGCCTGCCTGCCTTCCTGCCTGCCTTCCTCATGTGGAAACTGCATAGTTGACTTTGTGTGTGTCTTTCTTTTTCTGTCTGTCTTTCTTAGGATGAAGATCAAGGTAGACGCCGTTGGAAGGCTCAACACAAGCCGATGCCCCTAGAGATCCATCCCAAAGCTTCCCTCAGGGAGCCCAGCAAGCCAGCTAGCCAGCAAGCCCGCCCAGTCAGCCAACGCAGCCATCCAGCTCCGCCAGTCAGCCAGTGTAGAAAGTCAGGCTGACAAGCCAGAGCATATCAGCCCTTGCAGTCCGCCATTGCAGCCATACCAGCCTTGCTCAGTCAGCTCAGCCAGGCCTCTCTCGAGGCCTGGCTCTCTGTCTGCCTGGCCCGGTCTGCCCTGCCCTGCCTTGCAGCAACAGAACCAGCCTTGCTAGCAAGCCAGCCAGCTCAGAATACGAGCTCAGCAAGCCAACGCAGCTGGCAAGCACGCAGTTAGTCTAAACCAGTTTCAGACAGGCAGGCCAAGGCAGACAGACAGGAAGACCGAGGCGCCTAGGCAGGCAGACAGGCCAGGAAGGCAACAAAGTGCAGGCAGGGGGACTATCCGGCCTAAGGCTGCGCTGCAAGGGTTGGAGCCTGGCCAGCTCCTGCTGGTCTTGGCTGAGTGGCTGTGGCTGCACAGTAAGGCTGCGGTAACCTAGTCTGGGCTTGTTGCTGCACTGGCTTGCTCAGCTCGCATTCTGAGCTGGCTGGCTTGCCAGAAAGGCTGGTTCTGTTGCTGCAAGGCAGGGCAGGGCCGACCGGGCCAGGCAGACAGAGAGCCAGGCCTCGAGAGAGGCCTGGCTGAGCTGGCTGAGCAAGGCTGGTATGGCTGCAGTGGCTGACTGCAAGGGCTGATATGCTCTGGCTTGGCAGCCTGACTTTCTACACTGGCTGACTGGCGGAGCTGACTGGCTGCATTCGCTGACTGGGCAGGCTTGCTGGCTAGCTGGCTTGCTGAACTCCCTGAGGGAAGCTTTGGGATGGATCTCTAGGGGCATCGGCTTGTGTTGAGCCTTCCAACGGCGTCTACCTTGATCTCCGTCCTAAGAAAGAAAGACAGAAAAAGAAAGACACACACAAACCCAACTATGCAGCTTGCACCTGAGGAACCGAGACGCGAAAAACCGCCACCGACCCACAGGAGAATACCATCGCACAGTGGTATCAGACCAACCTCAATCAGCCAGCCCTCAAACCAAACCCTTCGACCTAGAAGAACTCGAAACTGCAATGGGAAAGTTGAAACCCGGAAAAGCAGCAGGGATTGATGACATACTGGCAGAAATGATACAGCACCTGGGACCTAACACAAAGACCTGGCTCGTGGGGATACTGAATACATGCATGGCACAGAAAACCATCCCTTCTGTCTGGAGAAAGGCCAAAGTGGTTGCAATCCCCAAACCTGGCAAAGACCCATCATCCCCAAAGAGCTACCGACCCATTTCCCTCCTCTGCATCACCTACAAGAGAGGCTGCTACTCCTGTTTACATTCGAGGGTTGCCGGTCCTCTCGAACGGAACAGTTTAACGTCATGCCCAGGACGAAAAGATATAGAGAACACCAACATGACAAATAACAGCAGGAAGGCATGAGCCACAATCCACCGTCTTGGCAAAGACCACACCACCCATAATTCACAACGGTCACAGCAAACTCTATTGCATCACAACTGGTGTAGTTATTGGATGGAGCCCGCACACCACCAAAAAAAGAAAAACAACATACTATAGTATGCCCTCCGTGACCATGGACTTTAGCCTTTCGCTTTTCTGCGATTTAACCTTTTTTCAAATCCTCAACAATGATGAAGAATCGTGCACTATAGCGTGCCACTTAATGACCTTGACCAATATCAATGACCTTGAGCAGTATAAATTACCTTCAATAAGACTAGTAAATGACCTTGACCAGTATAAATGACCTTGACAAGTACAAATGACCTTGACCAGTATAAATGACCTTCACCAGTAGAAATGACCGTGACCAGTATATGACTGTGACCAGTATACATGACCTTCATGAGACTAGTAAATGACCTTGACCAGTATAAATGACCTTTATAAGACTAGTAAATGATCTTCACCAGTATAAATGACCTTGACCAGTATGCGGTCCGTGACCATGGACTATAGCCTTTTGCTTTTCCTTGATTTTCACCTTTAAAAAATCCTCAACAATGATGAAGAATCGCGCACTATAGCGCGCCGCTCAATGACCTGAGACCATGGACCAATGAATGAAATACAACACATTGAGCAGGGCACTGCAGGGAGTTGAACCCCGTTCCGGTAAACCAGAAGTCCGACACCAGTGCCTTAGTTTTTGTGTTGTTGTTCATTTAAAGGTCCAGGTGTGCATACGCATGTGCGCCTGTGCGTGTGTAGGTGCATGTGTGCATGTGTGTGTGCACGCTTCAATGACCACTGTTGGACCCAATGGCGATCAAGGACCTCAGGGAGCCACCCATAATTCACAACGGTCACAGCAAACTCTGTTGCATCACAACTGGTGGCCAACAGTCGTAACCAACACCGCCGCCGACCCACAGGAGAATACCATCGCACAGTGGTATAAGACCAACCACAATCAGCCAGCCCTCAAACCAAACCATTCGACCTAGAAGAACTCGAAACCCGGAAAAGCAGCAGGGATTGATGACATACTGGCAGAAATTATACAGCACCTGGAACCTAACGCAAAGACCTGGCTCGTGGGGATGCTGAACACATGCATGGCACAGAAAACCATCCCTTCTGTCTGGAGAAAGGTCAAAGTGGTTGCAATCCCCAAACCTGGCAAAGACCCATCATCCTCAAAGAGCTACCGACCCATTTCCCTCCTCTGCATCACCTACAAGAGAGGCTGCTACTCCAACGCCTCATACCACTCATAGACACCAAGCTGACTAAAGACCAAGCTGGTTTCCGTCCCGTCCTGTGCTGGACAGAGCTCAACCTCACCCAACACATTGAGGATGGGTTTGAGGGAAAACAAATAACTGGAGCAGCAACTGGAGGGCGAAGCAAGCACGCAGGCAGCTTGTGCCTGCCTGCGTGCCTGCCTGCCTTCCTTCCTCATGTGGAAACTGCATAGTTGACTTTGTGTGTGTCTTTCTTTTTCTGTCTGTCTTTCTTAGGATGAAGATCAAGGTAGACGCCGTTGGAAGGCTCAACACAAGCCGATGCCCCTAGAGATCCATCCCAAAGCTTCCCTCAGGGAGCCCAGCAAGCCAGCTAGCCAGCAAGCCCGCCCAGTCAGCCAACGCAGCCATCCAGCTCCGCCAGTCAGCCAGTGTAGAAAGTCAGTCTGACAAGCCAGAGCATATCAGCCCTTGCAGTCCGCCATTGCAGCCATACCAGCCTTGCTCAGTCAGCTCAGCCAGGCCTCTCTCGAGGCCTGGCTCTCTGTCTGCCTGGCCCGGTCTGCCCTGCCCTGCCTTGCAGCAACAGAACCAGCCTTGCTAGCAAGCCAGCCAGCTCAGAATACGAGCTCAGCAAGCCAACGCAGCTGGCAAGCACGCAGTTAGTCTAAACCAGTTTCAGACAGGCAGGCCAAGGCAGACAGACAGGAAGACCGAGGCGCCTAGGCAGGCAGACAGGCCAGGAAGGCAACAAAGTGCAGGCAGGGGGACTATCCGGCCTAAGGCTGCGCTGCAAGGGTTGGAGCCTGGCCAGCTCCTGCTGGTCTTGGCTGAGTGGCTGTGGCTGCACAGTAAGGCTGCGGTAACCTAGTCTGGGCTTGCTGCTGCACTGGCTTGCTCAGCTCGCATTCTGAGCTGGCTGGCTTGCCAGAAAGGCTGGTTCTGTTGCTGCAAGGCAGGGCAGGGCAGACCGGGCCAGGCAGACAGAGAGCCAGGCCTCGAGAGAGGCCTGGCTGAGCTGGCTGAGCAAGGCTGGTATGGCTGCAGTGGCTGACTGCAAGGGCTGATATGCTCTGGCTTGGCAGCCTGACTTTCTACACTGGCTGACTGGCGGAGCTGACTGGCTGCATTCGCTGACTGGGCAGGCTTGCTGGCTAGCTGGCTTGCTGAACTCCCTGAGGGAAGCTTTGGGATGGATCTCTAGGGGCATCGGCTTGTGTTGAGCCTTCCAACGGCGTCTACCTTGATCTCCGTCCTAAGAAAGAAAGACAGAAAAAGAAAGACACACACAAACCCAACTATGCAGCTTGCACCTGAGGAACCGAGACGCGAAAAACCGCCACCGACCCACAGGAGAATACCATCGCACAGTGGTATCAGACCAACCTCAATCAGCCAGCCCTCAAACCAAACCCTTCGACCTAGAAGAACTCGAAACTGCAATGGGAAAGTTGAAACCCGGAAAAGCAGCAGGGATTGATGACATACTGGCAGAAATGATACAGCACCTGGGACCTAACACAAAGACCTGGCTAGTGGGGATACTGAATACATGCATGGCACAGAAAACCATCCCTTCTGTCTGGAGAAAGGCCAAAGTGGTTGCAATCCCCAAACCTGGCAAAGACCCATCATCCCCAAAGAGCTACCGACCCATTTCCCTCCTCTGCATCACCTACAAGAGAGGCTGCTACTCCTGTTTACATTCGAGGGTTGCCGGTCCTCTCGAACGGAACAGTTTAACGTCATGCCCAGGACGAAAAGATATAGAGAACACCAACATGACAAATAACAGCAGGAAGGCATGAGCCACAATCCACCGTCTTGGCAAAGACCACACCACCCATAATTCACAACGGTCACAGCAAACTCTGTTGCATCACAACTGGTGTAGGTATTGGATGGAGCCCGCACATCACAGGTGTAAAAAAAACGTTCTGTATTGAAATACTGACAACGTTTCGATCTATTTGATCTTCATCAGGTCATGTGTACACAAAACATACACTTTTATACTAAGGGAGTGCCCCCATCAACCAATCAAAACACCACATTTTGGTGCCCCTCCCATCACTGCAGGTGTGACACATCAACCCTGAGTGAGTAGGTGGGGACCCAGACATATTGATGTAAATATAGTCTGTTCAGAAATGTTAGTGCCTCTCATAGAGCTTGTAGGTGATGCAGAGGAAGGAAATGGGTCGGTAGCTCTTCGGGGATAATGGGTCTTTGCCAGGTTTAGGGATTGCAACCACTTTGGCCTTTCTCCAGACAGAAGGGATGGTTTTCTGTGCCATGCACGTGTTCAGCATCCCCACAAGCCAGGTCTTTGCGCTAGGTCCCAGGTGCTGTATCATTTCTGCCAGTATGTCATCAATCCCTGCTGCTTTTCCGGGTTTCAACTTTCCCATTGCAGTTTCAAGTTATTCTAGGTCGAAGGGTTTGGTTTGAGGACTGGCTGATTGTGGTTGGTCTGATACCACTGTGCGATGGTATTCTATGTGGGTCGGTGGCGGTGTTGGTTACGACTGTTGGCCACCAGTTGTGACCAACACCGCCACCGACCCACAGGAGAATACCATCGCACAGTGGTATCAGACCAACCTCAATCAGCCAGTCCTCAAACTGAACCCTTCGACCTAGAAGAACTCGAAACTGCAATGGGAAAGTTGAAACCCGGAAAAGCAGCAGGGGTTGATGACACTGGCAGAAATGATACAGCACCTAGGACCTAACGCAAAGACCTGGCTTGTGGGGATACTGAATAAATGCATGGCACAGAAAACCATCCCTTCTGTCTGGAGAAAGGCCAAAGTGGTTGCAATCCCCAAACCTGGCAAAGACCCATCATCCCCAAAGAGCTACCGACCCATTTCACTCCTCTGCATCACCTACAAGAGAGGCTGCTACTCCAACGCCTCATACCACTCATAGACACCAAGCTGACTAAAGACCAAGCTGGTTTCCGTCCTGGCCGCTCCTGTGCTGGACAGAGCTCAACCTCACCCAACACATTGAGGATGGGTTTGAGGGAAAACAAATAACTGGAGCAGCATTCAGAGATCTCTCTGCTGCCTATGACACTGTCCAACACCGCACAATGGTCAGGAAAAGCCTCCTCAACAACAGGCGCTTCTATGTCCAGTTAAATGACCAGAGGAGTAAATGGAAAGCCCAAAAGAACGGCCTACCACAAGGTAGCCTGCTCGCCCCCTCCTTTTCAATATCTACACAAACGTCCAGCCACTACCCAAAGTAGTAGTACTGGAATGAAATGATAGAACACCTCACACACACATAGTTTCCTTTCGTGGCTGTTTACATTGGAGGGTCGCCGGTCCTCTCGAACGGAACAGTTTAACGTCATGCCCAGGACGAAAAGATATAGAGAACACCAACATGACAAATAACAGCAGGAAGGCATGAGCCACAATCCACCGTCTTGGCAAAGACCACACCACCCATAATTCACAACGGTCACAGCAAACTCTATTGCATCACAACTGGTGTAGGTATTGGATGGAGCCCGCACATCACAGGTGTAAAAAAAACGTTCTGTATTGAAATACTGACAACGTTTCGATCTATTTGATCTTCATCAGGTCATGTGTACACAAAACATACACTTTTATACTAAGGGAGTGCCCCCATCAACCAATCAAAACACCACATTTTGGTGCCCCTCCCATCACTGCAGGTGTGACACGTCAACCCTGAGTGAGTAGGTGGGGACCCAGACATATTGATGTAAATATAGTCTGTTCAGAAATGTTAGTGCCTCTCATAGAGCTTGTAGGTGATGCAGAGGAAGGAAATGGGTCGGTAGCTCTTCGGGGATAATGGGTCTTTGCCAGGTTTAGGGATTGCAACCACTTTGGCCTTTCTCCAGACAGAAGGGATGGTTTTCTGTGCCATGCACGTGTTCAGCATCCCCACAAGCCAGGTCTTTGCGCTAGGTCCCAGGTGCTGTATCATTTCTGCCAGTATGTCATCAATCCCTGCTGCTTTTCCGGGTTTCAACTTTCCCATTGCAGTTTCAAGTTATTCTAGGTCGAAGGGTTTGGTTTGAGGACTGGCTGATTGTGGTTGGTCTGATACCACTGTGCGATGGTATTCTATGTGGGTCGGTGGCGGTGTTGGTTACGACTGTTGGCCACCAGTTGTGACCAACACCGCCACCGACCCACAGGAGAATACCATCGCACAGTGGTATCAGACCAACCTCAATCAGCCAGTCCTCAAACTGAACCCTTCAACCTAGAATAACTCGAAACTGCAATGGGAAAGTTGAAACCCGGAAAAGCAGCAGGGGTTGATGACATACTGGCAGAAATGATACAGCACCTAGGACCTAACGCAAAGACCTGGCTTGTGGGGATACTGAATAAATGCATGGCACAGAAAACCATCCCTTCTGTCTGGAGAAAGGCCAAAGTGGTTGCAATCCCCAAACCTGGCAAAGACCCATCATCCCCAAAGAGCTACCGACCCATTTCACTCCTCTGCATCACCTACAAGAGAGGCTGCTACTCCAACGCCTCATACCACTCATAGACACCAAGCTGACTAAAGACCAAGCTGGTTTCCGTCCTGGCCGCTCCTGTGCTGGACAGAGCTCAACCTCACCCAACACATTGAGGATGGGTTTGAGGGAAAACAAATAACTGGAGCAGCATTCAGAGATCTCTCTGCTGCCTATGACACTGTCCAACACTGCACAATGGTCAGGAAAAGCCTCCTCAACAACAGGCGCTTCTATGTCCAGTTAAATGACCAGAGGAGTAAATGGAAAGCCCAAAAGAACGGCCTACCACAAGGTAGCCTGCTCGCCCCCTCCTTTTCAATATCTACACAAACGTCCAGCCACTACCCAAAGTAGTAGTACTGGAATGAAATGATAGAACACCTCACACACACATAGTTTCCTTTCGTGGCTGTTTACATTGGAGGGTCGCCGGTCCTCTCGAACGGAACAGTTTAACGTCATGCCCAGGACGAAAAGATATAGAGAACACCAACATGACAAATAACAGCAGGAAGGCATGAGCCACAATCCACCGTCTTGGCAAAGACCACACCACCCATAATTCACAACGGTCACAGCAAACTCTGTTGCATCACAACTGGTGTAGGTATTGGATGGAGCCCGCACATCACAGGTGTAAAAAAAACGTTCTGTATTGAAATACTGACAACGTTTCGATCTATTTGATCTTCATCAGGTCATGTGTACACAAAACATACACTTTTATACTAAGGGAGTGCCCCCATCAACCAATCAAAACAGCACATTTTGGTGCCCCTCCCATCACTGCAGGTGTGACACGTCAACCCTGAGTGAGTAGGTGGGGACCCAGACATATTGATGTAAATATAGTCTGTTCAGAAATGTTAGTGCCTCTCATAGAGCTTGTAGGTGATGCAGAGGAAGGAAATGGGTCGGTAGCTCTTCGGGGATAATGGGTCTTTGCCAGGTTTAGGGATTGCAACCACTTTGGCCTTTCTCCAGACAGAATGGATGGTTTTCTGTGCCATGCACGTGTTCAGCATCCCCACAAGCCAGGTCTTTGCGCTAGGTCCCAGGTGCTGTATCATTTCTTCCAGCATGTCATCAATCCCTGCTGCTTTTCCGGGTTTCAACTTTCCCATTGCAGTTTCAAGTTCTTCTAGGTCGAAGGGTTTGGTTTGAGGACTGGCTGATTGTGGTTGGTCTGATACCACTGTGCGATGGTATTCTATGTGGGTCGGTGGCGGTGTTGGTTACGACTGTTGGCCACCAGTTGTGACCAACACCGCCACCGACCCACAGGAGAATACCATCACACAGTGGTATCAGACCAACCTCAATCAGCCAGCCCTCAAACCAAACCCTTCGACCTAGAAGAACTCGAAACTGCAATGGGAAAGTTGAAACCCGGAAAAGCAGCAGGGATTGATGACATACTGGCAGAAATGATACAGCACCTGGGACCTAACGCAAAGACCTGGCTCGTGGGGATACTGAATAAATGCATGGCACAGAAAACCATCCCTTCTGTCTGGAGAAAGGCCAAAGTGGTTGCAATCCCCAAACCTGGCAAAGACCCATCACCCCCAAAGAGCTACCGACCCATTTCCCTCCTCTGCATCACCTACAAGAGAGGCTGCTACTCCAACGCCTCATACCACTCACAGACACCAAGCTGACTAAAGACCAAGCTGGTTTCCGTCCTGGCCGCTCCTGTGCTGGACAGAGCTCAACCTCACCCAACACATGGAGGATGGGTTTGAGGGAAAACAAATAACTGGAGCAGCATTCAGAGATCTCTCTGCTGCCTATGACACTGTCCAACACCGCACAATGGTCGGGAAAAGCCTCCTCAACAACAGGCGCTTCTATGTCCAGTTAAATGACCAGAGGAGTAAATGGAAAGCCCAAAAGAACGGCCTACCACAAGGTAGCCTGCTCGCCCCCTCCTTTTCAATATCTACACAAACGTCCAGCCACTACCCAAAGTAGTAGTACTGGAATGAAATGATAGAACACCTCACACACACATAGTTTCCTTTCGTGGCTGTTTACATTCGAGGGTCGCCGGTCCTCTCGAACGGAACAGTTTAACGTCATGCCCAGGACGAAAAGATATAGAGAACACCAACATGACAAATAACAGCAGGAAGGCATTATAAATTACCTTCATGAGACTAGTAAATGACCTTGAGCAGTATAAATGACCTTCATAAGACTAGTAAATGATCTTCACCAGTATAAATGACCTTGACCAGTATGCGGTCCGTGACCATGGACTATAGCCTTTTGCTTTTCCTTGATTTTCACCTTTAAAAAAAAATCCTCAACAATGTTGAAGAATCGCGCACTATAGCGCGCCGCTCAATGACCTCTGAGACCATGGACCAATGAATGAAATACAACACATTGAGCAGGGCACTGCAGGGAGTTGAACCCCGTTCCGGTAAACCAGAAGTCCGACACCAGTGCCTTAGTTTTTGTGTTGTTGTTCATTTAAAGGTCCAGGTGTGCATACGCATGTGCACCTGTGCGTGTGTACGTGCACGCTTCAATGACCACTGTTGGACCCAATGGCGATCAAGGACCTCAGGGAGCCACACATAATTCACAACGGTCACAGCGAACTCTGTTGCATCACAACTGGTGGCCAACAGTCGTAACCAACACTGCCGCCGACCCACAGGAGAATACCATCGCACAGTGGTATCAGACCAACTACAATCCACCGTCTTGGGGAAAATAAATAGCTGATCAATAAGCCCCAAACGTGTTGCACTGCGACGCGTTTTGAGCTTGTACATCGGCTATTTTTGCTACAACAGTAATATGCAACGTGGCCTTCTGGAGTGAGAGTGGAAATATAGTGGAAATATAGTCTCTATCGTCAAAGTTGCCCACCCCCATTCTAAACACTACAACATGCAGAGGAGAAGTCATAACAGAACCATCTAAACACTACAGCATGCAGAGGAGAAGTCATAACAGAACCATCTAAACACTACAGCATGCAGAGGAGAAGTCATAACAGAACCATCTAAACACTACAACATGCAGAGGAGAAGTCATAACAGAACCATCTAAACACTACAGCATGCAGAGGAGAAGTCATAACAGAACCATCTAAACACTACAGCATGCAGAGGAGAAGTCATAACAGAACCATCTAAACACTACAACATGCAGAGGAGAAGTCATAACAGAATCATCTAAACACTACAGCATGCAGAGGAGAAGTCATAACAGAACCATCTTAAACACTACAACATGCAGAGGAGAAGTCATAACAGAACCATCTAAACACTACAACATGCAGAGGAGAAGTCATAACAGAACCATCTAAATACTACAACATGCAGAGGAGAAGTCATAACAGAACAATCTAAACACTACAACATGCAGAGGAGAAGTCATAACAGAACCATCTTAAACACTACAACATGCAGAGGAGAAGTCATAACAGAACCATCTAAATACTACAGCATGCAGAGGAGAAGTCATAGCAGAACCATCTAAATACTACAACATGCAGAGGAGAAGTCATAACAGAACCATCTAAATACTACAGCATGCAGAGGAGAAGTCATAGCAGAACCATCTAAATACTACAACATGCAGTCATAACAGAACCATCTAAACACTACAACATGCAGTCATAACAGAATCATCTAAACACTACAGCATGCAGAGGAGAAGTCATAACAGAACCATCTTAAACACTACAACATGCAGAGGAGAAGTCATAACAGAACCATCTAAACACTACAACATGCAGAGGAGAAGTCATAACAGAACCATCTAAACACTACAACATGCAGAGGAGAAGTCATAACAGAACCATCTAAATACTACAACATGCAGTCATAACAGAACAATCTAAACACTACAGCATGCAGAGGAGAAGTCATAACAGAACCATCTAAATACTACAACATGCAGTCATAACAGAACCATCTAAATACTACAACATGCAGTCATAACAGAACCATCTAAATTCTAAACACTACAGCATGCAGTCATAACAGAACCATCTAAACACTACTCTGTTCACCTCTAGTCGATTCTTTATTCAGCCACGGACCACCATTTGAGGCCATTTAGCCTCTCAGACCCATTTGAGCCACTGACCACAATTGTGAGCATTAGAGTATAATTATTATGAATAGAGAAGGCACCCAGAGGAAACCCTGAGGCTGAAATGGACATAGTGGCCGAATGAAGGTATTGCAGCCTGGCCCCAAACACATGAACGCGCTGGTCCGTTGACTATATCATTGTGCACGTTCACGACGGCAGCACGCTAGCTAGCTAGCTAACGAACTAGCGTGCATCCCAGAATGCTCTGTTTCTACTCTGTTGTGTTCATATATTATCTTTCTACTACTTTACAAAACCATGATCCAGTAGCCGAATGGTTAGAATCGATGCTATGTGAACATCCGGGCCCGGGTTCGACTCCCAGTCGATGACCGAGTATCTTTTCTTCTTAACAAACACAACTGTTTGTTTGCATCAAGTGGAGGTCCATAATTCTTTCAGTATCTGAGCCGGCCACGGGACCACCATTTTTAGGCTCAAATACTGAATTGAATAATGGACCTCGACGAGAAAAGCTAAAACAATTGTGTTTAGTTTGGTAAGAATGAAGCTAACTTCTCAGTCCTCGACGGGGAATCGAACCCGGGCCTTGTTGTATGCTAGGCGCCGACAGTAACCATTAGGCCACTGGAACACGGTTTTACAAAGCGGCACGAACATAATATATAAACATCACAACAAAGTTAACATCATATAAAGTGATCACAGATGTTTGAACAACAACAACAACGTTTAAGTATTAAATAACATTTAACGTACCTTGCTGCGGACACGACGACGAGGCGGCGGACATGGTGACGTGGCAGAATCAAAACAACACTGAAGCAAACCCCCCTCCACGCGTCTCTTCCGTATTTGAGGAGGGGGGGCGTCACTTCCTTCCGGGTGTGACGTGACGTGAGGCCACGCCCGCGAGTCTTTTGCCGCGATTTTCTTTGTAGTCATTATTGTAGTCCTCCTTACGTTACATCCGGGTCCCGTCCGCTTCTATTATGATTCTGAACGCGTGAATCTTTTTATTTTTTTACAATAGCGTTATTTTTCAGAAAGGAAGCCATTGAGGGTTAAAGTGTGTCTTAATGCTTCCAACTCGACTATAATTATTATTAATGTAACTGTAAAGAAAAGAAAATGTATGACGTGTAGCTTTCTTGAGTAAGACCCGGAAGCGGGTTACGTCACGGCTTGAATAGTCAATACAGACATTAGTCCTTTTTCTGGCAGTGTCCTTAGTGGTCTAGCGGTCTAAACACCCGACTTTCAATACAACTTTATGTAACTTCACGGGTTCAAACCCCGCTGATGTTTTTCTCAATCATTGATTCATTTTTGATTGATTGATTGAAATATTTATTAACGGTTTGTAGAATTTACAGTACATTTTAAGCACAAACTCAATACAAAGACTGTTAACTGTGAGTGGACGACCCAATTAAGCATTACACTGCAACCCCACTGTGGCTATACCTTTTTATTCACAATGCAAAGTTATTGTACTCCTAATAATATATCATGGTGTAGTCTAGCTCTGGTTTGATTGATTGAAATATTTATTAACAGTTTGTAGAATTACAGTACATTTCAAGCACAAACTCAATGCAAAGACTGTTAACTGTGAGTGGACGACCCAATTAAGCATTACACTTGTTTACAACAGGGTCCACATTGTTCAATTCATCAAAACATTTAGAGACATACAAATAGACAATTCTATATAGTTACAGAACAGGAATTCATCATATAGGAAGCAAAAAGGGAAAAGAAAGGAAGCCAATGAGGGTTAAATGGGTCTTTAATGCTTCCAACTCGAGTAGAATTATTAACGTAACTGTACACGTGTCCGGAAGTGGCTCTGGAAGGGCGGCTGACGCTGACGTCATGGCTTACATAGACAATATAGAACTCTATCTCTAAACCTAGCAATTTAACTTTGCCGGTTCGAGCCCCGTTGATTACTTTCCAACAACACCGACTAGTTGTTTTGTGAGGTTATTGTTAGGGCTAGTTTGACATGCATTAGGCTACCCCCATTGAGTGGTATTTCTATCTCTGGGACCCCCAATCTATATTGTAAAATCAGGGTTAATTTGTTCTCTGAGAGTGTTTAAATCATGGAACATTGTCGGATTTATAGTTGTCGTGTATATTTGTACGTCTAATTTTGATGAATTGAAAATGGTGGGCCCTATTGTAAACAAGTGTAATGCTTTATGGTGTCGTCCACTCACAGTTAACAGTTATTGTATTGAGTTGTACAGTGAAATGTACTGTAATTCTGCAAACTGTAAAATAATCAATCAATCCTGCCTGTGTTCTACTATGCTAGTGTCGACTAGGCTATATGGTGCTGCTCTACTACCCGGCTATAGGATCAAGGCTCTTTAGTCGAGTATGGGAAGCCGTTTAGGCCATAAATGCATCAGGAATTAATTTGGATAATGGTAATGGAGATATTGTAAAAGTTGTCACTTTATTAATCCCCCAAGGTTCTTTTTTAAACAAAGAAAGTCTGAGTTTCTATATGGCTATGGGCTATGGTAGTAGGTAATAATAATCATATATATGTGTGTAATTATTTCCATTCGTTTTGTTCCCATTTTTCCCTACATAAGTAAATAAACTAATTATCTTTTGGGAATTTGCACCTTTGCACACCCACAATATGAAATATATATGAAAGCAGGGAATCATAGCTTCAAATTGACATATTGGTCATGTTCAGTTTCACCCACCAGTTTTGGAGATATGGCTTATAGAGCAATGTCTTACAGAGAAACAGCGAGTTGAGAAAACAGGCATGAAAGGTTCACTTGTGGTCTTTGCACCTATAGCTACATGTTTAAGCATTTATTTCATATTTACATGTCGATTTCAGCTCAGACACTTATTGTCTCCACCAGGCCGAAGGCATGGGGGGAGAGTATGTTTTGCACTCCGTCCGTCCGTGTGTCCGTCCGTGTGTGTGTCCGTCCGTCCGTGAGGAGCTAATCTCGGCCACCGTTAACCCGGTCGATGCCAAATTTTGCACACACACTCCCTGGATGCCAACGATCAACCTCTGCCCCAAACTTTCCAGAACGGCCTGTTATAGCGCCACCAGGAGGCCGCTTTGTGCAAAACAAGTTTTTGCACAGTACACCTACAGATTTTGTCCAAACATCACGCAAATTGGTACACAGTCTCTCTAGAGCCATTCAACGAAACCGGTCTTTCAGATTTCTCAGACGCCAACCTGATTGGCTAAGATTGGCTTCCAAAGTTCACAGGAGTGCTCAGTTTCAAACAAAATGCTGCAAATCATGAACACATCGCGTGATTTCCGTGAAATTGTGCACCCACATTCCCACTAGGCCGAGGACGAAATGCCACATGAACAATTTCAACTCAGCCTCAAGGTGGCGCTATAACTGGCCCAAAAGTGTTTTTACCTCTAACTGCATGGATCTGTGGATAACTTTGTATGCCAACTCCCTAGAGGCCAAGGAAAAACCTTTGCCTGGAATTTTTCACATCTGCTCTTTATAGCGCCACCAGGAGGCCGACATATGTAAAACACATTTTCTATTACTCCTTCAGATTTTATCCAAATTTCACGCAAATCGGTACACATGATCTCCATAGTCATGTGATCAAGACAGGTTTGTTTGATTTCTCATATTCCATCCTGATTGGCCACGATTGGCTCCTACAGTTTTCAGGAGTAGCCCGCTTTGTACAAATCGCCACAACTCCTCAACGCAGCGTCCGATTGCGATGAAACTGTGCACGCATATTCCCACTAGGCTGAGGAAGAAATCCTGGTGGAGACCTGTGCCCAGAAGGGCACTTTTTCTAGTTAATTTTGAAGCATGGAAGCTCTTCTTTTTATTTATTTTTGATTTTTTCCTCCTCAAAATCTTTGACGCAGCTACTAACAGCTCGGAAAATGAATTGGATTCTATCTTCCGCTCGTCGTCATGAAAGAGGGCAGGACTGGGATTCTCTATTGTTTTCACAATATTTCTATTGAGAGAAATTATGTTTGTTGCTTACGGCCATACCACCCTGAATATGGCCGATCTTGGAAGCTAAGCAGGGTTGGGCAAGGTTAGTACATGGATGGGAGACACTAGAAGGTCTGTGAGCGCCAGGTCCCGACGCTAGAAAACCAACGCTTGTCCAATCACAGAAAACCACTCGCATTGGCTGAACTGACCAGAACGGGTTCGACTCCAGCCTGAGCCAATTTGTTAGACATAGTCTGTAATGTATAGCATTAGCATAATTATGATATATCCTACCAGTCCATAACCATAAGAGTAGGCCTATATACGACGCTAAAATTGACATGAGATAAAAGCATTAGCCTACATATTTCGATCCACTCTTTCAATGATGCACGTTGCGTAATTTGCGTTGCCTATAATTTCAGAGCGAGAGCTAGTTAACATACAATACTAGCCTGCAGGCATTATATTTATTACCCTAAAATTAACATGACATGAAAGCAGTCATTGCGGAATGAGCTATTTAAAGTATTTTGGTGTGCATCCTTGGATTTCTTTCTGACAAGCAGTCCAATGCGTTCTTTCAAGTGTATTCTCGTTAATTGTTTGTTTAGCTATACTGTAGCTCTCTCTCCTTCGTAATATGTGCCCTTATTAGAATGTCAACAATAAGCAGCACGGCTATAATCAAAGCGAACGATGCTCGACTTGTAGCCATAATGCCAGCCAGTGGCAGTGGGCATAGCCTACCACGAATGATAGCACATGGCTAATTAACATATATTTAAATTAGGACCATCGTATGCAAATTAGCCATGCGCCATATGCCACATTTAAAGATGTGCACAATGCAACATAATTACATAACATAGCTTACTCGTTTCCATTGCTTGTCAGATAAGACAACATTGATGATACTTGAACATTACTTACAAACGATGCTTGACTTGAATGAATAACATACATACTATACTACCATAACATAAAAAGTGTGATGGTATAGCCTACCATAAAAGAACACCATGTGATATCAGTGATATTTTATTACAAATGCAAATGCAAAAAAACAAACCAACAAAAAAAACAGTGCAGTAATATTTTTTTATAGTGCAACAATTTAGCATGTATAGGCCTATTGAATATATCGTCTCTGTCTGTCAGGCAGAAATAAACCATATGTCCAAAACTTACTTTTCAGCATGGAATTGTGGACGAAATGTTATCCAACGACAAAACATTCTTTAGTTTGGGGTCTGAGAAGCTAGATCTAATTTAATGGTGGTCCATGGCTCATAATGATGATAAAATGAACAACGTTTTTTTAAACTGAAATATTCCTTTAAATATATTTTCGTGAGCGGAAATGGCAGCTTCCTTACTTGGATTCCGGGAGGTGTAGTTCCAGATTCTATATTATAGCATTCTGAGATTGTGGAATAGTTGTCTGGCTACACGAGACTATGAAACTATAAACAGGATCGTGTCAAAGGTCACACCAGACACATATGTTCTACAGTAGGCCTACAGTAAATGTCTCAATGAAGAGCAGAGTGCAACCACCCCAAGTGTATACGTTAAATAACATGCAGATTGGACTAAATAACATTACATAACTTACTTACTTATAATACAGCTTTAATAAATGATTTGACAACATAATGAAAGAAATAAGAATCCACATGGTCATAAGTGCGCGTACAATTAACTACTCTATGAGCTTGCACCTGCAAGGTTCCAGTTCGAACCTGGGCTCCCACCAGAGTTAGCGTCGAAGTGTCCTTGAGCGAGACACTGAACCCCTAATTGCTCCCGATGTGCAGGTTGGTGCGGTGCATGGTTTCCTCCGCCATCGTTGTATGAATGTCTGTCAATGGCAGAATGTAATACACAATCTATGTAAAGTGCCTTGGGGTGCTATGTAAATACACCACACCCACTTAAATTTGATTGGTTAATTATCTTCCTCTGTGACACTGCTTACAGCATAGGGGAGGATGGGGGAAGATGAACCGTCGGGTAAGTTGAACCACCCCCTGTATCTTTAAAACTACACACATGAGTTGTCATGTGACCTTAAAATCAGGACACACCCACCATTTCAACCTGACTGTGAAGATGAGAGACACATGGACAAAGTGGAAAGTACATTTATACACAAAAAAGTGTTTTTTGCTGGTCAAAGTAAAAAAAATAACTTTTCTGGAATAATCATTTTTATATTAAAGCAAAAGCACCCAGGTCTAAACTTATATCATGCATGTTGGTGATATACCAATGTATAAAACCCATGTGAATCATTTAGCTAAACATTAGCCTGGAGCATTAAGCTAGCCATGTTTTGTCAAAAAGTGGCCATGGGGCAAGTTGAACCAATTCCTTGGGGTAAATTGAGCCAATTTTCTTAATGTGAATCACCATTCATATTTTTGTATTAAGTATTAGCTACTCAAATTATACTGAATGACCTTTAATTTGGATTTTTGCAAATGTTTGCAAATTTGCTATATTGTATTAACAATATTGCAAATATTATAAGGTTCTGAATAACAAACTTTATTTAATTGTCTTTATATTGTTTAAATAATAAATAAACAGATAAATAAGACTATTTGCAAAAGGGAAAACTGTTATTAAATTATGTTCAATACGTGAATACATTATCTGTTCAAGTTTAAGCTCTTTACATTAAAATATCATGTGGTTCAATTTTGGATCAACTTACCCCTTACCTGGGGCAAATTGAGCCACTTTTTTTTTTTTTTTGAAAAGGTCATATTTTCATGGCCCTTTGTCATAGCTGCTTACTCATCATTTCAATTGATAGAGGACATCCTGAAATATGTGTAGATCATTAGATTTGACTGCCATCTCATTTTGCCTTGCTTCCAGGACAACTTAAGTAAAAAGTGGTTCATCTTCCCCCATCCTCCCCTACACAGTGTCATTTTTCATCAGTCATTATGTCAAACTGTCTGTTGTCCTGGTGGTGTCCAAAGCAAATGGTTTTAAATGCAGTCCTTCCTTTAATACTTTATTGTGTCATTATTATTAATAATAATAATAATCCTTGGGACCCCAATCTATCTTGTAAAATCAGTGTTCATTTAGTGTTGGAACCAAAGCCTGACATTATTGGAGTATGGCTGTCATCTAGTGGACTACAGTTGTAAAACTGCCATATTACGTTATGTGGGATCACTTCATGATAGTGTAACAGGTCAAGCATTTGTTTTTACAAATGGGCTAAAAACGGCAACCTTTGACTTGATCAATTGAGTGATACGAGTGTCCAACTTGACTCGTGTCCATTTTGTTTATCAGTACCATAGCCTCGCATAGCCAGCCTTCATCTGCCTTTGCAATGCATATTGCCCCAGGCAGATTAAGTATCGCTACGAGCCTACGCTGAGCCAAGACTAAGCTTGACCACATAGCTACACAAGTAAGACGCGCAAACGCGTGAAGCGAACGCAGCTTGTGTGTGTGTGTGTGTGCGTGTGTGTGTGTGCGTGTGCGTGTGTGTGTGTGTGCGCTACAGCTGCGCCCTGTGTGTGTGTGTGTGTGTGTGTGCTACAGCTGCGCCCTCTGGTGGCGGGCGGGTGGTGTAACAGTGGGACAGACACACAGACACACAGACACACACACAGACATTCAGCCCTTGCTGTCATAGTAAGTGGCTCACTGCGTTCGCAATTATATACCTCAACCGGTCCGAGCAGGAGCTGGATGGCTTCAGCAGGTTATCAAATGTTTATTTGGAATTGTAAACTATAGGATACCATAAACATAAACAAACCTACTTTTTTTTTTTTTTTTACCTACACTGGTTTTAGCTCTAGGCTTTATGCCCTCATGTTTTGTTTGTTTCTTAGATCTTTTATAGTGGTGTGATGCTTTTTATGCAAATGAATATTGTAGCACTTTTGAGATTTGCCCAAATGTAAAGTGCATTATAAATCAAACCCATTATTATAATAATTATCCAAAAATCTGTGGTAAAAAAAAATACAATAAAATAAAGAAAGAAATTGACAAAACTTGCTAACCTTAACTATACAGTCTTCACCAGAGTCATGAAGAGTTCATATACTCATTTATGTCACTTATTCTCTCATCCATCCTTCCTCTCTCTTGTCTCTTTACGACCAATGCAAATACGTCATTTATTAACATGAATACAACATAGTTGAAGAAGGAAACGTCATTCTTATGAATTACTTTTATCAAATTACAATGACGAAAAGTTCAACTGGGATCACACTGTATGTAGATCAGCCAACCAGCCAGTCATTCAGTCAGTATGCTTATACATGTCAGCTGTAGTGGAGGATTCATCCGTGTCATGAAATCTCTCTCTCCTCGACTGAAGCGCTTCAGTGTCTCTGAAAAACAAACAGTTAGCCTGTTCAGCATCAGTCCAGCCAACCTCTTCATGAGAGAGGTGACTGGATGGCGACGCCAATAAAATGGCTGAATCTGAATAACAGTGATCAAAGCTGATGGAGTAGTTAATTTT
>NC_139714.1:11277676-11285176 GCF_964188405.1 Protomyctophum parallelum
GACATGTTATGAGCTACTTCCTGTAAAGAAGTGAATTGATTTGTTTTAGAAAAGTGTTGGAGTTTGGAAGTGCTCGTTGTATATCACTATATCACATGCGTACCACCTGTTTTGAATTTGCACATAATGCAGGAGGCAGCAGATAACGAGCGCTTCCAAACTCTGACACAATCACCTGCAAGGTATTTCTTGACAGGAAGTAGCTCATGACCTGTCTCTGATTTTCATGAAACAAACACAATTCAAACAATTCAAGCTTTTCCTACAGATGCAATGTTGGTGAGTTTGGCATTGTTTAATACAATTAGACTTTTCTGTTTGGATGAATGAGCTGTCAATGGGAAGTTGCACCTAAGGGCCATGAAAAGGTGTACTAAATTTAACAAATATGGGGTGCAGAGTGTGTGTGTATGTATGTGTGTGTATGTGTGTGTGTGTGTGTGTGTGTGTGTGTGCGTGTGCGTGCGTGCGTGTGTGTGTACCTGTGTGTGTGTGTACCTGTGTGTCAGTAACCACCAGTCTGTAGCAGCAGTCAGGTTGGAGAACAGGAAACCACCGCACACACTGACCTGAAAACACCAACACAACCTAACACACACATACACACACACACGCACACACACCCAGCAAAACTAGTTAAAACAGCATCAACGTTTAACCACTTGAACGTTGCGATTCGCGACACATGTGAACATCTGGAAAAAAGTTTGGAATATATTGTACGTAATTAATTTGAGGGTCGCTGAGAGAACCACTGGTTACAACACGTTTATCCACACGAGAAGCACAGTGCGACCTCACCGTCCGAGAAGCCCTTGAGAATCCTGCCATGTTCATAACGTTCAAACAGTTTCTCACCTTCTCGTTTTTCTCCCTCGCCGATTCTCGCTCCGTCATTGGTCCGTTCCTGGGATTCCACCCCCATCCCACCGCCGGACCAATTGCAGCTGCTCCGACAGAGAAACCCAGGCATAGGCCCGCCCCCTCGGCTCCTGAGCCAACGGCAGCGTTCTTCCAGGCCACACCCTCCTTCTCGTCCATGCGGATCACCACAGAGACGCTGGGGCACGGCCTGTTGCTGCCAGGCAACTGGGCAGACGGAGTGGCTGTGGCGGGTGTAGGCTGGGCGGAGGCTGTAGTCGTCCCCTCCTCTTCACCAGGATTTTTCTCCTTTTCTAAAACCAACGAGTCAAAACAAAAAGTCAAAATAAAAAATACAAAACAAATACAAAAATAATAATAATAATAACCAGTAAGATGCCTGAGGGCGAGAAGCCTGATGTGCACGCATCAGCCTCTGCAAACTGATGGGCGAGCGCTGACGCTTCAGAATGGGGGGTCAGATCAACATGGAATTAATTTTGTACTGGCCATATATGGAACGTGTCTTGAGTGTACAGGGTTTGATGAGGTCAGATATGGAGATCAGCGGGGCAGTGTCTTGAATGTACAGGGTTTTATTGAGGGCCCAGGTAGGGTCAGGCCTTAATTTTCGGGCCTGTTGAGAACAGGGCTGCCAGACACGGCTGCACTAATAACTTTGGGCCAGGCCTGTCTAGAGTTTGAATGGACAGGTATCAGTCAAAAGGGAGACATCGAAGAGCAAGGATGGATGGGGAAGGATCAACGTATGGAATGTCAGAACAGATCAGCTCCATATATGGAGATCTAAGGGTTTGAGGTCAGATGTAGAGTTTCTGGCCAATAGAGCGTCACAGTCCCGCCCCCTCGAGAGACCCGGAAAAATAAATCCCTGTTCATTTTCCTCATAGACTTTTCAGAAAGTATTTATTTGGAGACGTTTACGCCGCGGACAAAGCCAACTCTTGTCGTGACAAATCATGACACATTTTTTGTTGTTTTTCTTCTTTGTAATTATTTGTTTGGTCCAAAATATTGTGTGTGTTGCCATGATTTGTCACGACAAGAGTTTGCTTCGTACGACGCTTAAAAGGTCTTTAAATAAATAAGTTTTGAAAAATGCATTGAGATTCATTTCCTGGGCCTGGCGTCGTCATGAAAGGGGGCGGGACTGCGACGCTCTATATTGATGACATCAGGGATCTCCATACATCAGGGATCTCGCTCCCGATGATGTCACGAGGCATGACCATGGGTGACCGACCAACCAACCAACCAAACAACACACTGATGGGAAATGCACAATTTCATATCATGGTAAATGAGACCTGTGGTCGCAATAATAACCTTGTTCTTCCTTCTGGCCACCTCCTGCTTCCATCTTTCTCCTCTTTTCTCCAGGCTCTTTGTGTTCCTCTCTCCTCCTCTTCTCTCCTCCCCGGCTCCTCCTCTCTCCGGCATGGAGGAGGTGTGTTGCCATGGCGACGGAGGGACTCAGGATGTGAACGTCGTCGAGGCTAAACTGCAGATACACTCTGAAAGATGATTGGTTGAACTAATGTTACAGCCAATAGAAAACCCATAAGAAATGGTACAACTAGTGGTGTGTACCTGGTAACTGTGTGTGTGTGTGTGTGTGTGTGTGTGTGTGTGTGTGTGTGTGTGTGTGTGTGTGTGTGTGTGTGTGTGTGTGTGTGTACCTGTAGTGTGTGTGTTTGATGTATTTGTTGTTCTTCAGGTGTCTGACAGATGGGAAATCTGATTGGAGGAATTGTTCTGTTACCACGGTGAACTTCTGAACACACACCAGGGAGCCTGTAAAACACACACACACACACACACACACACACACACACACGATACTTTAAAAGATGTATTACAGTGACAGTATTACATTTCATCGCATGGCGTTATTTAGCACAAACGGCAAAATCCGGTAAACCACTGTTGCATGCAGATGTACGTATAGAGCAGCTGCAGGAGCATACAGCAGCTGCACGTCTCTCAGTGCAGTGAGTGACATTCTGTGATTATTTGCCAATAAACATATGAAGAAATGTATCATTTGCCAAAAAACACATTAAAAGAATGTATCATTTTCGGCCAAAATGCAACGAGACTTAGTTAACAGGGGGTGCACGGCCAAAAAGGGTTTGGGGACCACTTGCGGCCTAGACCGTCCATGGTGCTATAGAATCTCTCTCTCATTCTGTGTTTCCGAGGGAACAAACCTTCTTCAATGTTACTTCTGACAGAAACTGCAGGCGGTATGGGATGAAACCACTCTAAGAGCAGGACTAAGAAAACAGTCCCACACACGGCTCTATCTACAGGTGTGTGTGTGTGTGTGTGTGTGTGTGTGTGTGTGTGTGTTGTACCTATCCAAGCGGTGTTGAACACTGCCCTCTGTACGCCATCATCATCATCATCATGGCTGGTCTCCGTGACGACGCATGCCACCACCCCCGTCTGGTCTCTCAGACACAGAGTGTGGTGTGAACAGTGTGTGTGCTGTGGACTGTCTGTCGGGGTGTGCTGTGTGCGTGGTTGTGTGTGTTCTTCTGAACAGTGAGCGCGTGTCGGTAGGTCCAGAACTCCCACTAAAGCCAGGGGCCTCTGTCTCCTATAGGGACAGATCGACAAAACATTTACACCTTTTCATGTAACTTCCATCAACTCCGATTTGGGAGTGAAATCACTTCTGGTGCTCCGTGTTGTTTGTTTAGAGCGGTGGTTCTCGAAATGGGTCCCGGAGACCTGCAGGGGGCCCTTGAGGGGGGTTCCAGGGGGATCCTAAATGATTCATTAGGAACCAAATGGACCCTTACAGATCTGTAAACCTGAGTTAAAATGTGGGAATTAATTAGGGGGGCCTAATTAATACCAAACATTGGGTTCCATAACATGGACATTTTTAAAAATGTTGTTGTCACAGTCTTGTGGCAGCCGAATTCAAGAGCTTTTACAACCGTAGAATCAAAATGAATCGTTAAGAGGTGAATTGTAAACCAAACGAATCGTGAGGCCAATGAAGATGCACACTTTGAAGTTCAGAAGCTCTGACAGTTTAGTTCAGTTTATTTCGACCGTCGTCAACAGAACAGTGCAACATAAATCATTACATTTCACATTACATCGAACATTTATTTTAGGTTTGATCGAAAAGGCATAGGCCGAAGCTCAAAGCTTATTCATGCATATCCTTTGTACATGTACACGATCATAATGAATGATCCCACTATATAATTATTCTATTCATACATTCTCCCAGAGCCATAGAGTATAGACAGTTAGTAGACAGAGTTACGCAAACTCTGTTCACTTCATGGGGCCAGTCCAATGGCGGCTCTTCTACATAGACTTCTATTGGTCCCTATTTGAAGGCTTCAAATAGGGACAACCGGAAGTTTACCGAATGCATTGGAGTCTATGGGCTCACGCGATCAATATCGCAACTCTTCTACTAGATGGCTCTGCATTCAACACTATTTGCCTACTTATTACACAGCTTGGTTGAATGCTTGATTCTGATTGGTCAATCGCCAAATTCAGCAGTCTGTTATTTCTGGATAATGACCGCTCCGCTCTATAACAGCACCTGCTGTGCCCCGCGGATTTACTGCCGTTTACAACATGAAAGCCATGTAAACACACACAATGTAATTTACAGCTAAACATTGCTCTTAAAAATGTTTTTGAAAACCTTTGAGCGAGGATTGATTGTTTTTGTTTTTATGTGATCTATTCCCATGCCTTTTTTTTCTCCCTTGCTTAATGTAAGTCGTTCTGGATTAAGAGCGTCTGCTAAATGCCTAAATTGTAAATTGTAAATTTACGATGCAGTGCCAGTACCCGAAAATGGATTCTATTTGATCAACTGACTTCCTTGTTTTCCGACGACACAGGAAATACCTTGTTTTGTTGCACTTTGGGTCAATTTATTAATTTATGTATTAAAGTAGCCGTGTAATAAGTGGGATAATTTATGGCTGTAACCACCTCTGCATATCAGTGATTTATCTATAAACAATGACCATCAGCCATACATTATCCCTTACATATACCATGGATATATACACCATGCACAGATGACACCCATGACAGACAGAAAAATGGGTGAAAAACATAACCTCCTTCCCTGACCATCTAGCTGTGACAATTACCTATTTGCCTGTGCTGTGCGGTGCGACCAGGAGAGGGCAGCGTTGAGTTCAGTCTGACACAGACTGGACGCTCCAGCAGGGGGCACCAGAGATACACCCTCTGACTGGAAGAGCGACACACACCGTCTGACACTCACACACTCACACACGCTGCCATACACACAGTACTGACAGACAGACAGACAAACAGACAGACAGACAGAAACATGACGAGTGACAACCATGCATGGTCGTTGGTCGTCATATCTTAGTCAATCACTGGCATCAAGCAGAATCTGAAGAGGTGAGTCTTCAGATTACAGCAAGACATTGGGAATGAGTATCACTGTGTGTGTGTGTGTGTGTGCGTGCGCGTACCTGACTAAGCAGACACCTGTGAGGCTCGTTCAACATCTCTTCGTAGATGTCTCTCCTCTTCTCTCTCTCTCCACCCCACACACACTCTAGAAGACAGTGTGACATCACACACACTCTCCCCTCTCTCACCAGAGTAGGAACTAGGCTGGAGACACAGACAGACAGGCGGACGGACGGACAGACAGACAGATAATATATTTAGCATCCATGTCAACAGTTAAGTTGGAATCTCTGAACCAATGTCTTTCATTCTGTATGGCTGTAGGTGCATGCCTGTGTCACAGGCAATGACATCATTTAATCATTTAATTAAAAAAGAAACCACCTGTCTCTGAGCTGATTGGTCACATGACTCAGCCAGAGGTATTGAGCCACGGTCAGGTTCTTCTCCAGCAGTAACCGCGGCAACGCCCCGTCGTCACGGTTACCAGTGACCCCCGACCCTGTCGACCTGCTGAAGGTCGTGACCTTTAGACTGGTGAGCAGACAGGCGCAAAGCATGCTGGGAGATGAGTCAGGACAGGGCCGGTACAGGAAGTGCACGTCACGGAGCTAATGAGGAGGAAAAAATGTATTACTGCATAATACAAATCAGACCCGTCTGAAGTGAGTGGTGCTGTACTGTACTGTACTGTACTGTACTGTACTGTACTGTACTGTACTGTACTGTACTGTACTGTACTGTACTGTACTGTACTGTACTGTACTGTACTGTACTGTACTGTCAAGCCCTCCTCCCTGGCCTGTGTGTGTCTGTGCCTGTGTGTTAGGCTGTGCAACAGTGACACTTGATGGTGAACAAAGGCTATAACGCTATTTCCGTGCTCGGACACAGGGACAGACCCAGCTACACACATAGCTGTCTATAGGAGTGGTTGCAACCACTCAAAAACTATAGGCTATTAGTAATACATTTTCTTTTTACGTGCTGCATAGTTTTCAGAAAGTCTACGAACATATTTACAGAAATAAGGCCTTTGTGCGTTCACAATGCTGTGCCCCCTGCAGTGTGCGGCAACGCAACACAGTTCCTGTGTCGAACGCCTGCCCTAAACAGGTACGAAAAGCACGAGTATGTCTCTCTCTCACCTCTATCGCGTCTCCTTGTCTCAGGCTCCGCCTCAGAGTCGGCTGAAAGGCGAGGCAAAGTCCCACCTTCCCATCAATCACATAGAGCCCCGCCCCCTCGTTCACAACCTCTGTGACAACGCCCTATCAGAGAAGAGGGGCGGAATCAGGACTGTAACCATGGTGGCCGTGAACAGTAAAATACAAATATACATAAACCCCTAAAAGGACCTCTAATACTGCTGGTTTTATGTCTTACCAGGACCTCTAGTACTGCCGGTCTATCATTGGTCTACATATCTGATTCAACCAATCAGAACACAACATTTCCTCACCTGGTAACTGATCACCTTCGACTGTTTGACCCTCACCGCTGATTGGACGCTCTCTGGCCCCGCCTCCTCTGAAGCGTCAACAATGTTTGGCATCGCTGGCGCGTCTTGTGTGTCTGTGTCTATTTGTGTGTCTGTGTCTGTGTCTATTTGTGTGTCTGTGTCTATTTGTGCGTCTGTGTGTGTGCCCGTGTCACATTGACCAAAGCCCAGCTCCACCAGACTGAGCGAGTCTTCCACGTAGGTGTTGTGTGTGTTGTGCGCCTGTGTGAGCTGTGTGTGTACGTGTGCGTCTGGTGACAGTATGTGCAGCGCCGACCGGTCAGTCGCACACAGGATCCGGTTTCCTCTCCAGCTCCGTAACGCACACACACGGAGTGCGGACACACACACACTCTGGTCCACTGAGAGGCAATCTCTCCACCACAAACAACTGGACTCCTGAGAGAGAGAGAGAGAGAGAGAGAGAGAGAGAGAGAGAGAGACTGAATTATGAAAGTTAAAGTGGTTAAGTGTCTGTGGCCTTTGTGAATATTGAACCAATGAAAAGTAGTGTGACTAAATAATAACTGCATTGGATCACATGTTCTGTTTGTCCATTTTCTGAAAGGAAACGGCTTTGGACATACAAGGTTGACACGCACCGATTTACGCCATCTCCCTTGCAAGAACGCACACACACACATGCACATGCACACACACACATACATACACAGACA
>NC_139714.1:11290176-11435176 GCF_964188405.1 Protomyctophum parallelum
ATTTAGACTTTTTTTTACAAATTACAAAAAGTAATTTCAGATGGGGGCCCGCGGTCAAATAGTCTACATCAATTTGGAGGTCCTTGCTGTCCTTGAGAACCACTGCTAAAGACCGAAATAAATTACTACTACTACTGGTGTGTATGACATTATAGTAAGCAATGTAAAATGTCACAGATTAATTGTGACCTGAGGTAAAAATAAAAAAATAAATAAGCATGTCAGTTCAACTGTTGATATTGGGTGACATTTTAATGTGAACATAAGTTACATTCAGTAGTCTAAATAAAAGTAGAAATACTATAGTGCAGTGGTTCTCAAAGTGGGGTCCATGGGGGTCCTTGATGGAGTTCAAGGGGGTTCCCAGCTAAATGATAGTTTGGAACCAAATGGACCCTTATGAGTCTGTATCTCTGAGAGACAGTGTACAAATGGAACCATTTGGTTCCATCTGTACACTCTCAAGAGCTAAATTAATTGATTTCACAATATAAATTGGGGTCTCCGAGATAGAAATGCCATTAAATGGGGGGACCGTAGCCTAATGTATGTCAAACTGGGGATCGTTGAAATTAAAATGGTTGAAAATCAGTGCTAGTAGTAGTAGAGCAAAAACGAAATCTTATCTTAGGGGTCCCTGGCATGTCTCTTCAAATGGGGGTCCGTGGGCTAATTTGTGTCAATTTGGGGGTCCTTGACATGAAAGTGTTTGGTAATTGTACTGTCATTCTGCAAACTGTTAATACATATTTCAATCAATCAATCAATCAATGGGAACCTGTACGAGTACTTGGTGTAGAGCACATCAAAGCCTTCTACAAAAACCTTGGTGTTTGTAAAGATGATTTCAAAATGGCAATGGTAACAACCGAGGAGGTACTTAAAAAACTGAGTGCCCTCCAACCCCACAAGGCCACTGGCCATGACAATATCCCCTCCAAATTTCTCAGAGACTCAGCCTTTTCCATAGCTCCAGTCATCACCCACATAGTTAACCTCTCCATCAAACAGGGACAGGTCCCCCAAGATTTTAAACTGGCCAAAGTAACCCCCTTGTACAAAAAAGGGAGTAAATTAGAACCCGGCAACTACCGCCCTATTTCTATTCTAAGCTCCATCTCGAAAGTGATGGAAAAAATAGTCTATGAACAGGTTGAAAAGTATCTTGCCACTAATAAATTGCTGTACGAGTTCCAATCTGGTTTCAGAACATCCCACTCCACTGACACATGCCTCCTCTATTTGAGCGACCACATCAAACACGAGGTGGACGCTGGAAAATACTGCGGCATGGTCATGCTGGACCTCCAAAAGGCTTTTGACACCGTGAACCACTCCATACTGGTTAACAAGCTTAAAGCTATTGGTTTTGATAGCACATCAGTGAGCTGGATGCAATCCTACCTGGAGGGGAGAGAACAGATGGTGGAGGTGAACGGAACACTGTCCCCTCCCCTCCCAGTGAGCTGTGGCGTCCCACAAGGAAGCATACTAGGGCCTTTACTGTTCCTAATATATGTTAACGACATGACTTCAGCTTGTGACTGCAACTTGTTCCTGTTCGCAGATGACTCAGCACTGCTGGTCTCGGACAGGAACAAACTGCAGGTTGAAAAGACCCTCAGCTCTGAACTCGGTAGAATCTGCACCTGGCTCGCTGATAACAAACTATCCTTACACCTGGGAAAAACTGAATCCATCCTCTTCGGATCAAATAGTAATCTCAGCAAGGCAGATGGCTTCTTGGTTAGAGTGGGTGACAATATTATCACACGAAAAGATCAAATTACCTACCTAGGTTCCATCCTGGAGGCCAATCTTTCCGGTGATAAGATGGCCACCAACGTAATCAAAAAAGTCAATCAAAGAACAAGATTCCTTTACAGGATCTCCTCACTGGTCAGCAAAAACACCTTGAAGACCTTAACAGGAGCCCTCGTACAAGGTTTCTTTGACTATGCATCCACCTCTTGGTACCACAGCACCTCAAAGGCCCTTAAAACAAGGCTCCAGACCTCCCAAAACAAACTGGTCAGGCTCCTACTTGGCCTCACCCCCCGAACCCACCTCACCCCTGCCCACTTTGACAGGCTGGGATGGCTTAGGGTCGTCGACAGAGTACAGCATCTTGCAATGGGTCTGGTCCACAAGATTCGATACACCACCAAGATACCCATGTACCTGTCTAAATACTTCCTTAATGTAAACGAAGTCCACACCCACAACACCAGAGGGAGTGCAACAAACCATGTACAACCCAGATTCGGCACAAACAAGGGACTAAATTCTTTTCGCTCCTATGCCACCAAAATGTGGAACGCCCTACCAACAGTCATTAAGACATGTGAATCCCTTGACTCCTTCAAAACCGCTCTCAAAGGGCACCTACGGATGGCTGCAATTCGAAACTGGCCTCTGTAAAATCTGAATCCCCCCCACCCCCCCCACCCCATTTTCCCTCACTGTATATTGTATCTTTTCCCTTTTTTGCTTCCCATATGATGAATTTAGCTACATAGAAATGTCTATTTGTATGTCTCTAAATGTTTGTATGTCTTTAAATGTTTTGATGAATTGAACAATGTGGACCCTGTTGTAAACAAGTAGAATGCTTAATTGGGTCGTCCACTCACAGTTGACAGTCTTTGTATTGAGTTTGTGCTTAAAATGTACTGTAAATTCTACAAACTGTTAATAAATATTTCAATCAATCAATCAAAAACTCACGGCTTCACTCTTGTCTTTAAAGTGCGTCATAAAGTCCTCCATTGTGTCTCACGTGACGCGTCACTCGCGTTACATTAGATATTGCATTATGTTATGAATTTATTACACACGTTACAATCAGTATTCCGTTATTTTATGTATTCATTAAATGTAAACAAACATCACTGCGGATCGGCGCGGATCCCGCAATCTGCCTTCAAAACAAACAATTCCGGTTCCGTCCTACAACAAGTTTAATCAACGGTGGCCGAAGAGGTTCCTAAAAGCCCATTTTCCCAAGGACCATAGATAGCAGATATACAAGCCCAAAGCACGTCACATCCGCGAGGTGTTGAGGGCGTATATATCTGCTGTGTTCCGGCGCGCCACACCGTCGTACGATGAAGAACAAAGAGATACGCCAGCAGTGGTCACGTGTACACATCCCATGATGCACTGCGGCGTGCTGCGTAGAGAAAATAGACCACAATAACTCACAAATAAAAAGGTGTTAGGGGTTATGAAACACATAGCAATTACATCATAGAAAGATTTCGTATCATAAACCATAACCACACGGTATATGTGTATAAACGTTTGCACCGTCACCTCTATGTCATTGCTCTGCAGCCACCTAGGCCGGCCGGGGCGCTCATCGCGTCAGCTTTGCGCAGTGGCAGTATCGTAGCCTATGAGGTTTATCCGAGGCGCGATTATTGCTAGTTGAAAACTTTACCCAATACCCCGCCGGGACGACTTGAAATATAGTCGGCCTTGGCAATTTTTGACGGTCTCTACGGAGACTGATTTACTTGTAAAAATGTTACTGATTCCACCTACAATACAATGAATAGATCATGGCACATTAATGCTAGCCTCAGTGGTTCCCCAAGATTTTCATGCAAGGACCCCCCAAAAAAATTACACTAATTAGCCCCATTAGAAAAGATATGCCAGGGACCGGCTCTACCACTGATTGTTTGACATGCATTAGACTATGGACCCCCGCCCCATTTAATGGCATTTCTATCTCTGCGACCCCCAATTTATATTGTAAAAATCAATATTAATTTAACTCTGTGAGTGTACAAATGGACCCGTCCATCTGATTCCATTTGTACCCAGGACCCCACTTTGGGAACCACTGGGTTACCTGATACACTCAGGAGATTTCAATGCCCCAACAAAAACTTTGTACTTTGTCATCAACCATCAAAGCCACATCATATTATGTTCAAAACCAGCAGTAGGCTACTAGAGGTCCTGGTAGACTCATATTTATTCAGTTTTTTCTGCTCCTTCCATGACCGTGTGTGTGTGTGTGTGTGTGTGTGTGTGTGTGTGTGTGTGTGTGTGTGTGTGTGTGCGTGTGTGCGTGTGTGCGTGTGTGCGTGTGTGCGTGTGTGTGTTTATACAATCGTACCCGTCCCGTAATACTGCGATTTGGGAATGGGATCATATCATCAAGTTTCTAGGCATGATGGGCGCGTTCGGAAATAGCGCACTGAGCAATTCAAACTAATAGGCGAGTCACGAGTGCACTCCGGTGCGGTATTTCCGAACGCGCCATATAAAAATAAATAAAAACGTTTTGCGCAGCTACAGCCATCATTACGGGACACGGCACGTCACGTAGTACAGCTGCCCGGCCGGGTTGCGGTTTTCTTTCTTCCTTCCTGCTGCATTTCTTTCGATATAGATTAGAAAAGTAAAGAATGTAAATGCACCGCATTAAACCTCCGGACAATGTTGCATGGATAGATCCGTTTATAGGTTGTTATTAGTAGTAGTATAGTCATTTTATAGTTAACCAGCCTGCTCTGGTAACTATCTGTTTATAACGGTGTTGTGAGGTTGGTAACAGCAGCGAACAGGCAGAATGGCTGCTAGGAAACGCACCCATCCGTGCATGGAGGGAGTCCCGGAGAAGGACGGGGTGCTCTCCCCCTCCCAGTCCCAGAAAAAACACGCTAAAGACGGACACAACGGTAAGAAGCACATCGCTGCCCTGGTGCTGGCCAGGGGGGGAAGCAAGGGCATTCCCCTGAAGAACATCAAGATGCTGGCTGGTGTCCCCCTCATAGGATGGGTGCTGAGGGCTGCTGTAGACTCCAACATGTTCGACAGGTTAGTAACAACTTACTGAATTGCCTACATTAATATTACATTATTGATTGCATTGTAAGTTTGTGACATGATGTGCTGGGGTTACTTTTAAACCACAACAATGTTTCATTCGTGAGCCCACACACCGTATTTTGGATTCCAGGAAGTGATCTATTAAATATTTTTGTTAGATTAGGTGTTACTTTGGATGAAGTCCCACAGAGCAGTGGTTCTCAGAGTTCTGTAACTCGTGAGTGTCTAATAAATGTAACTATTAAATTGGTCCATTTTGTATACTCTCACAGTTAAATTAACACTGAGGATTTTACTGTGTAGATTGGGGTGACAGAGATGAGAAAATGGTATCAATTTTGGGGGCCTGTGGCTTAAATAATGTTGAGAGTCACTGAGCCAGCCACGCTGTAAAAACTTCCATTATTGGCTGTTCCATTATACTGTATGTATGTTATGTGGGGATAATTTGAACATACTCAGAGCACCAATTAGGACCAGCCTTTGGGGAGGCTTTCCAGGTTGCAAAATGTTGTGAAAGCAAAATATAAACATATCACCCCCACAAAATAATGTTATTAAGTGTTTTAACCTTCTCTCATAATCACTGCATCGTTACGGGACCCACAAATGTACTCTGTGCTTAACTGTAATGTTGTCATATAATTAATTGCATTGCTAGATATGAATTATTATTATTATGTCTTGTCCTAGCGTGTGGGTGTCAACGGACCACGATGAGATAGAGAAGGTAGCCAAAGCCTGGGGGGCCAAGGTTCACCGCAGGAGCCCTGGAGTATCCAGAGATTCATCCACTTCACTGGAGACCATTCAGGAGTTTGTTAGGCTCAATCCAGGTATGTGCACACGCTCATGCATGCACACACGCACGCTATCATGTGGTTCCCATGTATTTGGCCGCAGAGTCCCCCATTTGAAAATAATGTGTGCCAGTAACCCTCTCTTAAGTTGGCATCCTTTCTGAGCAAACACTCAAACCTTCTGAGCGCCACAAGAGCAAGTTATTGAGCAGTTATTTTGAGCAACATAAGACGAGTGCACACTGTGCAGTGTGCACACTGACTGTGGTCATGTCAAGTTATGGCTTATTGAAATCTAATTACAGATGTAATAGCGGTTGAACTATACTTTTACCCATTCATGACGGGAACCCCCTTTGGGTTTTTTACCCCTCAAGAGGGGAACCCATTTTGGGGTTCTGGTTGTTATGTACAGTATATAGCAACATAACATGATTTTGAATAAATATTTGAAGTTTTTCAGGTCAGGAGGCGTTTAGAAAGTACTATATGTCAGTTAAATTAAGAGAAAAAAAAGTGTTTCTATACACATTATTACACAGTATTATATGAACACAATAAATGTTGACACAATTTGTGCATAAATATACAATACAATAAATATGTGTAAAGGTTAGCCCTGGCTGAGAAGTAACAGGCATTATGATGAATAAAAGACAGTCCAACAGAATATGTATATATGTAGGAGCACTGTCTACTCTGTACTGTATGTGCCGAGGTCAATAATGTATGCTTGTATTATGATGTGAGCATTTGGTAGGCCTACCATTTGTACATTGGTTGAATGGGTGAATGCACAATCTTATAAAACACTTTGGATAAAAGCGCTATATAACAGTACCATTTATGGGGAGCCATTTGTTTGGGATGATTCTTTTGGTCAATGGCGGAACAATTTTGAAATCCCAGGCAAAAACAATATTGGCCATGATCCAATTCCACGCAGGCTTGCTGGTTTGAATTTGAATGCCACCTGGGGAGCAGCACAGTGCAAATTAGCATAGGAATGACCCTGGGAAGCATGTTAATGGTCTGGGTGTTACCTGCTGCTATATACCATCACAGCTAAAACAAGAGCATAATGGGACAACAGCATTCAGGCGCCAAGAGGGGGACAAAAGACCAAACCATTTCCACGCAGAATATGTAAGGAATAAGAAAATAAATCTGAGAAAAAGGAAGTTGAAGGAACTGAACAGGACAGCTTCTTTTCACAGCATTCAGCAAGCAAGCACCGCGCAGAAAATACTGAACACGTCAGGTTATCGTGAAGGTTGTGTGTTCCCTTTCACACACATGAGTTTGTGTTTTCTCAAAGTTCTGATCAACAGTGCTATAGAGTATAGAAGATGACCACCTTGTGGTAAATAAAACGCCTGGGTTTCCGAGGCTAACCTTGTGGCAACCAGTTGTTGACAGATGTTATCAGGGGTTCCCAAACTGTTGTGCGTGCACAATCTGGTAAAACATTGTTGTAAGGAGATGTATAGAGCAGCTGCGGGAGTATACACAGCAGCTGCATGTCTCTCAGTGCCGTGACATTCTGTGATTATTTGCCATAATCACATTAAAAATGTATCATTTTCGGCCAAATGCAAGGAGACTGGGGGGTGCGTCAGCTAGGTCAGGATGTAACAGGGGGTGCACGCACGGCCAAAAAAGTTTGGGGACCACTGGTCTATATGATACCGTATAGCTCCCAGGTTTGAGGTCTACTTTGTTGTCGTATAGTTACTTTGTGTTACATACTCTAATTTGGTAGCCGCTTTATTGTCACATCACAGTTTTACAGGTAAATAAGTGTGTGAAATTTGTTTTTGTGCATAGTTCTGTCATTGGTTAACAAACTAGGGTTCATGTCGCTTACTCTGATCTTGTACTTTGTAAGTTGTTCAACTTGTTATAGATAAGAGTGTCTGCTGAATTCCTGAATTGTATAGATGTTCCCTCCAAATATCTGTAAAAGATCATCGCAGCTAAAATATTTTCCTGATAGCAGTATAATTTTAGTATTGCCCTCTTACACATAAATAGCACTGGGACGTTTCAGGAAAAAAATCATAAAACCTGCTATTTGGTGTCCTATCTTTATTTCCTAAACTCTCACCAGGATATAAACGCTCCGTCTGTGACGTGGAGAGTTTGTTTGCTGTAGTGACATCATGTGTTGACTTGTAGGTTGGTGGCCAGGCTGGTTCATTGTGCCCCGGTCTGCTGTGCATACAAGCAGTGACTCACTTATTCAACCCTGTATTCCATGACCTGTTACTGACTAAGCTTCCCACGTACAATGCCCGATTTAGATTTCGCTCTGTGACGTGTTGTTAGATATGTTATTTTTTTCCCCAGCAAGTGACAGCATTGTGCAATGGAGTATAAATTGAGCTTAAGTTATCATTTAATCCATATACTTTGTTGACCGAGGGGATCCACTAGGTCCCCTTTTTCCCCTCTACATCAGATGTCTTTGGTGAAAATAGCAGATGTTCACAGCTTGTTAGATCGGCAACTTTCGCCAAATGTTCTCATCGGAATAGAGACACTATGGGTTCATATGGCAAGGTAGTTGACTATCACACCATGTTGGAATACGTATGATTAAATGGCTAAGAGTGATGAAGCCCGTCTTGAGAAGCAGCTACAGTGATTTCCGACCAACCACCTTGATCAATTCAATTGATCTTATTAGCTTTTTTCCCATGTACAATTCAATGATGATGCATCATGCATCATTTTTATCTCAAACTTATGAGGAGAATGATTTCTTACTATTTTGTCTCTCCAGAGGTGGATGTGATCTGTAACATCCAGGCGACGGCTCCGTGCCTCCATCCGTTCCATGTGAAGGAGGCTGTGGAGATGATCACGATGCAGGGATGTGACTCCGTGTTCGCTGTGGTCCGGCGACACCAGTTCCGCTGGCAGGAGGTCAAGAAAGGATGTACGTACACACTTCATTCTTGATTGACGTTTTAATTGAACAGAACACAAGTATATATTTGTACGTATCTGTTAAAAGGATGAAGCACAAAAGGAGATAAGTGAGCCTATTTCCAGTGTGTGTGAACTTGGGCATTCCCCAGGGAAACCTCCGTCGACAGAATTAACGCGGTTCCATTTAATTAGCATAAATCTTGATATTTGTTTGAATAGTAGTTCCCAGTATGTATGTCACAGTTTATATAGACAATTCAACCTGGGTGTAAGTTAGGGTTGCAAAAATCCATGGCTTTGGGCTGTGTGTGTGTGTGTGTGTGTGTGTGTGTGTGTGTGTGTGTGTGTGTGTGTGTGTGTGTGCGTGTGCGCGTGCATGCAGTGTTGTTCTTCAAAGTGTATAAACCTGTTCCCCCTGGGCAGGAATGGCAGTAATTAGAGGGCCGGAACAGCTGCAACACAAAGGAAAGCTGTCATCATTATAGTGCTTTTCGCTTAAGTGTTGGCTGATAATTAAATTTCCCCTATTTAATTCTGAAATAGACCTATTTAAAGCAGTTATTTGTGTTATGTGTTAACCTTACGATGTATCCTCGCTGTTGTCCCTATAGCTGGAGAGACGACCAAGCCACTGAATATAAACCCTGCCAAAAGACCCCGGCGCCAAGACTGGGATGGGGAACTGTGTGAGAATGGATCCTTCTACTTCGCCACCAAAGACCTCGTACTGAACCAAGGAGCACTGCAGGTGACTGACTAGAATTGTCATTGAATCGCCCCATCTCTATTTGGAACAACAGTGGTATTATACCTGCGGTGTAGATGATTTTCACGCTTGTTTGTCTGCTATTAGAAGTGTTGAATATAGCACATAGATGTTGGTGTGTTTATCCAACAGTCTGTTGTCTTCCACTCTCCCCCGTTCATTACCGTGTCTGCAGGGCGGTAAGGTCTCCTACTATGAGATGCTGCCAGAGTACAGTGTGGACATCGACGTGGACATCGACTGGCCTGTAGCCGAACAGAGGGTCCTCAGGTGGGGAAGACTAACCAGTAACCGCACATACACATTAATGGGAGACAGAGACAGACAGAGACAGACAGACAGACAGACAGACAGACAGACAGACAGACAGACAGACAGACAGACAGACAGACAGACAGACAGACAGACAGACAGACAGACAGACAGACAGACAGACAGACAGACAGACAGACAGACAGACAGACAGACAGACAGACAGACAGACAGACAGACAGACAGACAGACAGACAGACAGACAGACAGACAGACAGACAGACAGACACAGACAGACAGACAGACAGACAGACAGACAGACAGACAGACAGACAGACAGACAGACAGACCTATAACTCACCTTATGTGAGTGGTTCTCATACATTTTTATGTCAATTTATATGTAGGCTAATTTGGTTCTCATACATGTTCATGTCAAGGGCAGCCCCCCTAATTTATATGTAGGCTATTTAGCAGTGGACTTCTATTTTAAGTTTTGCGTTTCTAAATGATTACAAAGCTCAGAACATGTCATGTTACGTCACGTCGCATTTCTCTCTCTCTCTCTCTCTCTCTCTCCAGGTACGGTTACTTTGGGCGAGACAAGCCCGAGGTGGTGCGTCTGTTGTTGTGTAAGGTGTCTGGCTGTCTGACAGACGGCCAGATGATTTTGTCTGCGTCCGGAGAGGAAATGATCTCCATCAACACCAGAGACACCATGGGCTTACGCATGCTCAACAGAGAAGGAGTGGAGGTATAATAATTATTAACAATAATTAAAAAATAAATAATTATTTTGTTGCAATTGTTTTACTTTAGCCCTCGTTAGGATGACAGTCTTGCGACTGGAAACAGTACAGATAGTCAGGGAATATTATCAGAATAATGTCAAATCTGGGAACAAATTTCTTACCAAGAAAGGCGTCTACTAACATATCCCACATTGGTTTCTATTCAACCACCCTAGGGGAATTCTTAACAGCTGTTGAAAGTTGGGGTACCATCAACAACCAATAAGGCAAAATGTTCTAAATTTCATTATGCTTTAATTAGCATGTGACATGTCTCACTAGGGGGTTCTAAATCCATTCGTGTCGTGTAAAAATTCCCCTAGGGTGGTGGGATATGTTAGTAGAGACGCCCTTACGAACACATTGGTGAAGAAAAGTCTCAGTAAGAAATGTATTCCCAAGATTGTATTAATATCTAAGAGCCAAATCGTAGGTTGCAACCAAAAGGTGTATAATTCACCATTGAACATACAAAACAGGACAAGCACATCATGTAGGTCTTCCCCTCCACACACACACCTCTGTCAACTGGCAAGTTGTCAGCCTTTTATGCTCAACTGAGCTAATGAGCCAGCCTGGACTATACCATTAGAAGGGTGCATTCTAAATATAGCATTCAATAAATAGCACAATAAGGAGCACAATAAATACATAAATAAACGTACTATAAATAGATCAATATCCACAAGTAATTAAAAGTATATTAAAAGTCTCCATTAATTACTAGTTACACAATATAATAACTGCAATAACTTTACCATACCCCCTGCTATCCTTGGCCCAGCCCAATCTTACTGAAACACAACAGGCCATTGTTAAAGGACCACTTCACCACTTTTCAACCTATCTTCATATAATAGGTCCTCACTAATAATCATGATAAAATGGCACAATCTTATTTCTACTCGGTCTGTGTCTCTTAGTGACGTCCTCGATGGGGAATCCAAGCTAAACTGCAGGCTTTCTAGTCCTGAAGTGAAAGTTGCAATGCGAAAATGGAAGCCATCGTTCTCACGATAATAATAATAATCTAAACATTTTTGTTTAAAAAAACATCTGCCTGATGTTTTTTTGGTGGACTGGTGGACGGGTTTCTGAACTGCCCACAGCCCTCCTATGAGAAACAGACTGAGTAGAAAAAAATGGTGCCATTTTATCATGATTATTATTTATTAGTGAGGACCTATTACATGAAGATAGGTTGAAAAGTGGTGAAGTGGTCCTTTAAGCATTCAATCCAATTTAACATTAGATATACTTCTCAAAACATATTGCACCTAGCTCCTATTGTACCGGTACATATTACCCAATTTGCATCTGCCCCTCATGATTGTTAAATACCAAGCATTTCCCCAGCTAAACAGGAAACAGGAAAATATACTGGGCAAATAAAGTTACACTCAGGAATAAGTCAAACTTCACACCAAACTTCACAACTCACCACTGTTCAAAGACGCACACAGGTAAAGGAAATAAACAGGAACAGGAATGTCCGTGGTGAGTTTGTGAGCAGATAAACTCCGACGGGAGAAAACACAGTCTCTTGTGTAATTCCCTCAGTACAGACGACAGCAACGAGTTTTTGTATACTGGCAGGATTTATTTTTAGTTCAATCCAGACCGTGAAAACTGTAAGCAAAAAACATATGCACAAATACAATAATCACTAGTCAAAATAATAACAAAACACATACAGTAATATCTCAAACATTGTCTTAATAATGTCGTCACTTTCAATTACTGTATACACAATAAACCTTGGTTACATATAATCCACATAAAAACATAGACTACATCTAACTAAGCCCAACACTTTAGCCCTTAGCTGTATTAGCCCTTAGCTAATACAACAATAACAACAATTCAATACAAACAAGAAAGAAAACACACACAAAAACGTCAGCAAAATGTACCTTAGTAGCTGCATTGCATGAGGAAAATTGCTTAGCTTGGTATTACTCTGTAGATTGTCTATCTTGATGCTATTTTGCAGATGCATCAGCACTGAAAACATGTATTAAATCCGCGGACTTTTTGGCGAGTGTTACGTTAAAATACGTCTTGACGGAAACGAGCGATATAAAGGACAAAGGTTCCGCCTTAGAGAACTTTGGTTCCTATCTAAATAAATAACTCAGAAATACTGCGCCGACTGACACAGAGGCAGTTACACTCCCACCAAACATATCACATGTATATGATTTCCTTCAACTATTGAGAGACAACATACTACGTAGAAGAGATAAACAAAAAACAAAAAATTCAGTCCTTGGCTTCCCAGAGAACGATCACCTATGACTGCACCTGTAGTGAGACAGATAGAGAGAGAGAGGGGAGGAAACAGAAAGAGAGAGGCCGGAGTCTTCAGTCTGCTTCCATCAGCGTCACCGTCTTATGGATGGGCCTTTCCAGGTGGACAGGTTTGGAGATGCGCTTTCCTTTCTCATCAAGGGTTGAGTCGCTGATGAGCAACTTGAGTCTTCGCACCTTCCCATCCTTTCCTGGGTACACTTCCTCCAAACTGCTGGCTTCACAGGACTTTGGCTGGAGCTCCTTAATTTCTTTCACATGGCGCTGGAGTCTGGCGATAGCTTTCACCATTTTGGACCAGTCTGAAAACTTGTGTAGGCGATCTAGCAGCGACTTGACTTCTTTCGCCTGGGTGTCGAGAACCTGGACCTTCTTAAGTTCAGGATCGTCACATGTGATCTCTCCCACCTTGACGTCTCCACTTGGTAACTCCTTCTGCCAAAGACCTCTTGAGGCATGGTCTGCTGGATTCTCTTCTGAAGCCACATACCTCCCTTGTGTAGACTCTGTGCTTTGCTTGATGCGTTCCACACGATTTGCCACAAACCTTTCTGCATCTCCGCGTCTTATGGTATCATCCATGAAGGTCTTGTAGTCCTTGTAGTACTGATCGTTTTTTCTCAGCTTCCTTTCTAGGCACTCGAGACGATGGATAGCACAGATCTTATTATCAGGTAAGTTAGGTCTTTCTTTCTTGAATGTCAGCGGCATTTTGCAATGACCGTCGCTCTTTAACTTGATGCTCCTTTCCATTTTCGACAGGAACCTTAGATCTTCTTGAGAGATGGGGCTGGTCTCCGACGCTCTTTCAACGACGTCAGACTTCAGCATCTTGATGACATCTGCAGGTAAGCGAACTTCTTTGATCTGTGTCCTACAGACATAGTGCACTTCTTTCTTGAGACACGGGTTGCCATATCCCACTACACTCCAGCCCAAGTCTGTCTTCTGTGCAAACGGCTGGTGTTCCTCACCAGGCACCACTTGTCTTGGAACGAGGGCTTGGGCACAGTTGTAGCCAATTAATAGGCCGACATCACAGCTTTGTTGAGGAGCGATCTCATCTGCAATGTGTTCAAGATGAGGCCATGCTTTTGCCGTCTCCGGTGTGGGAATATGGTCTCTGTTTGCAGGGATAAACTCTCTTGAGTAAGTCACTGGCAGAGTGATTATCTTGTCTGAATAAAATCCTCTAACTTGTAGACCAGCTAGCTTCCGACAGGACACGACTGTGTTTCTTGAAGCCAACGTGGAGAGCTTTAGCTGGACTGGTTCACTCCTAGCATTGAGAGCCTTCGCTGTCTCTTCGAGGATAAAGGTTGTGTCACTTTGTGTATCGAGGAGTGCGTATACCAGAACTTCACGACTTGGCACACTCGTAGATGACACCCACACTGGAATTATTGTGGAGGTATGAGTGTCTCCACCATTCTGGATGACTCTAAGTGCCGTCGCCTCACGTGATGGTCTCTCTGACTGGTCTTGTGACTGTTCATTCTTCCTTTCTTCGTACTCGTCACTGTACCTTGCTCTGTCAGATCTTGTAGACATCCTTTCTTCCTTGGTGCGATCGTCATGAAGACAAGTTGGGTGTCTTCTCTCACAGGTGTCGCAGCTGTTTCTTTCTTCACAATCTTTAGATCGGTGGCCAAAATTGAGACAGCCAAAACACAACCTATTTTCTTGAACAAACTTGATTCGCTCCACGATTGTCCTTTGCATAAACTTGTAGCACTCTTGTAGACTGTGTCCTGCCTCCTCACAGAAGACACAGCTTGTGACGACGGCTTTCTCATCGGAGGTGGTTGCTAACACCTTTGCTCCAGGACTTCCGCTCTTTACACTCTTGTCTGGAATCCTTTCACTTGGCTTAAGAGCATGAAGAGATGTTATTGGGCTGCAAGCGATTTTAGCTTCACGTGTGAGGAACTTGACAAACTGGCTGAAGCTCGGGAACATGTGAGTGTCTTCTTCTGCTTCTATGACTTTCCTATTCCATCTTGAAGTCAACCAGTCTGGGAGTTTAGAGAGTATTTTCTGGTTCTCGTTGCAATCATTAAGTATTTCAAGACTTCTGATCTGAGACATGGCTGCCTCACAGCAGCGCAGGAAGTCGGCGAGTTCTTGAAGTTCCATACTGCCTTTGGAGCTTATCTTGGGCCACGCGTCGAGCTTCTCTCTGAAGGCCTTGGCGATGAGGAATGGATTGCCGTATCGCTCTTCTAGGATGTCCCATGCTGCATAATACGCTGGCTCTGTGCTAAGTAGAAAGTAGCTCTCTATGGCCTTTTTAGCAGATCCACCCACATACTTGCGTAGATAATATATCTTCTCTTCAGCTGGTATGTTCTTCCTGTCAACGAGCGTCCGAAAGGACACTTTCCAGTCGTTGAATCGGAGTGGGTCACCGCTGAACACTGCAGGTTCAGGTAGAGGAATGCGACTCGCACTGATGGCTTCTGCGAGCGCTCTGACGAGAACTGCTGTGCCATCTTCATATTTGTTTTCTTGCCTTGCTTGTGCTACAGCTGGTGGTGTAGAACGGTGCCGCAGCGGGCTAGTTTGAGGCTTGACTTCTTCTTCTTTCTTCACAGAGACACGATGGAGAAGATCATTTATAGTTTGAGGCTTGACTTCCTCTTCTTTCTTCACAGAGACACGATGGAGAAGATAATTTATTTCTTCATCCAAGCATTCACCCTTAGATGCTGGACATGAACGTTCACTCTGGTCATATACTTGCAGTCGTGCCTCGGCCGCCTTTAGCTTCTTAATAGTCTCCAATCGATCTAGTTCTCTGCGCTTGGCTTCTAGCACTCTTTGTCTCTCTGCATTTTCAGCCTCTTGTTTGGCTTTTAGCTGAGCGGCTTCAACTTCCAGTCTCTGAAGCTCTTCAGTATAATGCTCTTGCACCAACTGTACTTCTAAGGCGGCTTTGTTGGCAGCAACCTCAGCAGCTGCACTCTTCCTGCTTGCAGAGGAGCACTTAGTGTGGTGAGAGCTAATGCCTGTCCTTCCTGAGGCTACAGACATTACCTCTTCAATGACTTGATGTTCTTCATGCCTTTGACTCATAGTATGCCTATGGACTGTATCTTCCTCCCTTGCATCTATAAGGTCCATTGCATCCTTGACCATCTTCTTTGTTACTGTTTCACAAGTGTCGATTCTGCGACGTGTGTTAAGGTCAGGAACCTCAAGGCGTTTCCAATCGTCATAAACGTCATTTAGACTCCTAGAGGTATTGCGTACTTTAGCGATGTGTCCATCTAGCAGGTCGTCTGAGCACTTTCCACTCAGCGCTTGGTCGGCTTCTTTAGTGGCATCCTTCCACTTCTCATAGCACACATTGAACCGATGTGCAACCTTTATTACTTGCTCATCATGCTGTTCTTGACCCTTTTCCGTCATTCTGCGGACTCTTTGGCCTAATGGTGGCTCTTCTGAGGAAGCGGGGTTGTCCACTCTGATGCCTTCAGTCACTTGTGGCTGCACGGTTGTGCTGTGCTCGTGCACACACTCTGTCTTGTCAGGTGCGTGTGACTCCATGTCTGTGCAATGTACTTCTGCAATTACGTGCTCTTCGCCATTTCGGGACATCTTACTTGCCTTACTGTTGTCATTCACTGCTCTTTGGTGCTGTCTTCGTGAGCAGTTAAGTTTTCACTGTAATTCCCTCAGTACAGACGACAGCAACGAGTTTTTGTATACTGGCAGGATTTATTTTTAGTTTAATCCAGACCGTGAAAACTGTAAGCAAAAAACATATGCACAAATACAATAATCACTAGTCAAAATAATAACAAAACACATACAGTAATATCTCAAACATTGTCTTAATAATGTCGTCACTTTCAATTACTGTATACACAATAAACCTTGGTTACATATAATCCACATAAAAACATAGACTACATCTAACTAAGCCCAACACTTTAGCCCTTAGCTGTATTAGCCCTTAGCTAATACAACAATAACAACAATTCAATACAAACAAGAAAGAAAACACACACAAAAACGTCAGCAAAATGTACCTTAGTAGCTGCATTGCATGAGGAAAATTGCTTAGCTTGGTATTACTCTGTAGATTGTCTATCTTGATGCTATTTTGCAGATGCATCAGCACTGAAAACATGTATTAAATCCGCGGACTTTTTGGCGAGTGTTACGTTAAAATACGTCTTGACGGAAACGAGCGATATAAAGGACAAAGGTTCCGCCTTAGAGAACTTTGGTTCCTATCTAAATAAATAACTCAGAAATACTGCGCCGACTGACACAGAGGCAGTTACATCTTGGCTTCACTTCGTTTGATTACTAAATGAAAGGTGGGCGCACTCCCACTACCTGCCTGCGGGGCGCGCTCATGCACACGCTTTGGGAGCGTGCCTCTTGGTCTTTGTAACAATCATTCACTAAATAAAGTGCTAGCATAGTAACAGAGGTCCTCTCTGTTACAGCCCTAAAGCTAGGGAGACCATATATTCAGCCCCATCAAATTTCAAATCGGGACCCTTAAATCAAAGAGCATGTTCGTCGTGCATGTGGCGTTGTGGCCACCCATTCGGCATAGGGGTTGCATACAGGCAATGACTGATTGACAAACATCAGCCTCAGCGTTGGATTTAGACATGCATTGCATTAGTTCATGTTTTCTGATTGGTTAGGTGAGCATGTTTACATGACAAGAACACGATAAACATCTATGCAACCACTGAAAACTACTTTTATTATTGTAATTCTGGCGATAACCGAGACAATTTTGTAGTAAATGTTGAAAACAGGCATATTATTATTTTAGATGGATTTGTAGGGACTCACACGCAGCTTGAAATCAGGGAAATCCGGGTCTGGCCACCCTACCTAAAGCCAAAAAAAAGCATATCTATAACGCGTTGCAGTGTGACACGTTTGTGACATTTTGACTTTCCCATTGGTGTGCCTTAATTGGACGCAAACCATGTAGAATAGAGAGAAAGCGTTGATTATAATTCCTTTAAATGTTCTTACGGTTGTTACTCTTTGCCCCCCACCAGGTGGTGCTGTTGAACTCCAGCGAGGACCCCATGAGCAAGGCATTGTGTGACACAGTGGCCAAGAGAACGGGCTGCCAGGTCAGGCAGACTGGGGTGGAGCTGCTGGGGGACATGAAAGGCATGCTGGAGGAGAGAGGCCTGGACTGGAAGGAGGTGGCGTATATGGGTAAAACAGTTATTAAATGTTTATGTGAATGATGTATTATTTTATTATTATATTATATTAGGGCTCGACTTGGAGGCTTGTGTGGGTAAAGCAAGTTGTTAAATATAGATGTTTGTATGAGTAAGAGCTGTTTATCAGCTCATCCAGCAGGCTGCTTGCTACCTCAATACATTAGAGCCAGGACGATTTTGTCAAAAATGGAGAAATGTTCTACTCAATTTGATGAATGTTTCTGTTTGAGAACATTTAACTTCTAACCTTAAAAAAATAACACAAAAACATTGTAGTTCTACTATTTTAGAAAACCTTAGGAATTCTCACATTTGACGGCATTCCCACAATAGGGATGCCAGCTTGAGTGGTTAAAAATCGGGAGACACAATTGTATCACTGAAAAAGTGAAATATTGGCAGACATATTGGTGTGGCTCTTCTAACCTGTGCCGTCTCCCTCCTCTTCTTCACAGGCAACGATGAACCGGACGTAGAGTGTCTGATCCTGGCAGGTTTGAGCGCGGTGCCGCGGGACGCACCGGTGCTAGCGGTCAACGCCGCAAAGTACAGCTGCCACGGCGCCGGGGGCGTGGGGGCCGTCCGGGAGTTCGCCGAACACATCCTACTTCTCAAGAAGAAGGCCAAGTCTCAGATGGAACAGGACCGCATCAACCGATTTTAAATACCGGACGGTAAAAAACAATCCTGACCGGTCTGAGTCTCAATCAACAACACCACAGTGCAGTATAGTATACCTTATCTTCACGGTATCGGTCCTCACATTGCTTCTAAAACATTTTCATGTCAAGGATGCCCAAAGGTATATGTTTCTACATGAAACCCCATATACCAGTTGACATACAAGTATCACAATTCAGTTCATAGGAATAGGCAGCATTTTGATTACCACAGAGATGGTAAGGCGTATCAGAGCTATGATAATCTTGTTAATGTGAAAACCACAGCTTTTGGAAGTCTATTCACATCCTGGTCTGCAGTGCATTGAATTTGTCTGTGTTGAGGAACTCCAAAAATACAGAGAGTAGACCTTGTATTTTAGTTCAGCCTACACTAAATGATACATTTTAATAATTATTTTTTACATTATTAAACCATTAGACTGCTGGTATAATATACTGACACTTTAATGGCACAGGTTTTCTTTTCAATGGCTGTGAACATGCACATTTGATTCAATTCTGTTGAATGTTTACTTTCTGAATTGTTATTCAGTGTTGGTAGAGATTAGTTTTAGTTTTTTAATTTATGTACGTAGTTCTTTACTCTTCTCTTTTCATTAAGTTAAATCTGTGGTTTTAATTGTTAATGTCATAAAAATAAGCCCCATGTGAGATTCATGATGGACTGTGATGGACATTGAGTGCAATATTGTAACGTTTCAAGCCAAAATCCATGGAATACAATGGTGTTTGACTGTTTTCAAGGAAATTGTTTAAAATTAGTCTACAGATTCAACTAAGGCTCAGAATGGTTCTTTTGTGAGCATTCAGATACAGTTTGAAGACATCCACAGTCACACAAACCTTCATTCAGGTCACATTCACATGGCATGAACATATCACATCTGATCCTACTGGCTTACATTTTTCTAGTGGAGGGCAGTATTGCCATCGTAGGAGTTCAGAGAATTAAGTATGTATTGTCAACAATTTAAGTAATACTGTACGCTGACATTTATCATATTCAGCTGGAAGAAGTGAACAAACCTAACATTCAGGGCTGACCTTGCATAATATGAAAGGAAAGACAGAACTATACACAACATTAATGGAAAATCTACAGTATGTACTGTATACTGTAGATCAGGGGTTCCCTTGTGGTGCGTGAATGCCCTTTAGGAGGGGGTGAAAAGGCTAATGGCGATAATCCTGTAAAACACTGTTGTAAGAAGATGTACAGTATAGTATAGAGCAGCTGCAGGTCTCTCAGTGCAGTGACATTCTGTGATTATTTGCCGTAATCATATTAAAATATGTATAATTTTCAGCCAAATACAATGAGATGGTGTGCACGGCCAAAATCGTTTGGGGACCGCTGCTTAGATGTACAGATTCAGAATACAACATTCAGAGACCAAAATGAAAGTTTAGTACATACATCACGTGTCCTCATCGCCCGTACCCTCTAGGATGGGTTGACGAAAGGGCCTTTCTGTGTGGAGTTTGCATGTTCTCCCCGTGTCTCCTATACCTAGGGTAGGTAGGTACCTCACAAAAACATGCAGTAATCCTGGTCTCTATACTGCCTCAGCCGGGGCACCTGAGTGATGGTTGAAGGTCATGCATTGAAGGAAGCATGAGCTCAGTTCAGGGCTCTCCCCAGGTTAGCAGGTAGGGCCCAGGATTACAGTTTAGGCAATTGGCACTGGGTGAAAAATGGGTTACAAAATTGTGGGATAAAAATAAATAAAATGAATGAATACAAATTTATTTTGACAAATAAAATGACAGCATTTGCGCATGAAACTGGGTTCAAATTCAGGGTAGAAGAGGAACGTTACATAGTGCTGCATGCTATTTACCAATTTATACTGTAACAGAAAGTCTCTTGACCTGAATCACTGCAATTATAATTGCCGGACTATGGAAAGGTATATCGCCTACTACTGGCCTTGGGTTGGGGCGGTGGGGGTTGTCAGACCTTTTTGTCAGTGGGTATCATCCCGGGGAAAATGTTGCATTCGTAAATGAAATACATCACTCTGGTACACTTTGAGTATAATGAAGAAGATAGACCAATACAGACTAAAGATTATAATCCTGTCAAAAGTTAATGATTAGCTCATATATCAAGGATGACCGCATAAACACCACAATATACCAGTTGTCTACTTCAGAGAGTGCATTTTATTCATTGTATACAAAAACAAAACTATAATCCATGAGGTGTAAAATGCATCGTGTACAGCAGTGTTTCCTCTATAGTCATTCATTCATTCATTCTGCAGTGCTGTGCTTCTGAAGCAGTGGTCCTTTTAGCTCAAGAACCAATTGAGTGGATTCAAATTTTCTTCTACTTCTTTTGGTTTCTTACATTTTTATCCCACAAGTTTTGTAACCCAGATTTGTTTTCAACCAGTGTCAATTGTGTAATGTAATCCTGGAATGCATGAGGAGTCCAAGACACTTCTTTTCAGGGGGGGGCGTTTCCCCGGCTGGACGTGGAACTAAAACATTATTCCAACCAGTTCCTTTCCCCTCCATCAGGCTCACCGGCTGGCCAGGGGGAGGCAGTATAGAGACCAGGATTATTGCATGTTTTTTGTGAGGGTATCTACTATCTACCCTAGGGGACACGGGGAGAACATGCAAGCCCTTTCGCCAACCACACCTGGGTATGGGCACAGATGACGCGGAGGAGAGAACACACCCACAGCGTCCCCAGCAGGAATCAAACCCAGTATACCTTCTTAATTTTCCCCTCCCAAATGTATGGAATTTATTTATTTATCTTTACATAGTGATGCATGCTTTAAAAACCAAAAAGGTATTTATGAAACTCTTTTGAAAACTTTTCTCAATCTTCTGAAAGACTTTTTTTAAACAGAATGAAGGGATTTTTACTCACAACCCATACACTTTCATAAGAAGAAGATTTTTGACGGTTAGATGTCGGATTAATGGTATGTAGCCCCCTAACACCTAGCACTAGCATGTCTGAGAGGTCATTTTGACAGTTTCTTTTAGATTTTGAAGTTGATTATCTTTGCCCATAAATAAAGCTTTCAGAAGTTTCCCCTTCCATGACCATCATCATCCAGCACCATTCCATCATCTCAGACATTTTTGAAACATCTGAAACATTTTCTAAATATGAATTTAAGCACATGCTACTTCTGTCTGATTTTACTTCAGACATGCTAGTGCTAGCTAAGGGTAGCTAAAAAGTCAGGGCGTTGTGATGGTGTAGACTAGAGGATGAAAAATGAAAAGTGGTTGACATTTGTATTATTATCATAGCGTCCAAATGCCAAGAGATTCAAAGTCACACTGAAAATCTGGACTCAAACGGGCAACAAAACAAGACTCTCCTAAACAAAACTATAACAACAGCAGTCCCAGACTCCCAGGTACAAAGAAACAAGAGAAACACACTGATTGAAGTTAGGTAGAAAAGTGAAGGGCAATATGTTGAGATAAGGCGGGGAACAGAAGGAGTGTGAGCATTCAGATACAGTTTGAAGACATCCACAGTCACACAAACCTTCATTCAGGTCACATTCACATGGCCTGAACATATCACATCTGATCCTACTGGCTTACATTTTTCTAGTGGAGGGCAGTATTGCCATCGTAGGAGTTCAGAGAATTAAGTATGTATTGTCAACAATTTAAGTAATACTGTACGCTGACATTTATCATATTCAGCTGGAAGAAGTGAACAAACCTAACATTCAGGGCTGACCTTGCATAATATGAAAGGAAAGACAGAACTATACACAACATTAATGGAAAATCTACAGTATGTACTGTATACTGTAGATCAGGGGTTCCCTTGTGGTGCGTGAATGCCCTTTAGGAGGGGGTGAAAAGGCTAATGGCGATAATCCTGTAAAACACTGTTGTAAGAAGATGTACAGTATAGTATAGAGCAGCTGCAGGTCTCTCAGTGCAGTGACATTCTGTGATTATTTGCCGTAATCATATTAAAATATGTATAATTTTCAGCCAAATACAATGAGATGGTGTGCACGGCCAAAATCGTTTGGGGACCGCTGCTTAGATGTACAGATTCAGAATACAACATTCAGAGACCAAAATGAAAGTTTAGTACATACATCACGTGTCCTCATCGCCCGTACCCTCTAGGATGGGTTGACGAAAGGGCCTTTCTGTGTGGAGTTTGCATGTTCTCCCCGTGTCTCCTATACCTAGGGTAGGTAGGTACCTCACAAAAACATGCAGTAATCCTGGTCTCTATACTGCCTCAGCCGGGGCACCTGAGTGATGGTTGAAGGTCATGCATTGAAGGAAGCATGAGCTCAGTTCAGGGCTCTCCCCAGGTTAGCAGGTAGGGCCCAGGATTACAGTTTAGGCAATTGGCACTGGGTGAAAAATGGGTTACAAAATTGTGGGATAAAAATAAATAAAATGAATGAATACAAATTTATTTTGACAAATAAAATGACAGCATTTGCGCATGAAACTGGGTTCAAATTCAGGGTAGAAGAGGAACGTTACATAGTGCTGCATGCTATTTACCAATTTATACTGTAACAGAAAGTCTCTTGACCTGAATCACTGCAATTATAATTGCCGGACTATGGAAAGGTATATCGCCTACTACTGGCCTTGGGTTGGGGCGGTGGGGGTTGTCAGACCTTTTTGTCAGTGGGTATCATCCCGGGGAAAACGTTGCATTCGTAAATGAAATACATCACTCTGGTACACTTTGAGTATAATGAAGAAGATAGACCAATACAGACTAAAGATTATAATCCTGTCAAAAGTTAATGATTAGCTCATATATCAAGGATGACCGCATAAACACCACAATATACCAGTTGTCTACTTCAGAGAGTGCATTTTATTCATTGTATACAAAAACAAAACTATAATCCATGAGGTGTAAAATGCATCGTGTACAGCAGTGTTTCCTCTATAGTCATTCATTCATTCATTCTGCAGTGCTGTGCTTCTGAAGCAGTGGTCCTTTTAGCTCAAGAACCAATTGAGTGGATTCAAATTTTCTTCTACTTCTTTTGGTTTCTTACATTTTTATCCCACAAGTTTTGTAACCCAGATTTGTTTTCAACCAGTGTCAATTGTGTAATGTAATCCTGGAATGCATGAGGAGTCCAAGACACTTCTTTTCAGGGGGGGGCGTTTCCCCGGCTGGACGTGGAACTAAAACATTATTCCAACCAGTTCCTTTCCCCTCCATCAGGCTCACCGGCTGGCCAGGGGGAGGCAGTATAGAGACCAGGATTATTGCATGTTTTTTGTGAGGGTATCTACTATCTACCCTAGGGGACACGGGGAGAACATGCAAGCCCTTTCGCCAACCCCACCTGGGTATGGGCACAGATGACGTGGAGGAGAGAACACACCCACAGCGTCCCCAGCAGGAATCAAACCCAGTATACCTTCTTAATTTTCCCCTCCCAAATGTATGGAATTTATTTATTTAACTTTACATAGTGATGCATGCTTTAAAAACCAAAAAGGTATTTATGAAACTCTTTTGAAAACTTTTCTCAATCTTCTGAAAGAATTGTTTTAAACAGAATGAAGGGATTTTTACTCACAACCCATACACTTTCATAAGAAGAAGATTTTTGACGGTTAGATGTCGGATTAATGGTATGTAGCCCCCTAACACCTAGCACTAGCATGTCTGAGAGGTCATTTTGACAGTTTCTTTTAGATTTTGAAGTTGATTATCTTTGCCCATAAATAAAGCTTTCAGAAGTTTCCCCTTCCATGACCATCATCATCCAGCACCATTCCATCATCTCAGACATTTTTGAAACATCTGAAACATTTTCTAAATATGAATTTAAGCACATGCTACTTCTGTCTGATTTTACTTCAGACATGCTAGTGCTAGCTAAGGGTAGCTAAAAAGTCAGGGCGTTGTGATGGTGTAGACTAGAGGATGAAAAATGAAAAGTGGTTGACATTTGTATTATTATCATAGCGTCCAAATGCCAAGAGATTCAAAGTCACACTGAAAATCTGGACTCAAACGGGCAACAAAACAAGACTCTCCTAAACAAAACTATAACAACAGCAGTCCCAGACTCCCAGGTACAAAGAAACAAGAGAAACACACTGATTGAAGTTAGGTAGAAAAGTGAAGGGCAATATGTTGAGATAAGGCGGGGAACAGAAGGAGTGTCATTTCCAACTCAGCCAGCAGGGGGAGGCCTAGCATCCAGAACCTCCTGCTTACCAGGAAGACCAGTGCAGCCAATGGGATCCAGGCCTCGTGTCAGGTGACCGCGTTGGGGTTCTGTCCTCCCTCGGCAGGGGTCAGGAACTGGACTTTAGGAATGGCGAGCGCGGAGTTGTTGCGGCGCATGCCCGCGCTCCCTCCCGCCCCTCCTTTGCGCATGGAGTTGTTGCGTCTCATGGAGTTGCGTTTGCGCAGCGAGTTCTGGTGCGACAGCTCGCTCTTCTGCAGAGTCTGGATCAGGATGGACGGCTTCTCGTCCAGCTCTCTGGCGCTGCAGGCAGGCGTGGCCACCTTTAAGGAGCACAACGCAGGCCGTTAAACCTGCACTCTTTAGCTTTTTCCCTTTTTTTCTAATGACAATTATTTCCTCCTTAGAAATAGGATCCAGCAGGAAAGCACGCACATCTCAAAAGATTATACGCGTGCTGAACAAAAATACGTACAGATGGGTACGTCGTCGAAGACCTCAAGACCGGTGTGTGAACTACATTTTCTTTCAATTATTTCCTCCTTCCCACAAACTTTTCTGTGTGTTGTCACTGCTGTTATATCCTGCTGACAGGTGCTACCATGCAGTGACAAATATCACCCTCCCTGCCCGGCTTCCCTCCGTCGAACAAAGGTCAATGTAGACCCCCTGACTGGTCTGCGGGTGCACTCCGTAACTTCCAGGTCCTACCCCGGATTTGAACCCGAGTCCACTGCCAAAGTACAGCACTTTTGGAAATCAGGCTGAGGGGAGAAATATGATTTTGACCTTCAGGCAGTACCATTGTTCAACCAGTAGAGGTCCTGCCAGACCACAAGATCTAAATGTCTCGATAAAAGAGCAGCGAGACCGCAGCTGTGTTTGGTTATGTTGATAAACATTTGGCAATAACCAGTGACCATATAGCAGCCCTAAGCTCACAACGCACAATGTTTTGAGCTTATAGAGCAGCTGCTTTTGGTATTTGATGAACAGCAATGTACTGTGGCGTTTAGAAAGTAAAGACGGCCACAGACAACAAACACACAAACAACACAGTTCAGCTCTCACCTTGAGTGTGTTTCCAAACTTGGAATAATCCACAGAGTACACTCCGTCTTCCTCTGATACTATGGGAGCAAAGCGATGACCCCATTGGATCTCCTCTGAGACATACGAGGTTCTGGCCTGTGTGGGTGATACCGGTGGTCGTTAATAATATTATAATAACAACAACAGCAGCAACAACACCACAAATTATTATTATTATTATTATTATTATATCACCTGTGTGGTGATGCCGGTGGTCTCCACCACCCCTTCCAGGATCACGATCACCTCCAGATCACTGCACTGCAGCTCCATGGCTGAGAGGTCATACAGCGGGCTGTGGAGGCCAAAATACACTGGGCTAGTTTAGTCAAAAATGTATACTCTGTACACACTAGCACTACACACTGTGTGTGTGTGTGTGTGTGTGTGTGTGTGTGTGTGTGTGTGTGTGTGTGTGTGTGTGTGTGTGTGTGTGTGTGTGTGTGTGTGTGTGTGCGTGCATGCGTGCGTGCGTGCGTGCGCAAAATGTGTTATATCAGCTGGATAATGTTGTGTCAAGAGAGAGAGCTGAAAATAAGTGGCCACTCTAGGAACCGGTCAACCTGATCCCCAGCTTCTCCTTATGGGCAGTTGTTTGAAGTAAAAGAACATAAAATTCGTGTGAGTTTTGTGAGCACGTTTGCACATGTGTGCCCTGCATGTGCGCCGCGTGGAAGTGCAATCGTGCATGCCATGCACTGATGATGGTTGCATATATATCTGCATGCCACCACTCCACACCTGTTTTTGTCGATGATGTGGCAGATGATGAGCGGTGCCAGGAGGAACAGGTTGTTGCTGGCCACCACCGTCTCTGTCTGGACGTCTATCTGATGGATGGGGATGACTTCTCCTTCTGGGGTGGTCATCTTCCTGACCACCTGCAAGGAACACACCATTGATTGATTGATTGATTGATTCAGTGGTTTTCAACTGGTGGTCCGGGGACCAGTGGTCCTTGAGTGGGTTCCACGTGGTCCCCAGCTAAATGATGGCGAGTTTGTAACCAAAAGGACCCTTATTAGAGCGTAAAATGAAACCAAATGGACAAGAGTTCAAGTATTGTTAAACATTTGCATTACTTAATTTACAAGAAGTCTACACAATTAGAGAATGTAGAAGAATTGTTTGCCTGGCTAAATCTCATCAAATGGTGGTCCGTGGCTCAAATGCCAAAAAAAGAATGGGCCTTGTTATGAAAAAGGTTGAAAACCACTGGATAGATTGATTGATTGAATGTATTTGGTAATAAAAGAAGAGACAATAAAAACACAATAAAGCCCTAAGGCTTAATCCCATTGTGGTCCTTCATTTGATCAAACTGTTGACTGTTGGAGAGGAGAGGGGAGGAGGGGGGAGAGAAGAGAAGAGATGAGAGGAGAGGAGATAGTACCTGCAGCCTAACAGTGGCTCCTATAATCATGCTCTTGCGGAGGTCTCCGATGCGGATCATGAAACAGAGCCGGTTGTTCCTGACGGCGATCACGGCGTGTCGGCTAAAGATCAGCGTCTCTGCGCGACGGTTGGACTGCGCTGTCTTCATGAAGATGCAACCTGGAAAGATGGAACCGTACAGCAGACTGTATGAACTGACTGCTCCATCTAGTCCAGCGGTTCCCAAACTTTGTCATGTCAAGGACACCCAAATTGACACTATAATTATCCCACGGAACCCCATCTGAAAAGATAATGCCCCCCCCCCCCTCCCCATAAGGGATGATTTGTATGGCTCTTGCAGTGATTCTCAACCTGTTTAATTGGAACTCCCTCAAGGACCCCTGGGGGAACACTGTTCTTATATGACGCAATCTAAGATTTCCCTCTGGTATTTTCAAGTAGAAAATAAATAATAATAAAAAACACTTGACCATGACCCCAGGGGTATAGTGGGAGCGACGTCAGTTTGCGGGTTCCTTTATTTTTGGTTTCCTACATTTGGTTTTTAATTATAATTTCAATATATTTTCAAAAGACATTCCAAAAAAAGCCAATCTGCTATTTTCACTAGTTTGAAACAAATTTTAAATTGTGTCAGGCTAATCCCACACCTGAAAACACATTTTCTCTCCATTAAAGAGCTGGAAAGTCGTGGAGACCCCTGTTACTGAACACGGATGTTTTTTAAATAAAAAGCACATGACATGACATGCGTGATGGCACCCTATAGGCTGCAATGCCAGGCTGACAGCATGTTGCAGGTTCGAATCCCAAAACCGGCGACCTTCGCTGTGTGTCACTCCCCATCTGCCTCCACATTTCCTGTCAGTCTACTGTCCTATCAATGAAGGCATGAGAAGCCCCAAAATACATTAAAAGAGTCTTTGTCTCAGTGTATTTGTCCTGGTTAACGCGTAAAAAAATGGGTGGAAACCTCATATATCAAAAAACTGTTACTTTTCCGAATTCAAATTCAAGAGCAGTCCAGAATTCTCCTTTAGTGGGTTCAGTAAAGCTGTTCTAGATCTATTCTGTACCCAACATGATGGCGTTGATGATGAGCCCAACGAGGTTCTGCAGGATGAGCACAGTGATGGCGGTGGGACACTGCTCTGTGATGACACGCACCCCGAAGCCGATGGTCACCTGAACCTCGATGGAGAACAGGAACGCCGAGGTGAAAGACCTGCACAGAGAGGGAGGCAGGACCAGGGGGCTGTGACAAGTTGACAATATTATGTTGAACATTTTTCAATCGATTGAAATAGGGCTGCAACTATTCAACGATTACTTTCTACACGGTTATTCTATCGAGCTTGTGGGGGGTAGGAGAAAGGAGAACAAGTGCGAGGGGAGTGAAGATGAAGAGATTGAGAGAGGAAGAGGGGGGGTGAAGATGGAGGACTCGTCTCGAGGGGGCAGGATTGATAAAGTGGGCAGTGGGCACTATATATGGGAAGAGGAGGGGTTAAAAAAAGGAGTTGAGACCAATCTGGGAACCCATTCTGTAAAAAGAAAAAAGGGAAAAACAAGTTTTGAGGGGGAGAGAGGAAGGGAGGGAGGGAGGGAAGGAAGCAAGGAATTAAGAAAAGGAAGGATGGAAAGTTAGGAAAATCTGGAAGAAGTCATAAGAGGGCGGGGCGGAGCACAGAGAAGTGGCAGGTTGGAAAGGCTGGTTCCATGATCCAGATGGCTAGGCTGCATGGTTTCCTCATCCCATCTGTGTGAATGGGTGAATGTAATGCACGTTGACGTTGTAAAGTGCCGAAATGTCCCAATTACAATTAAATTCAGAATTCAGACCATTTAAGGCTATAAAGGGAAAGAGACAGAGAGGGAGGTGAGGTTTAACGGAATTAAAGTTAAAAGGAGAAAGTTAAGATATGGGGCTTTGGGCTACGAGGAGGAGGAGGGGGATCATGGAGGCTTCAGAGAGGACTGGATGGAGTGAGGAGAAGTTAATAATTCCTAATCTTCTCTCCCATGCAGACTCCCTGTTGCCGGGTAGCTACCAAAATAACTTAACTGGCCATGCACGCACGCGTGCAAAACTAAAACACATAAACTTGGAACAGACGACAGTAACTCTAAAATGACATGACCAATGCACGTATTATTGTAATAATAAAACGATTTAACCGACGCGTAAAAAGAAAAACTCACTTGACAGCAGTGACGCACTGCTGGACCCCGCCGGTGTCTCGGTGCGGGCCCAGGTCTCCGTGCGCGAAGGCCACCAGCCACCAGCACATGGCGAACAGCAGCCAGCTGCTGACGAACGTGGTGGTGAAGATGACAAGCGTGAAGCGCCACTTCAGGTCCACCAGCGTGGTGAACACGTCCTGCAGGAAGCGGCCCTGCTCGCGGATGTTCTTGTGCGCCAGGTTGCAGGCGCCGTTCTTGGCGATGAAGCGCGCCTTGTTGACGCGGTCCCTGAACACCGGCTTGCGGGGCAACCGGGACGCGAGCCCCGGCAGGCCGAACTCCTCCGGGATGATGCTCTTTCTCGCCAACATCCTTCGTTGTTGTTTTTTTTCTTCTTCTCCCAGTACCAATCTCCTCAACTTAATCAAGAAATCTACCTTTCAGTTTACTTTAAGCACTATATCGATGCATGTCACCACCTGTAGCAGCACCGCATGTTTCAAATAGTTGTGTCTCTGTGAAGTTTCAACGCAAATTACATTTTTTCTTACCGTATTGTAAAGTTAGTGTGGTTGTTGCTTGTGTGGGAACGAAAGCGCAGTAGCCTCTCAGTGGGATATGGGATGGTTTCCACTCCCCCCGAATCCCATTGACGTAGTCTGACTTCCTCAAACACTGCATGGGCTATGGGCGGCTTGACGGCTTTGCTTTGAACTGTTAATGTTCTAATAGCCAGTCAAAAGTCGTCAAACATCTTTGTGGGACATTTGTTTTTGTGAAATAGACTCCTATATTTGCATATTTGTATCTGTCGTTTAGCAGGAAAAAACAATACATCTAAAAGAAGTTGTAATAATAACAATGTTAATTCGTATTCATGAATTCATATTAATTACATGTTTGTTTGTATAAAGTAGCCTTCCATGGGCCCAGGGGTATGCTGCTGCGATGCAATATAATAGGGGAGGATGGGGGAAGATGAACCACTTTTTACTTAAGTTGTCCTGGAAGCAAGGCAAAATGAGATGGCAGTCAAATCTAATGATCTACACATATTTCAGGATGTCCTCTATCAATTGAAATGATGAGTAAGCAGCTATGACAAAGGGCCATGAAAATATGTATTCACGTATTGAAAATAATTTAATAACAGTTTTCCCTTTTGCAAATAGTCTTATTTATCTGTTTATTTATTATTTAAACAATATAAAGACAATTAAATAAAGTTTGTTATTCAGAACCTTATAATATTTGCAATATTGTTAATACAATATAGCAAATTTGCAAACATTTGCAAACATCCAAATTAAAGGTCATTCAGTATAATTTGAGTAGCTAATACTTAATACAAAAATATGAATGGTGATTCACATCACACATTCACAAAATTGGCTCAATTTACCCCAAGGAATTGATTCAACTTGCCCCATGGCCACTTTTTGACAAAACATGGCTAGCTTAATGCTCCAGGATAATGTTTAGCTAAATGATTCACATGGGTTTTATACATTGGTATATCACCAACATGCATGATATATAAGTTTAGACCTGGGTGCTTTTGCTTTAATATAAAAATGATTATTCCAGAAAAGTTTATTTTTTTACTTTGACCAGCAAAAAACACTTTTTTGTGTATAAATGTACTTTCCACTTTGTCCATGTGTCTCTCATCTTCACAGTCAGGTTGAAATGGTGGGTGTGTCCTGATTTTGAGGTCACATGACAACTCATGTGTGTAGTTTTAAAGATACAGGGGGTGGTTCAACTTACCCGACGGTTCATCTTCCCCCATCCTCCCCTACTACTCAATTTTAGGGCATGGTCAGCAGATGGCGCCATTTAGCAATGTATAGTATTTCGATAGACCAACCAACTCTAGAGATAAATTCTGAATGCACTGTATCAGAATAGAATAGTGCATTCAGAATTTCAGAGTAAATTAATGTACCTCTGTATTATTTATATTTTGCTCCATGAATGAATACCAAAAACACATCTTTACTCTAAACCATTTTATTATCATTTCAAGTGTAAAAAAAGATAACAAATAGGCACACTTGTTTTGGTGTAATGGCCTAATGCTTTTAGAAATGATGGGCTCCACAGCCTACTATATTATGTACACTTAAGACAAACACAAACTTATAATAAAACAGTTGCAGAAAAAAACAAGCATGTGCTTGTGAAGATTATTAGGCTATTCAATTCAACTGCATTCTCAGAAGCAAAAAGCGCCTTCTTGATAGGAAAAATAAACTTAAATTGAATATAATAATGTTATTTGGCACAACAATGCATATAGCTTTAACATGTAGATGGGCGAGACAAAATAATGTTTTGTAAACTTGTGGCAGTATTGATAGAATTGACCATACATGTCCAGCTCTAATGATCCGATTATCTAAAGCTATACCATAAACGATGCTGAAATTGTAAAAGTCCCAGCACCTTTCTTTGCATTGAAGTGATCAAACCCATTCTTTTGATCATAAAGGACATTGCATTTCAGTTGTTAAAGGTTTTGTCCACCACCATCACCCAAAACAGTTAACAGTTCGTTATTAAGTAACCACTCGAATCTAAAACAAAATCTCATATACAAACAAGACAGAAGAATGTGTCTCAAACACATCAGACACATTGTTACATATTTTTTTATGCTTATATATGAAAGAGTTGCATTAGGTGGAAAAGGCAATATTGCCCAGTTTGTGGAGGATATACCAGCAGTGGTTTTCAACCCTTTTCATGTCAAGGCCCACTATGTATTCACCGTCTGAGCCACGGACCACCAATTGACGAGATTTAGCCTCTCAGACTATTAATATGTAATAATAAAGAATATGTTGTTGTCGTTGGCTAAGATTTTGTCCAAAATGCCATGCTGTATTGATGTGGTATACCATTAGGAGAGATAACAGGCAAACGTTGATCAAACTAACAATTCTTCCATATTCCCTAGCCTAATGATGTAGATTTCTTGTAAATTAAGTAATGCAGATGTTTAACAATAATTTAACTGTTGAGAGCATAAAATGAAACCAACCATGCACGCACGCACGCACACACACACACACACACACACACACACACACACACACACACACACACACACACACACACACACACACACAATGGTAAACTTAAATGGTAAACTTTTGTATGTATGTGTATTGTACCATGCAGGGAACAGGAAGTTGAATGAAGATGGAAGAGCACGATGGCAGCCACCTCATTCATAAACAATTTAGAACAGAAGTTTGAGCTATAGCAGGTGAAGATAATTAAGATAATTGTCAAAGGAAATGATACAGGTACTGGTGCTAGCCTTGCAGTGTGTATGTGTACAGCAAATTTATATGTAAATGAAAAGAATGAAAATACTTTGTGCCAGGGAGGGACCCCTATACGAGATTTATCCCCAAAAAACGTTGAATATTGCGATGCATTTTGAGGATTGTAGATCGGGCTATTTTTGAATAGCCAAAGAAATATGTATTTTAAACGGCTCCTGGTTTTGCTGGGGACCCCCTGGAATCCCCTGACGGCACCTGCAGGGAGCCCTGGACCCCACTTTGAGAACCAGTGGTGCACAGTATGTATGACCACTAGTGTATGAGAACACTACGACTATGGTATGTACAGTATATGAACATTATATAGTATGCATTCTCCAGGATTTGAGAGTAAAAAATAAACCATAACGTAACGCTGAAGATGCCACTGTTGCTTGAGACGAGACAAACATTTCGAACAGATATGACACTAGCACACAATAAAGCATTCATTTAAAAATCCATTTGGCATAGGCTATAGAGCTAAAGAGTACAAAGTCATTGTTTAAAAAAATTCACTGATATGCAAAATAACTATATCCTATATAAGGTACCTACAGTGGGACAGTGACACCGCTCCCTCGAAGAGATACAGTAGGTTCTCTGGAGGTTGCATCCTTTCAGAGAAATGCCTCAGAGCAGGATGAAATCATGCACATTGTCTGAACTTTGAGCCCTTAATTGAGCAGCACTATTTTGGAAAAGCTATTATTTAATACATTATGTTCATGATCACTTAAATGGATTAGTTCGATTAACCACTTAACTTAAAAACAAAACAAAACAGAAACGATATCGGTATCGAGCCCTGAGGGACTCCCGTCAACCCTATAGGGTTGAAGTTAACTGCTGCACCCCTAAGCCACTGCACCTCTCCTGACGGGAGCAAAGTTCTGGTGTCCAACTGTCCCCAAGTACAGTATGAATTCAGCAACGCATGACCACAGACAGACAGAGGGCTCGCTGCATGGCGTTTTATCACGCCTGCGACGTCCTACAGTGTTTGCACTAAATGTAGCCGCCATAGAAACACAATTGACAGAACAGGGTGCACCAAAGAGGCAAAGACTGGTCCCAGTCATGTCTGAGCAGGGCACTTTGTATGGTACGTCAAACATGGCCGCCAGTCAGGCCAGACCCATTCAAGTCATAGTGTGACCATTGACATATCGCCATGGAAGTCTACACAGCCGGATACTGTAGTATTACCAACATGTAGTAGTCCCTTGTTTGTGGTTGACTTCAATTAAAAGGTCAGTTCTATCCATTTGTATTCTATGGCACGGCATTCATATAAACTTAGAGCATTCAGACCAGGGCCTAAAGTAATAGCATTTAAGTATTCACTGTGTTTTCCGTGAGAGAAACAGTTATGCAATTCTACACCCTGGTCTGCAGCAAAAAGGTTGTTATTGCTTAGACACAAGTGATGAGGAATAATACAATGGATTCATATAGTATATTAACTGAAACATACTGTCAAAATTAAATGCTTTATGAAATTCTACTCTACTAAAAAGATCCTTACAGGACCCAGTTTTTACACCAATTAAACAATCAGTCAGCCAACCAACTCACCAATCAATCAATTTGGCATACATGATGGAAGTTTAGTAAAATATTAAAACCCTGGTCAAGTAATGTATCTGTTGATTAACATATTGATTGAAACGATGCCATAACGATTGATCAGTTTATGAACTGAATTGATTGATTCATTGGCAGACTGACTGATGCTTAACAGTTCATCAATACCGGTATGTGAGCTCTAAGAAGCAGTCGATTAACTGATTGAATGAATAAATGAATGAATGAACAAATGAATGATTTAATGAATTAATGTGACTGATCTATGTGTAAACTGATTGACACCTTGACAAATAAGTGATAATCTGTGTACACCCATTTTCAACCTATCTTCATGTAAGTGGTCCTCACTAATGCATTATAAGATGGTGCTACCATTTCTATCTATCTGAGGACATCATCTGTGGTAATAACTCTTATCTCATTAGTACATTAATGCAAGAAAAACTACTTATATTTCACCATGCTGAACTTCCCAGATAGAGAAAGGCTGTAGTTTCCAATACGCTAGCTTGGAAGTTGGAACCCACATCGAGAATGTTAATGGTAGGCAGATTTCTAAACTGTCCACAGCTCGCGGCCAATGAGACGCAGAGTGAGTAACTGGTTCCATCGTATAACATAGCCTTCGCGAGGACCAATTGTACGAAGACATTCTTGAAAAGGGGTGAAGTGCTCCCTCAACTTTTATCTTACAAGGACTACCCTGCTCTAATCCGGAGACACACAAGTCGACCTAAAATGACTCAACCTCTCCACCGAGCAACCGCCAAGTTGCGAGGGACTGGACAGTGGACACACTGGTTAAGACACTGACGAACACATCGCCGTGTGCTGGCGGGCTGACGGTGCATACAGTGGTTGGCACCACGTTGTGAGCTTGTAGATCGGCGATGTTTTACTACTACTTAAACATTTGTTTTCTAATTTATGGAATTTCTTTGAATTGTCTTTTATATCTTTGTGAAATTACTGAAAAAAAATAATTGAATTTGCTCTTAATTCATGAGATAAAAAAAAAATTGAGAATGTGTTTTCGAAAACATTTTGAAATAATAATAATTCGACCCTTCCCGACCCAGTGTCTATGGGGAACCAGCGGTGCATGAAGCACTACTACATGTCGGCTCTGACGAAGGAGGCGAACAGGCCGTCCTCCTGGCTCAGCAGAGTCTCAGGCTTGTCGTATTCCAGGATGTTGCCGCGCTTCATGACGATGACCAGGTCGGCGGTCAGGATGGTGTGGACGCGGTGCTGAGGACACAACGAACCGACACAAACGCCAGTTACACGCAGGTCGTCAAAGGCCACGGACAACACGAGCATATCCACAGAGTCATGCATTTTATTTAGCATGTTGTTCGATTTATTTTAACCACTTGAAGCCTATAGTATAGAGCGACGACGACGACAGGCCCAGGATATAATTCCCCACGCGTTTTTCGCATAGACATTTCAAAAAGTATTTATTTTAAGATCTGTAAGTCTGGAACAAAGCCAACTCGGATCGTGACAAATCATGTCAACAAACACAATATTTTGGGCCGAACAAATAATTACATAATTACAATCATGATTTGTCACGCTCAGAGTTTGCTTTGTTCGAGGCTTACAGATCTTTAAATAAACACTTTTTGAAATGTCTATGGGAAAAATGCATGGGGAATTCTTTCCTGGGCCTGTCGTCGTCATGAAAGGGGAGGGACTGCGATGCTCTAAAGTGTCCTTATTCTGTAGCAAACATTTGATTAAAATTCACGATTGGTCGGCTATTTTCAGCAAAGACTCCGGTTGGTTTAGAGGGAAACACTAGTTGGCCTAGTATAGAGTCAACTAAGCATACAGTAGGGTTGAAGTGGTTACAGTAAGCATACAGTAGGGTTGAAGTGGTTACAGTATGTCCAAGAAGAAGACCAACACATCGACGGAGTCATGCACAAAAACACAGGAAAAAAACAAAGAAATAATATTTTAGATTATGTTACTATGAACACTAGTATGAGCAATGTGGTCCAGTTACACACACTTTAATGTAGGTTAAACAACATTAATTTTAGATGTATTTACCGTAATGTCCGGACTATAAAGCGCACCTGAATATAAGCCACACCAGCTAAATTTAGGGGGAAAAAAACTAATGTGTACACATACAAGCTGCTCTGGACTATACAGTAAGCCGCAGGTGGACGTGGAGCGGTCATAGAGATTTAGAAGGTCCCCTAGTGTCCGTTAGCTGTACAAATCCATAGATTAGCCGCACCGTTGAATAGACCGCAGGGTTCAAAGCATGGGGAAAAAGTAGCGGCTTATAGTCCGGAAATTACGGTACTTAAAATGTTAAACTATTTCAGGTTAAACTAACATTGTAGACTACTAGAGCGGAGCCCAACTCATACTGGATTTTCGGGACGGATGCCGACATGCGTTTGCATGTGTGTGTGTGTGTGTGTCTGTGTGTCTGTGTGTGTGTGTGTGTGTGTGTGTGTGTGTGTGTGTGTGTGTGTGTGTCTCTGTGTGTGTGTGTGTGTGTGTGTGTGTGTGTGTGTGTGTGTGTGTGTGTGTGTGTGTGTGTGTGTGTGTCTCTGTGTGTGTGTGTGTGTGTGTGTGTGTGTCTCTCTGTGTGTGTGTGTGTGTGTGTTGCAATGTTCCCTAAAATGTGGTAGATCAGCTGGATAATTTACATTTTTACAATCAAATGTATCGTCCAAAATTACACCAATGACACAAAACAAATAATAATGCATAACTATAGGAAAATAAATCCCAAACAGAACAATTTGAAAACACAGTGGATGATGCTGTATAGGCATCATACATATCGCCGCTGTCGGGTGGAAACCTTATATGTCCAAAAACGTTACTTTTCAGGAAATTTAAAAAAATAATAACCTGGATTCCAATGGATCCATTGTAGTCCATCATTTAGTCACAGCTCTTGTTAATACCTTTCAATGCTTAGAATACCCACACAGAGATGGGACACATTGTGAGCTTGTAGATTGGCCATTTTGTGCTTCACCCATGAAAGTAACATGATACAGAAGGTTTTCGACCGCCAGTGTGGATATGCTTGCACGGGCAGCATGCAATATAGATGGATGTTTCTGCAGTACCAGCTGGGCTGTCAGTGGCAGTGAGGCCTCCGCAGACCCGGACCCAAACTCACACCCTGACCCACACCTCCAGAACCAAGCAAGAGAGAGGGAAAGAGAGGGGGGGGGGGTGCGATACAGAGAGAGAGAGAGAGAGAGAGAGAGAGAGATGAGTGGGGAGACAGAGAAAGAGGGAGAGGGGGGAGAGAAATACAGAAAAAGACAGAGAGAGGAAAAGTAGGACCAAAGTACAAAAGACCAAAGCTGGATTGGAGCCGATGTGAACCAGAATGGGCCTGTCAGTCCGGTCCGGGTCTACTTGTGAGTCCTCACTAGCACACTAAACAGGCTGTCCTCCTGGGCCAGCAGGTTGGAACCGGAGTCACACTCCACCAAGATCCCAGAGGAGAACACCAGCACCTGCTCTGCCTCCAGGATGGAGGACACCAGGTGCTGCATGGACGCAGCACGCACGCACACACGCACGCACACAGACAGATGGACAGACACACAGACGGAGAGGAAAAGGAGAAAGATGGAGGGAGCAAAGAGGAGAAAGAGAGAGCAAGGAATGAGGGAGAGAGAACCCCAGAACCACGGAGAGAAAGAGAGATAGGAAGGAGAAAGGGAGGGAAAGGAGGGCAGATAAGTGATGGAAGCGAGCAGGAAGATCAAGTCTGCATTCAGATAACAAATGCATTTGGAAAGTTCAGCTAGGAAAACACACATCACTGTAAACACCCGAGTGCCCAATTTAACCTGTAAGGAATGGTCAATTTCTATTTTAACACTCTCAGAGTTTAATTCACACTCGGGGCTTTATAGTGTAGCAATGGAAAATAATGTTGCAATAATGTTTGCAGGAAAATACAAGGGGAGGGCGCTTTTAACCCATTCTGACCTGAGATCAGATTCTAAAAATGTCAGTCGTTCTTCGATTTTTTTCAAAAATAGCAGACCTACAAGCTCGTAGATCTTGTAGATCTTGTAGATCTGCTATTTTTCAATAGCTAAAGCATAACATGATGCCAACACCAAAATGGGTGCCCGGTCAGAATGGGTTAAGGCATGGAGGTGTGAGAAAGAGAGATGCAGAGAACCAGTCCTCTTACCTAAAGACACCATTATTATTTTATATAGACGCTTTAAATGATTTTCAAATTGAAACACTGACTACAATGCAGGAGTCCAGTTGTTTTCAAATATCTCAAGTTTCACGATTACACAGGAAATACATTTTTTGACAATCTTTGTTTTATCCTTTTTATGCCAATTCCCAATTCTGCCCCGCACACACACACACACACACACACACACACACACACACACACTGTGTATTCCCTGTCACTGCTAACCACTACAGTTGATCGTGTGGGAGGGTGTACTGTAGAGAGAAGCACATGTCTCCTCCGACAGATATGCAGCTGTTTCTTCCCAGAGGAGTTTATCTGGGAGGGTGTAATTACGCATGTGGATGAACATGCCACATGCCCAGTTACACTCTCAGGCGCCCCCGGCCAACGTGTAGGACAGGGGTCGGTCTCGGGCCAAACTCTTTCAAAGACAACGATGGTGGGGCAGAACACAATCAATGGCTAATTTAGGTACCGGAACCTTATGTACAATAATAATAACTATATTGTTATGAAAGTGTGTCGTATAACAATAGATAACAATAGATAGAAAAACATGTAGAACTAGAAAAAGTGCCCTTCTGGGCACAAGTCTCCACCAGGTTATCCACAGATCCGTGCAGTTAGAGGTAAAAACACTTTTTGGCCAGTTATAGCGCCACCTTGAGGCTGAGTTGAAATTGTTCATGTGGCATTTCGTCCTCGGCCTAGTGGGAATGTGGGTGCACAATTTCACGGAAATCACGCGATGTGTTCATGATTTGCAGCATTTTGTTTGAAACTGAGCACTCCTGTGAACTTTGGAAGCCAATCTTAACCAATCAGGATGGAGTGTGAGAAATCTGAAAGACCTGTTTCGTTGAATGGCTCTAGAGAGACTGTGTACCAATTTGCGTGATGTTTGGACAAAATCTGTAGGTGTACTGTGCAAAAACTTGTTTTGCACAAAGCGGCCTCCTGGTGGCGCTATAACAGGCTGTTCTGGAAAGTTTGGGGCAGAGGTTCATCGTTGGCATCCAAGGAGTGTGTGTGCAAAATATGGCATCGACCGGGTTAACGGTGGCCGAGATTAGCTGTTCACGGACACACGGACACACGGACACACACACGGACACACGGACGGACACGCGGACGGATGAAGTGCAAAACATACTCTCCCCACATGCCTTCGGCCTGGTGGAGACAATAAAACGTTACAGGTGAAGGCCTCATACTTGAATGTGGCACTTTAGTTTAGTTTGTGTCAAAACGTTTCAAAGGAACATTTTATCTGGGGCCAGAGAGTCATGCTCCTTTTGGAACAAGAGCTCTTTCATGGTTCAGGCCTTCAAGGTATCTTAGAAGGGAGAAAAACGATTCAATTAAAGGCATGTAACACACAGGCTGAGAGAAGTTTTCTCAAGAGGAAAGTTGACAGTGAAATTATTTACAAAATATGGCGGACCACAGGCCGTGTTGCCTACCACTGGCGTAGGAGTCACTACTGTAGCGACAGAGATCTCTCTCACCGCCCGGCATCCGATACCCGTGATCATGGACAACCATGCATAACTGTAGCCCCAAGTTCTCAGAAGGTGGCGTACCCAATCTGGTTAGTTCCCCATATAGCGATTGGCTCAGCAACAGATTTGAACTGGAAACATACACATTGAAGCTGTCGTATATGTGTTTCCGGTTCAAACCGGCTACTAAAACAAATGTGAAAGTGAACTGGAACAGGAAATGGGTATGCCACCTTCTAAAATCTGGGACAGGGCCACCTTTATAGGAGACTGGAAGCAGGGTTTCCAATGGTAGAGTTAACGTGAACACAGCTTCTGAAACATTCATTAGCCCCATGGTCACTGAACCAAATATTGGACCCGATCGTCACAAGCCATACAATCTTCCAGAAATGTACTGGCCTACACATGCCCATCCAAGCCGGAGGCAACTGGAACCCAGTCTTGGTAGTCGTGGGGAGGAACTTTAAACCTGTGACACCCGAGTGCCTGACAGGAAATATTATTAAGACAGGGTAGATTTTACCTGCAGAAAGCTTGTAACCGCTGAGAAGGTTAATATGAATATTACTTCTCTGATCTCCCAAGTATTTAATTCACTAAAACTGCACAGAAGAGAAAGAAAACGCTGTTACACTGTCACAGTTACTGAGAAATTCACCCCAACTATGTCCCCCATCAGAACCTTTAAGGGGACATGTGTCACAATGACAAACAGAGAACGTTCTGGACCAAATAGGCAAATACGAAGGAGGACTTACTGCAATAGTTACAACTGTTCTGTCAGCGAACGCTGTCATCACCACCTTCTGTAGGATGTTCTCCTGTAAGGAAACAAAGGCCAAACACTATGAACAGAAGGGAACAGAACAGTATGAACACTATGAACACTATGAACAGAACGGAACAGAACAGTATGTACACTATGAACACTATGAACAGAACGGAACAGAACAGTATGTACACTATGAACACTATGAACAGAAGGGAACAGAACAGTATGTACACTATGAACACTATGAACAGAAGGGAACAGAACAGTATGAACACTATGAACAGAACGGAACAGAACACTATGAACAGAACGGAACAGAACAGTATGAACACTATGAACACTATGAACAGAAGGGAACAGAACACTATGAACACTATGAACACTATGAACAGAAGGGAACAGAACACTATGAACACTATGAACACTATGAACACTATGAACAGAAGGGAACAGAACAGTATGAACACTATGAACACTATGAACAGAAGGGAACAGAACACTATGAACACTATGAACACTATGAACAGAAGGGAACAGAACAGTATGAACACTATGAACAGAAGGGAACAGAACACTATGAACACTATGAACACTATGAACAGAAGGGAACAGAACACTATGAACACTATGAACACTATGAACAGAAGGGAACAGAACACTATGAACAGAAGGGAACAGAACACTATGAACAGAAGGGAACAGAACACTATGAACACTATGAACACTATGAACAGAAGGGAACAGAACAGTATGAACACTATGAACACTATGAACAGAAGGGAACAGAACACTATGAACAGAAGGGAACAGAACAGTATGAACACTATGAACACTATGAACAGAACGGAACAAAACACTATGAACAGAAGGGAACAGAACAGTATGAACACTATGAACACTATGAACAGAACGGAACAAAACACTATGAACAGAAGGGAACAAAACACTATGAACACTATGAACAGAACGGTACAGAACACTATATGAACAGAACGGAACAGACCACTATGAACAGAAGGGAACAGAACATTATGAACACTATGAACACTATGAACAGAAGGGAACAGAACACTATGAACAGAACAGAACACTATGAACAGAAGGGAACAGAACATTATGAACACTATGAACACTATGAACAGAAGGGAACAGAACACTATGAACAGAACAGAACACTATGAACAGAAGGGAACAGAACAGTATGAACACTATGAACAGAACGGAACAGAACACTATGAACACTATGAACACTATGAACACTATGAACAGAACGGAACAGAACAGTATGAACACTATGAACACTATGAACACTATGAACAGAACAGTATGAACACTATGAACACTATGAACAGAACGGAACAGAACACTATGAACACTATGAACACTATGAACAGAAGGGAACAGAACAGTATGAACAGTATGAACACTATGAACACTATGAACACTATGAACACTATGAACAGAACGGTACAGAACACTATGAACAGAAGGGAACAGAACAGTATGAACACTATGAACAGAAGGGAACAGAACAGTATGAACACTATGAACACTATGAACAGAAGGGAACAGAACACTATGAACACTATGAACAGAAGGGAACAGAACACTATGAACAGAAGGGAACAGAACATTATGAACACTATGACCACTATGAACAGAACGGAACAGAACACTATGAACAGAAGGGAACAGAACATTATGAACACTATGAACAGAAGGGAACAGAACACTATGAACAGAACAGAACAGACCACAGCATGCTAATGAAAAGTGGTCCAAGTACAGTTTGTTATATGGACACCTGACACAAAGGCACACCAAATAATGTCAATGTTATATTAAGGCTCATTTGGACTACGAAGGTTAAAACCAGAACCTTCCAGAACACAAACCTTTACAGCACCTGAAACTTTACAGAAACCGTGAAGTTCTGTGATAGTTTCTTGTGCATATTTGTTCATATTATTGTCGGGTCGGGTAGGAAGTCCAAAACAGTGACTGTTGAGCATTCAAATTCAAAAGTATCTTCAATCTTCACGCCGTGCCGAGGTTGTAGAGGTTGGGCAGAGTATTCTGCCCAAAAACATCCCAAAAAAGGGGAGGCACGTCATAAAAAACCTCTCAATTCGATTAGATTTGACGCATGCGCGCACACACACTCACCGTAGCCATGTCTATAGAAGCAGTGGCCTCGTCCATGATGAGGATGCTGCTCTTCCTGACGAAGGCTCTGGCCAGACAGAACAGCTGCCTCTGACCCACACTGAAGTTCTCCCCGCCCTCTGTCACCACCGCGTCTGAACGCGTGCACGCACACACACACACACACACACACACACACACACACACACACACACACACACACACACACACACACACACACACACACACACACAGACATTGTTTGCATGTTTGTTCAGAATTAACCATCAAGGCCTGCCAAAATATAGTTTTGTCGACGCAAAATCAAGTGTACAGTACATTTAGTCGACAAGAATCTTATTGGTCCCACTAAGGCTACCCAAAGTTGGACAATGCGACCTATTGGTTTGTGTGAAGTGTGTGCGGGCGACATACCCAGACCCCCAGGCAGAGCCTTCACCATGTTCTTCAGCTGAGCGATCTCTAGCGCCTCCCACAGTCTGTCGTCTGTACACGTCCTCTCTGGGTCCAGGTTAAACCTGGAACGCAGTCAGCGGGAGGGAGTTAGTGCATAAGCATGTGTGTGTGTGTGTGTGTGTGTGTGAGTGAGAGAGAGAGAGACAGAGAGACTACTATTCTTGAAGCTCCGTTTACTCATTTCCTTATTCTAGTAGCGCTATATCCTACACTTGAGAGACAGAGAAAGAGAGAGAGTAAGAGAGAGAGAGAAAGAGAGAAAGAGAGAGAGAGAGAGAGTCTGGAAGGACACATGTACAATCAGAGAGAGATGGTACTCTATAGTAATAGGACCCCCATTTGGCTATATGGACACCACTTTGAAAAATATTTTGTACCAGGCAACATTTTTGGGAACCGGTGCTCTATTCCACTACTATTCCACTGTAGTTTGTGTTTTATTGTTTGTATTTGGCGACAGAGATATGTGCAATTGTCCATGTTAAATGCATACAGGGCAACAGGTTCCCAGTTCGATCCCGGGCTCACCCAGAGTTAGTGTCGAAGTGACCTTGAGCACGACTCTGAATCCCTAATTGCTATATAAATGCAACATTGATTGCATTCGACAGTGTCTCCATGTCTCCCTTCTGCTCTACTGTAACTGTCTTGTTTATATGTTGAGTGAGTCTGAAACGGGTTCTGCTCTCCCTCTCCCTCTCTCTCTCTCTCTCTCTCTCGTCTTGAGAAGTGTATTTGTCCAAACAAACTGCACATGCTCTTTGTCTTTCATAATAAACACACTTTATTGAGTCAGAGACAAGAGAGAGATGAAGGGAGGGGGAAAGAGACAAAGAGAGAGAGAGAGAAAGAGAGAAAGAGACAGAGAGAGAGAGAGAGAGAGAGAGAGAGAGAGAGAGAGAGAGAGATGAAGGGAGGGGGAAAGAGAGGAAGAGAGAGAGAGGTGATATCCTAGGAGTGACCTCCAGAGTCCTGCTGGGTTATAAACCTCCCAGCTGGGAGCTGGTCGGGTGTCTTCCAGTGACAAGTCATTTGAGTCCAAAGCCCTTTTTAAAGTTTAAAGTTTTACAGTGAATTAACTCAGCGATTCTGCCCTTGCTGGCATCCCGCGGGTCCCGTGGGATTCCCGCGGGATGGGATTAAAATTTGTATTAATCCCGGGATTTGTCACGGAGTCAATGGGAGTGGGCAGGAGCAGGAATTACATCAATATTAGCCTGATTATATTACCACAGGTCAACTGTTCCTGGTGCCATATCTTTTGAATTAAAACTGCATGAAACACAGTCATCTAAAAAGAACACAAAATCCATTGCCTTTCCTAATGACTTATTATTGCAAAATTATTGTTATTATTATTATTAGAAGATGTCTGCATGCGTGCACGTACCGTATGGTTCCACTGAACAGCACAGGGTCTTGCAGGATGATGGAGAGTCGAGACCGGAGGGTCTGCAGAGGCATCTTACAGATGTCTATCCCATCTATGATGATCTTCCCTGCACACACACACACACACACACACACACACACACACACACACACACACACACACACACACACACACACACACACACACACACACACACACACACACACACACACACACACACACACACACACACACACACACACACACAGGTTGGCGACGTGTGTTTTTCAGCATTGGTGACCCCAGGGGTCCTTGGGGGGGTGGGGGGGCAGCTAAAGTAGTCAATATAGCATCACAATTATCTTAACCACTTCATCCATTTATATGTTGTCTATTCAAAAAATAGCAGATCTACAAGCTCACAGCGTGTCACTTTGTGCCGTGCTGCGAGCTTGTACATCTGCTTTTGGGATCATTTAGACTTTTGGGGACATTTGGTTACATTTGCACTCTCAGAATTATGAGGGTCCTTGAAATTAAACAGTTTGAGAACCACTGTACACTAAATGGAACAGAGCCATAATTAGTATCCTCGGTAACACCTGTGAAGGAAGTAGGGAAGGGGCCAGGAAGTAGGAAGAGTTATTTTGTGTGCATAGAGCCCATCGCAGAATGTTAGTGCATTATGACATGCCCAGAATAGGGACGGTCGGTTGATGTGGTTTACAGTTTATTTAGACTGTGTTTAAGTGTTATTTCCAAACTGAACATGACATCATCTTATCACATCTTGTGCGTGGACGTCCAGAGTCGTGCTCCATAGCTGGATAATGTATCATAAAGTCATTCTGTTATCTTAACACAGAATTCTGTTCCTTTTTCTCTTTCTTGACTTTATAAGGTCAGCCTTGCCAAAACAAATGTACTGATAGTAGAACGCCCCCCACAGCTGTACTGTGAGCCTGCGTGCATGCACAAGTGCGTGCGTGGTGTGTGTGTGTGTGTGTGTGTCCGTCCGTGCGTGCGTGCGTGTGTGTGTGTTTGGAAAGAATTTGTAATCTTGGCTGAATATTCTAGCACGTAAACAATGATATAACAATTACAACTGGGCTATCAGTGTTCAGACACACTGTTGATTCCAAGTAAAGAAATACATTCACCAGTTGTTTTTTTTGTCTGAAGATGTTTGAGAGGCAGCGAGATCAAAATGCCGCCGATGTCGGTCGGTTCGTACAAGAGAGAAACATTAGGCGCAAGAATGACATAATTTTTTGTTATGCCCCACAATACACATGCTCTGTAGATCCAGACTTTCAGATTCAAACACTTAGCTTTTGATTTAAAAAAAATTAAAATGTGTGAACTGAGTGTTGCAGCCCCCCCCCCCCCCCCCCCCACACCTCTCTCTCTCTCTCTCTCTCTCTCTCTCTCTCATTAGCAGGCAACATTGCACTATCCCTCTCTCTGTTTGTGGCGCCCCCTACTGGTACCCTATAGTCATATACTCGTGCTCATGGCCACATAGGCGCATAGGCTGACTCCTACTGTACATGTACCAATTGTAGACACTTCATTATTTCTCTGCCGCTAGCTGTTAGTATAAATTAAGTTAGCCTATGCACCATCTGCATTCACTTTAAGAGAAGAAGTTTATACACACAATACACACACTCAATACACACAAGTTAGTATTATTAGCACAAGCACACACTGTTTACGTCTCGCCAAAAACGCTTGCATGTCGGGAGAGACGCAGTACAAAGTCACAAATTACATCCGAATGGCTGAAGATCCACCATGGACAGCTCTGCTGGATTCCGACTTATGGAGGTTTGAAAATCCTCCATGTAACCGAGTTAAACGGAGACTAGCCTCGGTACCAGGCTTTCATTTTTGTTGGTGCAAAAATTGAAAGCCTGGAGGAACGCATTGGCCGCTCTGGTCTAAAAGTGGGAGTTGACCCTTCCGGGTGGGCGTCGCTCCAAATGATGTGACGTAGCGCTGCACAAGGGGGGAGAGGAGGGGCCGGGGGTGACGGACAGATCGATGAGATCCAATCAGGGCGTGCGCAAATCTCAGCCGCGACCCGCCCCTCTAGACCAGAAACCTAACACGTTAGCTCAGGCTAAACGGAGATCAGATTTAACGTCCCATAGCTGGTGGTGACGGAGGCGTTGCATAGCAACCGGATCAATGTTAAAAGCTGCCGTGGGGCTCAACCATTATATATACAGAGTATATATACATATATATACGGACATAGCAAATAACTTCCCCTAGCGGTGGGGTACATATACAGACATGACAGAAAAATAATTACGAGGGATAGTTCCCCTCCAAAATGACTTTTGTCCTATAGATTACTCACCCCATGCAGACTTGAATTAATGTTGAAATATCCATGAATTTAAGTCTCCATGCATGGGGTGAGTAATTAATATTTGCGTGAACTATGGTTCTCAACCTTTCTGGATCAGGTGCCCCACTTCAAAATGTCAAAAGTGTGCTCATTGGACCACTAAACATGACGGCCAATCAGAGCATGTTTATTTAACCCATTCTGACCTGAGATCAGATTCACACGAGGTTTCCACTGGACACACACTGGTCTGATTAACCCATTCTGTCCTGAGATCAGATTCTAGAAATGTCAGTCGCTCTTTGATTTTTCAAAAATAGCAGACCTACAAGCTCGTAGCGCGCCACTCGGTGGCGCGCTATGAGCTTGTAGATCTGCTATTTTTCAATAGCTAAAGCATAACATAATGCTAACACCAAAATGGGTGCCCGTTCAGAATGGGTTAAACGAACATTCCACTCCAGGCAAATCAGATTTTGTTAAACACACAGGTGCAGGTTTGACGTTTCTCAAAGTGGGTGCTGTAAAATACTTTGACAATATTTGGAATTGAGAGAGTGTAACCACTTATACCTATAATGTTTCCGTATCATAAGAGTTATTTACTGGGTCCAAATTCAGCTGATTGGAATCTCCCAGGGATCTATTAAGCCTCCTACATTTCCCAAATACCGGTATCTTTGCAAAAAAACTGATGATCTATTAGAGCTGCAATTTCTCATTGCATGTCCACTCCCAGGATAGGAGTGCTAAGGTTCAAGTGTTTATAGAAGTCTGGGTGAGCTCTTGAACTTCAGCTGACAGCCAGGGAGAGAGAAACATAAACATAAAACATAAACGTGGACAGAAAAAAAAAGGTCTCTTCTACCAAATGGTGGATGACAGAGGGTTATGAGAGGCAAACAATGTTTTGAGCTTCGCTTCTGTTCCTTAACCGCTCACTTTGTCATGCGATGGCGTTGCACGGCCGATCTTCAAGCTCACAATCATGCATTGTGAGCTTCTGGATCGGCTAGCTAGATTAACATTATTAAGTTGGATTTCTTAAAAGTTTCGCGTACAATGGCATGCCCAAAATGGGCGTGTCATGTTGGAAGTGGTCAAAGACCATCTAACCTGATCTCCAGCCCTGCCAAAGAGGGCAACAATGTCCATAATGTCTACGGCTGATTTAAAAAGTGGGTTGCGTGAAACAGAGACAGTGGTACAGTAGGCAGACCTCATATGTGGAGTAAATCATTGGGAGTTTTGGGTGATTAAACCGTTGATGTTGACCCCTCAAGATAAGCAAGGTAGTGGAGCAACTCACAAGAGTCATTACTAGACATAAACACTTCAGAGACAGAGAGAGAGAAAACTGCAATCCTGTTTTTAGTATTACTAGAAGTTGGGGCCACTATGCAGCCTTCACACCTATACAGTACTGAAATGCCCATATATGGACATCTCTGTATCTACTATGCTTCCCATAAAATAATATTAATATTGGATATAATTGGGAATAAGTTGTAAAGCTGATACTGATTCTGAACAGAAGGCTGGTTGGATGTGTAAGGTAGCATGAAACTAACAGCAGCTGGGTCTTGCGCATGCACGTGCACACGCACACACACACACACACACACACACACACACACACACACACACACACACACACACACACACACACACACACACATACACACATTGGTATAAAGTATGCACTATTAAGACCTCAGAGAGCGTTTCTGTTTAATCAAACCTAAACATGCCAGAAGAACAGAGTGGCTGTCGAGAGTGTGTCTGCTCTCAAATGACATCATCAGAGTGAGCCAAGGCCCAAGGTGCCTGTGCTATGTAAACACAGGAAGTAGTGGCTGAGGATACATTTAGACACACAGGCGTTTTTAGACAACGCTGCAGCTAATCCTGGTCAACACTCGGCTGAGAGAGTGTTTATGCTTCTTATACGCCTTCAATGAGCAGTCTCTGCCCTTGTTGATATTAAATCCTTAATGTCCAGGTTAAAGGCTCAGTCCTACATTCATTCCTAAACAAAGTCATGGACTTGTATCAAACTATTGGATGGAGAGAGGCTGAGTCGCATACGTCGCTGCCAAATTGAAAGCTGGATATTATTGTGGGCTTTTATGAATTCCTGATGAAAAACTAAGAAATCGTAACCTAAAATCCTTACCTAAAAAAAATATTATTATATTAAATGTATCTTGGAATACCAAGATATACTGTACCAGGACATTTTGTCGCTGTTGGGCAGAACATATTTTATGTGTACAGTGTACACATAAACACAAAAACACAAAAGCAAAACTGCGTCGCAATGGGACGCTGTTATTTCAACGGTTTTCAGCTGGTATAGATCTGCTATTTCTTTATTTGAATCCTGAAAAGTAACAGTTTTGGACGTATGAGGTTTCCACCCGACAGCAATGATCCGTATCCATTCAAACAATGTGAAGTGAGGTCTGTCGGGAAATGGACTTCATTATAAATAGTTGAAGGCAGCAGTGCCTCAGATGTCAGCTGATCTATGTGAATTGTTTTTGACGTCCTCCACACTGCGATGGATTCCATTAGTCTGAACGTTTGAAGGACCCCTCTTCACCATAGAGAAAGATGGCAGTGCGGTGTCCCCTTATGAGAGAGTGTAGGAGAGCGTTTCTATTTCCATCTTTTAGGAATAAGGGAAAGAACATCTGGCGAACGCGCGAGGGAACGGGAAGGAGTTGGAAATTGAGACAAACCAAAAGGAAATGGCAGACAGACAGACAGACAGACAGACTAAAGCAAACCAAGATCTTGTGTGTGTGCGTGCGTGATTGCGTGCATGCCTGCGTGCGTGCAAGTGACAGAACCAACCTTCAAACATGTCCACCATGTTGAAAAAGGCCAGGGACAGCGAGGACTTCCCACTGCCGGTCCGACCGCAGATGCCCACCTAGAGGAACGAGGGAACGTTGGAGGTAGAGAGAGAGAGAGACAGAGAGAGAGAGAGAGAGAGAGAGTACACAAGGTTACTAGGGCGCCTGGCGGTCACGCCGCCCTGACGAATGGAACACTGGCGTGACAACGATCCGGTGGCACAGTCATGTTACGCGTGTGTCAGGTGACGTTGGCTCGCTATGTGTCAATCCGTTTCACCTTGCCGCGACGCGTGCGTCACACACGTTGCGGTAGCGTTTTAACACGTTTGAATCACATACACAGCGTCAGAAACACCGCAACTCAATACTTTTTCTTTTTATGTTTCTGCGTGTGAATGAACGACGTGCTTTGCCACACTACAGTGTCTCACAAAGGTTGTAAAAATGAAAATAAATATTTTAGCTACTTTGTGAAGTTTGCTCTCACACGTGGAATGACACCGGTGGATTAGCGCTGGCTTCGTTCTTACGTACAGTATACACCAGTGTTTCCCAAAGTGGGGGTCCGTGGACCCCCAGGGGTCCTTGAGGGAGTTCCAGGGGGTCCCCAGCTAAATGATAGTTTGTAACCAAATGGACCCTTATGGTTCTGTAACTCTGAGAGTGTACAAATGGAACCATTTGGTTCCATTTGTACACTCGCAGGCTAATGAGTATCATTTTGGGGGTCCTTGACATGACAAAGTTCGGGAACCACTGGTATACACAGAAAATGTGTCTGCTCAGGTTATTGCTCACACATGGACATGAAATAAATAAAAGTCCCTAGGCTGAACTCTGAGTGTTGGATGGCAGAATGGTGTGAGGTACCGCACACTCTGAGACTCCAGGACCAAGCTATTCAGCAACAAGGTGACAGTCTCTCTCTCTCTCTCCTTTCATTGATGTGACCATGCAGTTAGTATACCGTACAATTCTTAGTGTTCATCTAAGTCAGAGATTACAAAGGTAAACGTTGTACAAATATGGGAGACTTGGATGTAGTATACTTATGAAAGTGTACTCTGAATCAATTTTGTGAGGGCTTGTATAATTTTGTAGTATGGGTAGTATTTTTTCTTGAGTAAAGTATAATGTACAGTGCCTGGGGCTGGCCGTGGCCCAGCGGTCCAGGCACCTTGGCCCGGTAGTCCAAGTCTGGCAGTTCGACTCCCGATCCCGACTGCCTTTACTGCATGTCACCCCCCCCATCTCTCTCCCCCATTCCCTGTCAGCCTACTGTCTATAAAAAAAACATAATAATAAAAAAATAAAATAAAGGTGAAAGAAAAATTCAGAGTTAAACATCTCTCTCTCTCTCTAGCGGTCTCTCCTAGTAAGTACCTTCTGTCCAGGCTTGATGTACGCGTTGACGTGCTTCAGGACAGGTTTGAGTGAGGGGTCGTATCGAACACACAGGTCCTGGATCTTAATCTCCCCATGCTGGGGCCAATCCTCAGGAATCACGGACGTATCTGGAAGGAGGTGGAAGATGACAGAATGTTCTACAGTGTAAATACAGTATTAACCCATTCAGGACAGGCACCCCTTTTAGTGTTTTAAGCATTGTGTTATACTTTAGCTATTGAAAAATAGCATTGCTATTTTTTTTTAAATCATGAAAATGTGCCGCAAATCTTTGAATATATATTCTTTCAGAGCGGACATTTTAACTCAAATCCCACTAGTCTTTTGCTTCTGGGGAGTTCCTGGAACAACATATTTTCAGATGGGGATCCACGGCTAAATACAAGGGGTCCTTGACATGAAAAAGGTTGAGCACCACTGACATAGAACCGTGATCGGGACATACATAGTATCAATTATATCCATATCTATTAGACTGGATATTGTCTGTGATTTGGGATATTGTACTTTTGTGATATGGCATAAGTGTTCTACAAAAATATAAATATCGGATTGGGAAAATCGGTATCGGCAGATACTCAAAATCAAATGATCGAAATTAAAAAAAACGTGATCAGGACATCCCTGGTTGAAAGACAATTATTTTTTAATTTGACTTTTTTTATGACAACAAGATTGATTCACACGTTTGTTCACACTGTCCCCGGCATTGGAGTCCGATAACGTTTTAGTTTAGACCATACTCTATGACGGGTTCTCAATGCTTTTGGCTGGGGACCCCCGGAAATAGGGCTGCGAATCTTTAGGTGTCCCACGATTCGATTCCGATTCTTGGGGTGACGATTCGATTCAAAAACGATCTTTTCGATTTTTCCGATTCTCGATTCAAAAAATTCTAAAGCATTTTTTATTTATTTATTAAAAACAATTAAATAGAATTTTAGCATGATCTACTCCAGTCTTCTGGCATGAAAGCAGAGTACATTTAGTAAAAAGCTTGTATAATTGTAAAGGTTTTATCAACTGAATGATTTAAACACACAAAGGTTAAATCCAAGAGTAAGAACATGTCTCATTGATTTAGCTTGCACAAATTTGAACCAGTACAAAAGTTACAAAATCTCTTCTCACTCAATACCAGAACAATACATTAGTATTAAAACAGGTGTAAAATAAATACAATTGGCAGGCTTAGCTTAGCTGGTAGTAAATGCACTATGCAGAAACCCAGGCCATAATGCATTGCATGCACAGGTACATTTGTGCAAGAAAAAAAAACGAAAAAAAAAAACGATTTTTGGAAAATGAGAATCGATTCTGAATCGGACGGCATTAGAATCGCGATTCTAACTCGAATCGAGTTAGTTTTTGACAGGCCTACCCGGAAATGCTTTGGGCCATGTCTCGAGACCCCCGCCCCCCCCCTCCTCCCCCCCCAATACAAATTGACCGCTACAATAACCTTAATAATAGAGAGAATACATCATAAATAAATACTGAAACCAGATATAATCATTAGGGAAAGTTTATGCATGCACTATGTGTTCTCAACCCACAGGTTGAGAACCCCTGCTCTATGAGGTCATGCACTCTCGCTCTAAGTATGAATAAAATAGGACTTAAGTGGTTAATCACTAATAATAATAATAATAATCAATCAAAATGTTTTCATGTTGATATTATATTTTTGAAGAGGGAATCTTGAACAAACAAGAAAGTGGCCGCGCACACGCTAATAGCCCTACTCCCTTCTGACTGGGCTTGATTAACCGCCGAAACGTTGGATTCATGATGTCTTAATCCATTCTGACCTGAGATCAGATTCATACGAGGTTTCCGCCGGACACACACTGGTCTGATGAACCCATTCTGACCTGAGATCAGATTCTAGAAATGTCAGTCGCTCTTCGACTTTTCAAAAATAGCAGACCTACAAGCTCGTATCGCGCCACTCGGTGGCGCGCTATGAGCTTGTAGATCTGCTATTTTTCAATAGCTAAAGCATAACATGATGCTGACACCAAAATGGGTGCTCGTTCATGATGTCTTAATCTGCTGCGTACTAAATAAAATATTGGCACTTTGGCTATTAGCGTGTGCGGCCTGCACGTTCTTGTTTGTTCAAGATTTCCTCTTCAGTTCTCTCCCGTGGACTTTGGACTTTGGTGTGCGTTAACATCTCTGTGCATGATATAATATATTTTTAACACATTTGAATAATCGCCGAGAAAATAATCCATCCTCTCGTTCACAGAGTCATGGATTCCTTGGAATCGAAAAAGGTTATGGAAAAATACCGGTAAGGGGAGAAAGACAATTAAGGAAGCAGAAAACAATGGCATCACCCACGTGTACAGTGTATATCTTATAGTCTGGGCTTGTATAAACACCAGCATGTCGTTGCTGCTGTCGGGAACAAACCTTGTATCTCCATTTTTCCACTTATGTTTTGGTTTTTTCCCTCCTTAGTGCAAGCTTACTTACAACACGTGGTTGAGCGTGCATGTAGATCAGCTATTTCCACTGTCTTAGAAACATTTTGAAAGGGAATGTGTTTAAAGGACCACTTCACCACTTTTCAACCTATCTTCATATAATAGGTCCTCACTAATAATCATGAAAAAAATGGCGCAATTCTTTTCTACTCGGTCTGTGTCTATATGTCAGGAGTGCTGTGGGCAGTTCAGAAACCGTCTTCATCATGCATCGATGGGGAATACAAGCTAAACCACAGGCTTTCTAGTCCTGAAAATGATAATGAAAAAATCTGTTTAAAAAAAAATCTGCCTAATGATGATGTCACTGGAAGACGGTTTCTAAACTGCCCACAGCACTCCTATATGAGACACAGACTGAGTAGAAAAAATTCGTGCCATTTTATCATGATTATTAGTGAGGACCTATTATATGAAGATAGGTTGAAAAGTGGTGAAGTGGTCCTTTAAGTGTGTCTGTGAGATTTATAAATATTGAACCTATAAGTATTAAAAAGACCAAGTTGTGACTACAGAATATATTTACATTGGCAATCGGTTATTTATTTGTATTAATTTGATCCTGAAATATCCTGAAGGGTTACTTGTACATTAGTACAAGGTTTCCACCCGACAGACGATATGGAACCATATGGTCCCCATCATAACAGTTCCAGATATAGCTGCTGTATTTCCCTGCTTAGCGTCCTTACAGATATTACAGTGAAGAGTAAGACATTACAAGCTCACAGTGATAATGGGTCTTAAATCAGTGCTCGTTGAGCCTTGTTAAAGTCTCACATGCTTATGCAGCAAACACTGCTGCAAACACTTGATTTAATGATCCATTTCTCACGCATGACATGTCGTGCCTACTGCCTAGTATGGCCATGTGTCGGACGCATACTGTAAATGTCGGACAGGAGCAGAGCTGGGACGGCGTTTTGCATGAAGTACGTCTAAAGTTTTGTCGCTCAAGCCCCGAATCAAGTCCCAAGTCAAGACAGGCATGTCCCAAGTAACGTCCAAGTCCTACACTTTTTGTTTCAAGATCACAAACAAATCCTAAGCTTGTTGGAAGGTGATCAAGTGATCGGTTGGTATAGCCAATGGACAGAGGATCAATTATTTGATGTTTTCTTTTGAATGATAGATAGGAGCAGGTATAAATAAGATTTATTTTGTATTTTTTATTATTAGTTAAAAAAGTACATTGTTACATTATGCAGCGCTTCGGTGTTTTATTCCTATTTATTCACAGTGTGAAAATGTAGTGCACAAGCAGTCGTCTACTCTAAATGACTTGAAATATAAATGCGTGTAAACGTAAAGAACTCAATTACCCATGGATCCCTCGTAGTTCTCCGACTCTGTACCGAGGAAGCTGTTGACCTTCTTCACTGCAGCCATCTGGACCTCCAGGTCTGCCAGGTTCCTCACCACCCAGTTCAAATAGTTAGTCACCTAGCAGGTAACAGTTCAAATAGTTAGTCACCTAGCAGGTAACAGTTCAAATAGTTAGTCACCTAGCAGGTAACAGTTCAAATAGTTAGTCACCTAGCAGGTAACAGTTCAAATAGTTAGTCACCTAGCAGGTAACAGTTCAAATAGTTAGTCACCTAGCAGGTAACAGTTCAAATAGTTAGTCACCTAGCAGGTAACAGTTCAAATAGTTAGTCACCTAGCAGGTAACAGTTCAAATAGTTAGTCACCTAGCAGGTAACAGTTCAAATAGTTAGTCACCTAGCAGGTAACAGTTCAAATAGTTAGTCACCTAGCAGAAAAACAGTTCAAATAGTGTCTGTCTGTCTGTCTGACTGACTAAAATAGCCAGTTCAAATAGTTAGGGCTGTATTTTGCGTGTCTTAAGTACCAGGTCTTATTCCCTAACTTGAGTAAACTAAAGACCTGGAGGCGTGATCAATGCCATTTGGCTATTCTGAGTGGCCAAAGAGCATTGATCACGCCTCCAGGTCTTTAGTTTACTCAAGTTAGGGAATAAGACCTGGTACTTAAGACACGCAAAATACAGCCCCTTGTGTCTTACTAAAGAGAACAACAGAGGAAATAATTACAAAAGACAGGGAAATAGCCAGACATACTTTGATAGATAGACACACACAACGACAGACTCACAGTGAGGGCATAGGTGAGCCCTAAGCCCACCAGGCCAGGACAGCACGCCGCATATGGAGAGCTATGAATCGAAGCTACCGCTGCTGTTAGCACTATTAATGCACCAAGGTAGTCCTGCAGAGGGAGGGAGAGAGAGAGAGAGAGAGAGAGAGAGAAACAGAGAGACAGCCGTTCAAAAGTTATTTCTATGTCAAACATGGGCTCTCAGTCTCAACATGCGACACGGATCTCTGTCAGGAAACGTGTGTTCAAATGTTCCCTACCGTTCTGACCTCCAACCAGCGGTTGGCAGTAGAGAGGAACAGGTAGGCTGTGTTGTTGGTGTCTGTAAGCTCCAACATGCGCTGCTTGAAACGAGCCTCGTGTCTGAAAGCCACAAGTTCACAACACACACATACACAGTTCACCATAGATATTAAGTTCACAACACACACATACACAGTTCACCATAAATATATATATAAAAAAATAGATGCATCATTCGTTGGCCGCTGCAGTTCATTGGAGCGACGTGTCTCCATTGAAGGCAGGAAGTCAAGCGGAAGTGCTGAAGACACGCTGCATCGCTGCCCAAGTGACGTCACTCACGCGACTCCTCCATGTCTCTGGCTGCCTCTCAAGTGACTCCTGGCCAATCACGGCACTTTTCCCAGGACTTATCAATTCAATCCAAGGGAGCTTTATTGTCAAGAGAAAACAAACCTTAACATTGTCTCTGATTGGCCTACCGAGCGTCCCCTTCCGTTACGCACGCGGGAGCTTCGCAAGACTCCGCTTTGATTCCGCTATATGCTTCGCAAGGAATCTGGGGAAAATGTTGCCTTCAGCAGAGACACGCGCCCCAGAGCCTTTTTTATGTCTATGCAGTTCACCTGCTGTTCCACACAGGAAACCACAAACACTATTCTAAGCAGTGTGTGTGTGTGTGTGTGTGTGTGTGTGTGTGTGTGTGTGCGAGTGGTACCTGAATGCTCTGATGGTGGTCAGACCTTCAGCTGTTTCAGAGAAGTGGCAGAGCAGAGGAAGCTGAGTAGAATCATCAAGATCCTGGAGGTCCCTGAGAGAGAGAGAGAGAGACCGTAGAGAGACGCACACGCACGCACGCACACGCACGCACGCACGCACGCACGCACGCACGCACGCACGCACGCACGCACGCACGCACGCACGCACACACACACACACACACACACACACACACACACACACACACACACACACACACACACACACACACACACACACACACACACACACACACACACACACACACACACACACACACACACACACACACACACACACACACACACAGCACTTTATAACTCTTGTATGTTCCTTTTTGTTTTTGCATCAGTGGCTTACAGTGATTTCTTACATGGGTTCTCCAAAACTCACATTGTGTAGGTAGGGCATTCCACATTTTTGTGGTATAGCAGGAGAACGTATTTAAAGCCTTGTTCGTGCCAAATCTGGGTTGAACGTGATTTGTGAGGCTCCCTCTGGTGTTGTGAGGGTGGACTTCTGTTAGTTTCCCCCTCCCCACCCTTTCCATAAACTGATTCTCACTGTGATTGTGACCATACAACAACAGGTGTTACTGCCACCAGAGGAGAAGACCGGAGGGCGGGACTCACTTGGAGGCGACCCGGAAGTACTTCTGTATGAAGTAGAAGGCCACGCCCAGTGGCAGCAGGGCGACCAGGAAGACGGGGGTGATGGAGGCGATGACCCCGATGGCCGACACACACAGCAGAGTGGACCGCGTCAACGACTCTAATGTAGGAGGGATGTGCTGAGATGTGGGGGGGGAGAGAGAGAGAGAGAGAGAGAGAGAGGGGGGGGGATGGAGAATGAGAAAGAAGATGGCATGAGAAGAAGAAACAAAGAAACAAATTATGGTGTCAGTGAGTGAAGGGGGGGGGGTGATAAAGAAAGTGAGCCACATACAATTATTTAATTCATAAATAACAAAAGAAACGATGAATAAAGACAGAAAAAATACAACTACTTGGCTCTGGATCTTGCAAGACAAATAAAACACACAAAGCAATTCATATCATCACGTTAACAGCCTATAGGGCTGAGCCTGAGACACATTGACGCACGCACAGTCGCACACATTTCCCAGTACCTGGTCTATGATGTTAGTGTCAGCTGAAAACCTGTTGAGAATCTGCCCCAGGGGAGTGACGTCAAAAAACCTGAGGAGAGACACCATGATGATGATGATGATGGGTAGAGATCAGCCGTGTGTGTGTGTGTGTGTGTGTGTGTGCGCGCACGCGCAGCAATGGCGGCACGGTGGAAACGCCGGTGGACGCCAACTTTGCTTGTTCTTTAACATCTAACAACCGCACCCGTTCTAACTACGATCGTTAATGTAGTGGGTACAGCTTTTGGAACTTTTGCAACTCCTGTGGCGGTGGCTGTGTGTCAGGATATCACGTCAAGATGTACCCAGCGACGTAGTCTACTACCGGCGCCACGCTGCCTGTTGGTCCCTCCCGTGAACAACAGGTGCCGGGAGGAGAGGCAGTGGACCCGGTGACTTCCCCGTTGTGTCGGTCCGCCATTGGGGCAGCGGTGTGTGGACTTCCAGGCCCATGAGAGCGGCTAGGGAGTATGGAGGGTGCAGCGTCACCGGGAGAGACCCGGTGAGTCGGCAACTTCCCTACGGCAAGCGGACGCCGTGTGTTGTCACCGGGCGGCGGTGTGAGACGGCTCCGTTCTCTCTGATGGTCCAGCCTGGGACATGCCCACAGCGTGGGAGCGTTTGTGGGAGCGTTTCGAACTCTCGACAGCATGGAGTGTCCATAGGATGAGGCAGAAGGACATGCGAGGTGTTGTACTGTCCCTGTTGTACTGTCTATGCCACCATATGAGACTAAGCCTAGTCCTGAGCACCGTCGTGTGAACGAATATGGCTATCAGAGACGCTGCTGAGTGACATTCTTGCATGCTGTATCATGATTCCAAACATGACTTGTGTCATAGGCTTGTGATTGTAACATAACTGCACCCATACTGTTTGTGTCCTTATGCATTTTCCTTTTAAAGTGTGGACCAAATAAAATAATTCAAGTGTGTGTGTGTGTGTGTGTGTGTGTGTGTGTGTGTGTGTGTGTGTGTGTGTGTGTGTGTGTGTGTGTGTGTGTGTGTGTGTGTGCGTGCGCGCGTGCGTGCGTGCGTGCACTTCTTCTGCCTGCTTGTGCATGCACGCATGTTTGCGCCTTGCGGCGCACATTCATGTCTATAACTAAGTGTATTTCTGTGTCCATGTATATATCTCATCATCTGGTGGCTGGTGTGGATGATCTTGTGGAGCATGCGTGCGTGCGTGCGTGCGTGCGCGCGCACGTGTACCTGATGGGAGCGTGTATAATCTTGTTGAGCAGGTTGTGGTGCAGGTTGGTGGCCGCAGACAGACCCAGGAACTCCACGGTCAGAGAGGTGATGAGACACAGGGTGATGCCCGCTCCACACAGGATGGTGAACGCACGCAAGTAGTACGCCGCTTCACTCTGTGTGGACAGACGGCTCGTGTTTATCTCTGAGAGGGTGCATGGGTACGAATGGAACCCAATGGACCCGACAACCGTCCATTTGGTTACATTTGTATACCCTCTCAGAGTATGTATACCTCACCTTTATTTGTAGCACATTTAAAAAGAACAGAAGTTGACCCAAAGTGCTTTCTATCCAAAAATATAACACCATCATTTCGGAAAAAAACCAAATTTAAAATGATATTTAATTTTAATAATTCAAAATTTAAGAGAAGGAGAAAGTCACCGTTTTGAATGCCCCCTAAATAATTTATTGCCCAAAAATGTTTCGGCCTATGCGGCCACATATGCTGAAACCTTGTGTCATATACATATCCTAGATGGTTCCACTTAAAACAGGTGGACACCCTAAACGCTCTCAAGTTATTTTGGCAGAAAAAGGGCCTCAGAGTTATAGGGGTGGGGTTTAACTGTGAGAGGTTACAAGAGACGCAACTATGGTGGCTAGGAACCAATCACGAAGTGGAATGTTAAGCGGTAATTGTGGTTCTATATTCTATAAATAAAACACAATTGAATTTCACTTTTTGTTTTACTTAATATAAACAAAAGGCTTTGCTCTGAAACTGTAGCTGACACTGAGACAACTAGGAAACCAAACCACACGGCAGTGGAAAGATATTTCCAGAAAGACAGATGACTGTTTAACTTTACTGAATGCTGTTGGCCGTGTAGGCTCCACAGTGTGTCTGCAGTCTGCACACAGACGGTTTGCTTGTCAAATAGTTCAACTGACAATGTAGTCTGAAAGAACACTCCCTTTACCAGGCATAGAGGCGCGGATTCAAACAAACTAGCACTGGAAACCGACGTCGGCTCCCTATTGGTTCACAAGCCTAAGTGCCCCCCCCCCCCCAGTTGGAACAGAGCCAACGTTGAAGCACTCGGCCCTACTGGTCAGAGCTGGGACTGCAGACAGGCCCCTGCATTTAGCACGGGGAAACCCCGTGCAGCTGGGGTGTAACATCTCAATGTTACACCCCAGCTGCACTTTTTTGGGCACCAAATGTTGGTGTCAAAATCGAAGAAAAGAAAATGCGGAAGTAGACCGTCCTCCCGGGTGCTTCAAAATGCCACTGAGCAACTTCCATCGAAATGAATAGCAGGGGGGCGGGGCAGTCTAAGGGAGACTCTGAAGTGTCAGCCCCATCTGCACTCGGATTGGTTAGGAAAATACAAGGTTCACTCCCACTCCTCCTGTGCCACATTTCCTGGGTCGTTCGCCCAGGCATTTTCTTTTTCTTATTTTTGTTATTTTTTAAACCAAAAAAAATGTAATTTTAACATGACAGTAAAAGGCCATTCAGACTAATAAGAACGATAGTCGTGGGCTCACTCCAGCGAGCACACATGCACAAGCTCTCTCTCTACAGCAGGGATGTCAAACTCAAATACACATTGGGCCAAAATAAAGAAATTGGTACAAGTCGAGGGCCGGACTGTGTTTCAACACACGGGCCATTTTTGGGGAGAGGGGTAGCTGAAAGTTGACCACAAGTTGATATACTTTCACTGCTGATCAATAGTGAAGAGAAGACGCATGCTTGCGCTTGCGGGCCCTCGATACGTGACAATGCACTCGCAGTGCATTGTGGTACTTGTAGTATTATGGTGGTCCGTGCAGTATACCAGAGGGCCAGTTCTAATACTAATTAAATATCATCCCGCGGGCCAAAGATAATTCATTCACGGGCCTGATTTGGCCCCCGGGCCTTGAGTTTGACATATATGCTCTACAGCCACACAATTTAATAAACCACTACGTACATCAGGATGGCTGACGGCAGACGCTGTGACGTTGACGGCGCCGAGCGAGCCGGTGGCGTCGGCGGCCCCCGTCCTGGTGTTGGTCCAGAAGGCCAGGCAGTAGTCGATGGCCACCATGACGGAGTGTTTGAGCAGCTTGGAGAAGACCATGAGGAAGATCATGAAGAACCCGCCGGACGACAGGTAACGCCAACACACCTGGAGATGGAATGGATGGATGGATGGATGCTGTTGACCTGGTTATTTAGACCATGCCTGCCAACCTCAGACCGTCAGAAAGGAGATATTTTGAATAAAATCTGTAACAAAGTAGATGTAATTTCCGGTATTCTTTTATACTTTTATCAGGCTTTAGGGTCCATTTTAAAGGGCGTTTGGATTGAAATGGTCAAATAAAAGGAGCGTCCTGCGGGTTGGCAGGTACAGAATGATTTAGGTGGGTGGGTGGGTGGGTGGATGGGTGGGTGGGTGGATGGATGGGTGGATGGATGGGTGGGTGGATGGGTGGACGGATGGATGGATGGGCGGATGGATGGATGGGTGGATGGGTGGGTGGATGGGTGGGTGGGTGGGTGGATTACCTTCCAGGGGATCTTAGATCGTCTATTGGTGGTGGTGGACATGTTGTCATCTTCCTCCTCTTCTTCCTCTTCCTCTGAGAAGAGTGGAACCAGTTTCAACATTTTCATACTTCATTCTTTATTGTAAGATTATATCGTTTTTATTTTCCCATTTGCTGTCATAAGAGAAATCAGATTCTATGTGCCTTTGTATTTTACCAAACAATATTGATAGATATTGCAGAAGTTAAAGGGGGTGGGTTTGACTTTAAGGGCCATTCATACCAAGCATGATCACTACAACTATAATGATAATTATTCATAGTATTCACACCAATGTTGTTATCTCAGCTGTGAGCTTGTAGTAGATCTGCTATTTCTGAGAACCACTGTTCTAAATCCCAAGTTTTCTGAAAAACGTATGTTGCTATATAGCTAAAAAAACAGACGCTTTCCCGGTTTTAATGACGTGCATTTTTTTTTTTGTGCGACTAGGCTATTCTCATGGCAGACCCCTGACCTGAGTGTTTGTGACTTTGTGCCAGCCATGTTTGGTGCGGATCGGAGCAAGGCTGCACCTCGCATCTCTGGACGTTATGTTTGTGCCGTCCACTGTCAAACAGTCCGACGGTCCCTCTGTGCTCTTTGAATGGCTGTAGCTTAAAGCTAGTTCAGTTTTAGATGATGACATTAGACGCCAAAATGTGTTTGGGCCTCGTGCATGTTGTGTACGAGCGTACTGTTGGCCCCTCGTCTGTGACGCGCAATGTTTACCACGCCGCTGATGTTTACGACAGGAAGTACGGAAATGCATGCGGCCCTAATTGAATACTGTTTGTTTATACCGGGTTGTAATGTACGCTGCCGGTGGACGTGTTTTGGCGCTCAGTAAAGACGGGCCTGTTCAGCTCACCTCTATTGTAGTGTGGGTTATTGTGTGAATGCAATGCACATTGTAAAGTGCTACATAAATGCATCATTTAAACAGCAGACGGGATGATGAATTCTGATTATCCAAATGTTGGGAAATCTGCCCGTTGAGTCCATTAAACTGGACAATTTGGACATTTTACTATAATTGTTGAGGTCATTCGTACTCCCACCTTCATTATGCAAGTCTCTCTGGAGAAATTCAAAAACTCCATATACACATTGCTCGAAGAAAACTAGACGAAGGAGCTTTCTATGCAATATAGATATTTATTTTACCATTCAGCCTTGACCTGCCGGTTTGTAAAATTGCATACCCATGTTCCAAGAGCACCAATTTGCCTGTTTCAATAACTTAGAAGCTTCGATAAAATGGAACAACCCACACGCACAGTCTTCACTTGCTCAATATAGAGAAAACTACGACACCCGACTACAGACCCCTGTTGCACAGGCAGACTCTTCACATGCTATACTAGACTCAGAGCATGAAATAAATGTCCATGTGTGGTCTATCTGGTTCAATATCAATACTAGGGCTGTGAATCTTTGGGTGTCCCACGATTCGATTCGATTCCGATTCTTGGGGTCACGATTCGATTCAAAATCGATTCTACGATTCTCGATTCTCCAAAAACTATTCTCTATTCAAAATGATTCTTGATTCAATACATAGGATTTCATCACAATCTACTCCAGCCAACTGAAGTGATTAACTTGAAAATGACTGAAGACATGATGTTTACTGTAAGGGTGAGGGTTAGGGTGAGCTTACATTTCATAACACCATGTAGTGAAAACTCCTGTAACTAACCAGAAATAAAATCTAAAAAAATAAATAATAATAATAATAATAATAATAATAAATAATAAAAAAGAATTTGGAAATTATGAATCGATTTTGAATTGTTCATAACGGGAATCGCGATTCTAATTCGAATCGATTTTTTTTGACACCCCTAATCAATACCTTCATCTTCGTCGTCTATCTGGTTCTTGGTCTCTCTGGAGTAGAAGGCTCTCCTCAGTGTTTTCCTCTCCATGTTGGTCCGACTGTCCACCTCGATGTCCTACACACAAACGATAGAATGTCTTGTTAACCCATTCTGACCTGAGATCAGATTCATACGAGGTTTCCGCCGGACACACGCTGGTCTGATTAACCCATTCTGACCCGAGATCAGATTCTAAAAATGTCAGTCGCTCTTCGATTTTTCAAAAATAGCAGACCTACAAGCTCGTAGCTTGTAGGTCTGCTATTTTTCAATAGCTAAAGCATAACATGATGCCGACACCAAAATGGGTTCCCGTTCAGAATGGGTCAAATGTAAACGCAAACAAAGATGTTAAATGTGTGTGTGTGTGTGTGTGTGTGTGTGTGTGTGTGTGTGTGTGGTGTGTGTGCACCTTCTCCAGTTCCTGGTCCTGTCTGTTCATCAGTGTTTTCCAGTGTTCATACAGCTCCACGTCATGCGTCTGGATGTCCTTCAGAGTTCCCTCTCGGAGCACTGAGCCGTCCTTCATGGCTAGAATCTACAACACACACGCACACGCACACACACACACACACACACACACACACACACACACACACACACACACACACACACACACACACACACACAAAGGTAGACGCCTCTTCCGGCTCTGTGGCGTATGTTCTCGAGAGGGGGCAACATGTTCCCGAGACTCCTTGCAAAGCACACATGGCTCCGAACTAACTGCAGCGCCCAATGAGGCATCCATTTTTTTATATATATATATATATATATATATCTATGCACACCCACGTCTTGTGTGGTGTGGTGTGCTTTCAGAGGTAGGCTACTACTCCTGAAAGGTTATGGGTATGGGGTCATATTAAGTCTCAGGGGTGGCAGTGTCTCAGGAGGTAGAGGGGCTGTGTTGGAATCAGAAGGTTCCCGGTTTGATCCCTGGCTCCCTCTGGGTTAGTGTTACAGTGTCCTTGAGCAAGACACCAAAAAACGCTCCCATTATGAAAGTTGGGGCCTTATATGAATTCCTTATTATGGTCCTCCTAGCCCTAGGACTGATCCAGCTGATGGAAGGCTACAGGGCCACCGCTGAAACGTCACAGGGAATGACCTGGTCGTTGAACATGGACTAAACACGGTTGTCAAAAGTATTTGCCCTGCAGGGCAAGTAGGGACAAAAAACGCAACCGGACCCTGGACACATCACCACCCAGGTCTGTGGCTGGAACTGAAGCAAGGCTGTTGGGGACATAATGCCGTTCTTACCCAGTCAGCATGGATGAGGTACTGCAGTTTATGGGTGACCAGCACCACGGTGCGTTTGTCGTCCTGCAGGAACTTGAGGATTCCTTCCTGCATCAGGTGATCACTGAGGTGGATGTCCAACGCTGAGAACGGATCATCCTGAACAGGGAGAGAGGGAGAGAGAATGAGTATGAGAGAGAGAGAGAGAGAGAGAGAGAGAGAGAGAGAGAGAGAGAGAGAGAGTACTTAAGCCACCTCACGCAAAGGCTCAACTTATGTAACATAGATAGCGAGATGGGCAGTATTTGAAATACGTATTTTAAATACTTTTTTGTATTTTGTAATTTGTATTTCGCTGGGATGGAAGAAATTAGATGTATTTTGTATCTAAATACTTTCAGATTGAGTATTTTCTGTATTTCAAATACATAAAATACTTATTTTGTTTTAATGTAATTTTATTCTCAAATGGACACATGTTAAACATTTACACTGCCTCAGGTTAAAACTGTAGGGGCAAAACCAGGGGGGCAGTCAGACAGATATTCTGTGAAGCCACTAAGGAAATCGGGACTTCCTGAAAGTTCATATAATGGCCTGTTGTGGCGCTGTCATTGGGCCCAAAAAAACCCATAGAGGTTAGAGGTCCATGTATTTGAGCCCAACTTCACCTAGACTGTATTACCTTAATAAACATGGCCATGAATACTTTCTGCTTCCAGTCACTAGTTTAAAGTCTCATTTATCATGTCATAATATTCTTTTTGGAAAATTATGGTCCAATTTATTAAAATGTTATGTTAAAATTATGTCGTTCTGAGGGGCGTGGCTACCATTACAGTCTATGAACGGGAGCCACCCCCCGTTCAGTCAAAATAAAAACCAACGAAGAGTAAGGGGGTAAGTCCTGCCTCGTTGTCTGGGCCAGCCAATGGCCAGCTGGGCCAAAACGGAGCCAGCCAATGGCCAGCTGGGCCAAAACGGATCTAGAAATATGGCGACTTACAGTGCAAGGAATTACAGGCTTCATTTTACGTCCATGTTAGACCCGGGGAACGCTTTGTCCATATTTTTTACAGTCTATGGGCAAAACACACGCACCCATACCATAGACTGTAAAAAATATGGACAAAGCGTTCCCCGGGTCTAACATGGACGTAAAATGAAGCCTGTCAACGACAACGAGGCGGGACTTCCCCCCTTACTCTTCGTTGGTTTTTATTTTGACTGAACGGGGGGTGGCTCCCGTTCATAGACTGTAACGGTAGCCACGCCCCTCAGAACATACGCGACTTTATGGTAATTATTTTAATAAATGGGACCATAATTTTCCAAAAAGAATATTATGACATGAGAAATGAGACTTTAAACTAGTGACTGGAAGCAGAAAGTATTCATGACCATGTTTATTAAGGTAATACAGTGTTAGGACGAAGTTGGGCCCAAATACATGGGTTTTTTTTGGGCCCAATGACAGTGCCACAACAGGCCATTATATGAACTTTCAGGAAGTCCCGATTTCCTTATAGTGGCTTCACGAAATATCTGTCTGACACACTCAAATTGAACCACAAATGAGAGGCAGAGTAGGGTGGGCCTTCAGTTGTTCAGAGTTACCGTTCCTTTGTGGGTGTTACGGTTTCGAACCCAGGTTCGAACCCTCCACCCCAACCTTCCACTTCTGGTGTTCCTGGGCACAACCCACTGCGCCATCACCACTCTTCCAGCTAGTCAGGTCCACCTCTGTGTTCCCCTCCCCCTCTGACGAGCTGCCTGGGTGTGGCACTGCACACCTGTTTCCATTCTACCATGATCACCAGAGTCTTCAAGAACCCTGCCTTCCCTCCACTCCTCGTCTTTTTGCATTGGACCTTAATTGGCCCACATGGCTCTGGAACCATTGGGTCCCATGAAGTCTACTTACAGTAATAACTTACTTTACTGTAGTACAGCCACTGCTGCCTGGGGCACTTCCGTCCACATGCAATACTATTCATTTTTTAATATAAAAGCATTTCTGCCTTTTTAGAAGATGACATAAGGTCAGCCCAAGCCACAATGGTATTATTACTCTTTGTCGAAACACAAGCTCTTTATTATCTGGTCTTTCACATAATTATAGTACAGTTGCACTGCTTGCCATGCCGTGGTTCATGAAGTAGCTTCATTACACTGAAATAAGGAGGTAAAGACAGGCAATCATGCTGGCAAGACCAGCATTGAGCTTGTTATTGAAAACAAACACACAAACAAACAAATAAAATTATAATAATAATTTAGCCCGCACTCCTTTGCAGTATTAGTCACTGTATATTTTTAAAACGAAACCATTTTTGCTCGTTCAGCATGTGCCATAATACGCTGCAGGACCTATGATCGGCCAGCAGTTCTCCCTCTGGGTTCTGGGGGCTTGCTCTCTACCCAACCAGCTATGGCTATTTATACTCATTACTCATTTCAAAATTGAGTGATACAGTATTATTACTTTAACTATTACTCCCTGCCAACAGCAACTAGTTACACTATTTGTTGTATTGCTTTTCCGTTGCACCCCACAGAATCTGTAATTGCATCGTCAAATTACATCCTCAAAATATGCATGTTTTATTTACTTTTTTCTTCTGCCGACTATTACCGTGAGTAAGTGAAATCTTCAGTGCTGATTTAACTCAGAATAGTGTTCGAATACAATTGGTTCATTAGGTTCCATTTGTAAGGAAATTATTTTTCCTTGTGTGTGTGTGTGTGTGTGTATTCAACAAAAAAATGCATGTGCAATCTATGGAATGGAATGTCTCTCCAACTGCTGAAATCTGGACTAACCATCATAGCATTCTCGGGATCGGGTCGGGCTCGCAGCGTGAGAAACATGCCATGCCATACGAATGGATCCAAGGGAGACGGAGATAATGCTGTCGGCACAGAGATAATATAAACCGATCTTTTCATTTCATGGACTTCAAAACAATGCGAGGGACACTGTAACTGCTTCTTCACTGGGGGGGAAAGGTAGACTATAGATCTGAACTCAGTGCACTGTGACGTTGGCTGTCTCCCCAATTCAATTAAAAACACTGACAATTCGCAAATAACGTTACACGCAATCATTTGACACTGGTCATGAGTTTGTGTGTGTGTGACTGTGTGTGTGTGTGTGTGTGTGTGTGTGTGTGTGTGTGGGTGTGTGTGTGTGTGTGTGTGTGTGTGTGTGCGCGTGCGTGCGTGCGTGTGTGCGTGTGTCTGCGAATATTGTATATACTGTACTGTATGCATGCTCATCATGAGAGCATATTTGTGCATCTGGTATTATATATATACTGTATGTGTTTGTTTGTGTGTGGGGGGGGGGGCTGGCCCATTTATCCCATGCACATCGATTAGCTCAATGCCAACAAGTATGCAGTCACATCTAAATCTGAGTCCAATTATTTGGACTCGGGTCAGCTGTGACCGCTTAAAAAAGCCATCCAGCGTACAGAAATATTACACACAGGCATGACAATTATACAACAGGCTTTGTGCATACAGAAACTGTAGTCCCAGGTATCTAGAAGTTATAAACGTTTACTTTTCAGGAAATGGTAAAAAAAAAAAAGAACCTGTGCTCCATGTATCCAATGTAGTTCTAATTTAGTCACCAGCTCTTGTTAATAATGTTCAATATTTATAAAACCTACAGCCACACTTAACCATGTTTCTAAAATAGTGAAAATTGCTACGAGCTCAAAACTTTGCCAAGTACGGCATTCATTTGTGGAAAAGAAAGTTGAAGCCTGCCTTTAGGTTGAATTTCCCATGCATTTTTCCCATAGATGTTTTAAAAAGTATTGATTTAAAGATCTGTAAGCCTCGGACAAAGCCAACTCGGATCGGGACAAAACATGACAATAAACACAATATTTTGGACAGAACAAATAATTACAACTAGAAAAAGTGCCCTTCTGGGCACAGGTCTCCACCAGGATAGGAATGTAGGACATTGCAGCTTGCCTTCATCTGGTGGTTGGATAAAAGGGCAACAAAAGTAAATTAGAGGTAAAAACACTTTTCGGGCCAGTTATAGCGCCACCTTGAGGCTGAGTTGAAATTGTTCATGTGGCATTTCTTCCTCGGCCTAGTGGGAATGTGCATGCACAATTTCACGGAAATCACGTGATGTGTTCATGATTTGCAGCATTTTGTTTGAAACTGAGCACTCCTGTGAACTTTGGAAGCCAATCTTAACCAATCAGGATGGAGTCTGAGAAATCTGAAAGACGCGTTTCGTTGAATGGCTCTAGAGAGACTGTGTACCAATTTGCGCGATGTTTGGACAAAATCTGTAGGTGTACTGTGCAAAAACTTGTTTTGCACAAAGCGGCCTCCTGGTGGCGCTATAACAGGCCGTTCTGGAAATTTTGGGGCAGAGGTTCATCGTTGGCATCCAGGGAGTGTGTGTGTAAAATTTGGCATCGACCGGGTTAACGGTGGCCGAGATTAGCTGCTCACGGACACACGGACGGACGGACAGACGGACGGACACACACACACACAGACGGACGGACGGAGTGCAAAACATACTCTCCCCCCATGCCTTCGGCCTGGTGGAGACAATGAAGAAAAACAACCAATAAAGTGTTTTTTTATCTTCTTTCTAATTATTTGTTCGGCCCAAGTTTGTTATCATGATTTGTCACGATCCAAGTTGGCTTCGTCTGAGGCTTACAGGTCTTTAAATAAATACTTTTTGAAACGTCTATGGGAAAAATGCATGGGAAATTCTCTTCTGGGTCCCTCGTTGTTCTGAAAGGGGGCGGGACTGCGACGCCCTATAGCACTGTACAGTAGGTGTGTCCGGTAGTGTGTTAATGGAGTTACAGTCGTGTCATGACCTGATATAATTCATGCGGTGTCTGTATGACGTGCTGGACAATCAGATATGGGAGCTTTCACAGTCTCATTGTCTGTCTTTCAGTCACGCCCCAAATGAGTGTTTAAGGAAGCGTCTCCCGTACACTCCTCTGATTGCATTAGTAGTTTAATCACATAAATAAATTGAACTCTATTACGTGTTATTCAACACGTCGGTACGTGTGATAAGGCGTATGAGAGAATGTCTGAGATGGTATCTGGGGTGTGACCGCGTGTTCCTGACACAACATTAAAGCCTGTGGTGGCAACGGGGAACTACGGGGGAACATTTGAGAGCATCACGAGAAAATTAATATTTCATAAATAATAATGTTTGAACCGTTCACATGGTGAAAACTGCATTCCACATGAATGTTTCAAAGCAAAAACCAACACAATATTTCTACACTGTACATTTGAATACCAGCCAGGGACAGCTCCTTTGGCCTCAGGAGGTAGAGTGGGCGCTTTGGGCGGCGGTGGCTCAGGGGTAGAGTGGCCCGGATGGTAACTGCAAGGTTGCCCAGAGTTACGTGTCGAAGTGTGCTTGAGCTGAACCCCTAATTGCTCTAGTCCTGATGTGCTGGTTGGTGCCTTGCATGGTTTCCGACCGCCATCGGTGTATGAATGTGTGTGTGAATGGGTGAATGTAATGCACAATCTATGTAAAGCGCCTTGGATAAAGGCGCTATAGAAATGCACCATTTACCAAGGTTCCCGGTTCGATCCCAGCCCACCTTGGTTAGTGTCAAAGTGTCCTTGAGCAAGACACTGAACCACTAACTCCCGTTCCCAATGAGCAGGTTGGTATATTTGGACTTGCATGATTTCCTCTGCTAGTTTCTTTGCCTCTACCAGTGGTTAATGGGTATTATTATCATCAGATTAAGGTATCAAAACAGCTACTCTGGAATTCTCCTTTAAAAGTTGCTCGCAAACGGTGATTAAACTCACCAAGAAGACGATGTTGGTGTTCTGATACAGCGCTCTGGCCACGCAGATCCTCTGTCTCTGGCCCCCACTTAGGTTGATGCCCTAAAACATATGATGCTGATCATTATAATGTTAACTGTACACAGTCAAACATATGATCCTTCTCATTATAATGATAACCGTACACAATCAAACATAATATGATTCTGTACACAGCTGTATTCTTACCGTAATCCGACTGTATTATATCCAATAAGGATTGGTACACGTGACATATTACATAACAATCATGAAAATCTTTCATAATGACCAAAGACGTACAGACATGTTTGTCCCAACGGGGCTTCCGTAACAAGGCGAAGAGAGCCTAAGACCCAGCACGCCCAGTCAGAGCTGCGCTGCGCTCTGGAAGTTAGTTATGTAATATTTCACGCGTAGGCCTACCACTCGTTATTGGAAATATTAACATCAGATTGCGGTAAGAAAATGTCTACTCTGAAATTCTCCTTAATAAATCCGTAATAAATGCTACAGTAGAATGTTTTTCTAGCCCCCATCTCTCCAGCTCTTAAAAAATAAAAGTAATGTTTCTCATGCAAACAGGATAGAGAACGGCATAAAGATAATTTATTTCATCACTTCCAACTTCACTTGTGCATCCTGTACGAGTTCTCGCTCCTGCTTGGATGAAATTTGTATCCCAGCATGAAAACTGTATTTTCTGTTTACTAAAGAGCAGGAGAGACGGGGGTGTTATAACTGCACATAGACCTACCGTGTACACAATGATTGCTATGAGAATACAGAGCTCTTTCCCACTTATTTTAACAAAATTAGATGGAGATTGTATTGTATCCTCTGTCATATTATGTAAAATGCGCATCAACGTTCCTTATTAATACGGAGTATAATAGAAACGTAATATCAGGAAAACATTGTTATGGTGTGCTATATAACAATATAATAACCATTATCCTGCTAGAATATAACAGGTGTGTTATACCCTCTCTCCAATCTCCGTCTGGTCTCCAAATGGCAGCAGGTCAATGTCTGGCTGGAGAGAGCAGGCATCAATCACTGCCTTGTACCTGAAACACAGCAGGCACTGTAAAAACCACACCTGAAGCAGTGGCTCTGAACCTTTTTACTTTCAACGTTTCAACATTCAGAGTTTGACATGCCTCAGGCCACAGACCGCCACTTTTTTTTTAATACACGGCACCCCTGAATTATATTGCTTCTTTATTGCACCTTACATCTTTCCCCCTTAACAGTACTGCTGTATAACCCGCTTTCCACGCTATATTTAATCCATGTTTCTGCCCTGCGTAATACGCTAAACCCGCTATTTGTTTTAATGTTTAAAATTCAAATTAAAAGTTTTAATTCACCGTTTTTTTGTCGCGGACCTGGTGACGTTGATTTCTTAGTAATAGTAGCGCCTATAGTGTTAGATGCTCCATATATGCCATCTGATTCTCTCCACACATGCTCATGCACAGTATATTCTCTGCTCGTGCACTTCAATTACCCCCTGTCCCGCACGCACGCACGCACACACACACATGCACACGCACACACACACACACACACACACACACACACACACACACACACACACACACACACACACACACACACACACACACACACACACTCTGGGAAAACTCTAGCTTTACTCTACCTCTGCTTGCTGAAGGGTCCACCAAAGGTGATGTTCTCCTCCACTGTAGCGTTGAGCAGCCAGGACTTCTGGGCAGCGTAGGCCACGGAGTACCTGTTCTTACTGAGGCATCATGGGAAATGGAGGCAAATACACAGAGAGAGAGAGAGAGAGAGAGGGACAGAAAGAGAGGGTGAGAACTACAGGTCCTGTATTCATAAAGTTCCGTAAGAACAAGAGTGCTTATAAATTATAATTTAAACTCAGTTTTTTTAAATATAATATTTCTCTCTTTTGAGCTAAACTTTAAAGGTTCACTCATTAATGCTCATTTCGGTCTACTCACTCTGTCTTAGAGGAAGGCTGTTCAGAAACCTACCTACCAGTGAGCATCATCGGTTATCATAAGCAGGCAAGCTTTTTTTTTATTTCAGCATGCAAAATTTCCAGGAAGAGATAAAGGCTGAAGATTCTATTGGCTTGGTATTCCCATTGAGGACGTCACTGGTAGACAGGTTTCTGAACAGTCCACAGCCCTCTTCTGAGACACAGAATGAGTAGACAGATAGGCGAGTTCCGTAAGCAGTGCAGAAGTGCCATTAATTAATGACAGTAACGCACAACCTTGAGTGTAATATTGCAACTATACAACAGATACCCTATACTCAATTTCATTATAACTAAGATATGCAATAAAAAAAACGTAATTTTTTAATGACTACGACAGAAAATGTCCCTTGAAAACGGCTAGCCTAGCCACCCAACTGACGCTGCTCTGCGGAGCAGAGAGACTCAGCACAGCTGATTTGTATGTCTTTATGAGACGTTCCATCATGCTTTCTATAAGCACAGCTAGATGGCAATTTCAACCAACCAGATTGCTTCCTCGAAAAATGGGTATATTTGTCATATAAGTGGTAAAAGTTGTGTAACTAGTGTGAGCACTCTTGTTTTAAGACACTTTATGAAGAACTGCAGACGGGAGAGGCATATACATATCTTCAGATGATATCAAAGTCAACTGCAAAAATAAAGAGAGCATTGTGAGGAAAACGTGGATTATGGATTGGGTTAATGATAAACTGCACATCAAATAACAATAACAACAACAACAACAACAACAGCAGCAGCAACAACAACAGCAACAACAACAACCAAAAGAACGACGGCTGAAGCATCACCAACATCCAGTGGTGGAAGTACTGTACTTGAGTACAACCTGGAGGTACTTTTACTTTATTTCAGTAGTTCCATTTTGTCAATATTTCATATTACTAAACTATCTCTGAGGCAAATATTGTTCTTTTGACTCCACTACGATGATCCAAAAAAAGAGAGAAAGAAATGTAGTTACCAATTACTTTGCCGGTTTTCATTACTATTACAAAAAATACAAACATTAACCTCTTTTGCTATTTAAAGTTTTGGAGAAAAAAATGTTAAAGGTGCCTGCATAACGAGTACTTTTACGTTAAGTATACTTTGATGCCAGTACTTATTTTCTATAACTCAAGTAAAATGTTGAATACACGTCTTTTACTGGCAATAGTATTTCTACATTGTGGCATTAATACTTTTACTTAAGTAATAAGTCAGAGTACTTCTTACACCACTGCCAACATCTATAAAAACAGCTTTGCTGGGAGTCCATATCTGTGCTGCTTGTACATTAAACTGAGTTCAGTTTATGTTATGGTGTTTTTGCATAAGAAAAGAAAAGAAAAGAAAAGAAAAGAAAAGAAAAGAAAAGAAAAGAAAAGAAAAGAAAAAAAAGATTAGAAATCACACCGTCTTTTCTTGCTCAATGTCACACTGAACATAAAGAGTCCATTATGACTATGAATCACAGTTTAACTTTAACAGGAAATATCAATGATAAATTGTCCTCAAGTGAGGAGCATATACAGTATACCGTGCAGAACAGTATGTCTTCTTTGTATTATCTACAAAATTGGATCAATTGTACACGTCTTCTGTGTTTTCTACTAAATAACGTTTATTATTTCCGTGTTAAGACAGACTCCCAGCATTACAATGCACACAGACACACACACACACACACACACACACACACACACACACACACACACACACACACACACACACACACATAGAGAGGATATGAGGGTTAGAGACAATTTACTCCAACCAGTCACGCTGGTTGGGTTGTTCCTGAACACACACATACAAGCCTTCTGAATACAGTACAAGACATTACAATATGCCTACAGTAAGAGAGGCTGGCTCAAACACTTGACGTACTGTGAGCTCGTAAAGCAGCTATTCCTGCGAGTTGTAAACATTTTTGAAAGTGAAAAAAAGTGTTTAAGTGTGTATGTGGGTTATATAAAGACTGGTCCGATGAAAAGTATTGAAAAGAGCTTGTGACTAATAACTACATTGGACCCATTGGATTTTCTGAAAAGTAACCGTTTTGGACATACAAGGTTTCCACCCGAAGGTTTTAAGCGGTCAACTGAAAGTCTACCCAATTCAAGTTTCTCGAACTGCAATTTGAGCAAATCCAAATTGCCAATTCTGGCGAGTGTGCAAAAATGTTCTGCCCACAACCCTCGGTATCCTGCAGTGACATTGACTAAGGCACTGTAGAAGACTATAGGGTTGTGCTTAGACATCTCTTTTGAATGTGTAAATGTAACGCGAAGCAGAACGACCCTTCCATGGAACAGTCGAGGCTGTGAACCAACGCCATATCTTCTGGTATACACACAATAGCCAATCTACAAGCTAAAAACACATCGCCACGTTTTGAGCTTTAGATTGGCTATTATTACTATTTTTTTTAAATTTGATAAAAAGTCCAAAACTGTTCAGTAATAGTTTGACATACGTTACCACCCGGCAGCAACAATGTACAAAAGATATTTCTAGATTTAACTGATGTTGTTCATCATGCACGTACAAGTGTGTTCGGGAACAGCATAACATGCGTTCCCTCAATATATCCTTTCAAGAGAGACGACACTGTATGAGGTTGTACTCGTGTCAGATAATGAGAAGAGAGAACACTATGGATTGATAATAGACAGAGGAGACAGAGGACGGGAAACAGGGAGGGACACAGGAAGCACGGAAAAGGAACCTATACCTCCTGATGTCTTCATGAGACTCCTCTGTCCCTGACCAGCTGTCAAAGCCACGTTATCATGGGTTAGAACAAACTCACAGTTTGTGTACGAGAGACAGAGTCAGCAAGAAAGAAAGAAAGAAACCATGGAAGCGACGTGTGTGTGTGTGTGTGTATGTGTGTGACTGTGTGTACGTGTGTCAGCAGCTACAGTATAACTGGCCAACTACTGTACATAGAGTCACCATAGTCTGTCGTCTTCACACACCCAGCGAGGATGAGCAGCAGACGTCCTGTCTGGTTTCTCATTAATATCTTCTGTCATCACGTTTTGTGGTTTCCCGTATAAGTATACCGTCATGTTGCACATGGTGCGAAAGCGTATCCATTTAAGCTGCATTTAAAGTCTTGAGCAGTATTTCAGAACAGTATACAATTTATCAGTGTAATGCTGCTCATTAAAGGCATAGTATGCAGTGTAATGTAGCCCTGTGTTTACATGACAACAAAAAAAGGTATTTGGGTGTTTTCGCAGTTTGTTTGGATACACGTGTGTCTGTGTCAAAGTCAAAGTCATACGATTTGTCACACACGTTACCACAGTGAAATGTGTTCTCCACATTTGACCCGTCTGTTGGAGCGCTCGGGAATCATTTGATTAGTTGATTTGACCCCCAAATCCAACACTTTGATGCTGAGTGTCAAGCAGGGAGGTGTGTGTGTGTGTGTGTGTGTGTGTGTGTGTGTGTGTGTGTGTGCATGTGTTTCAAAGGGATCAAATACCTTATGCTCCATTCATGGGCCATCTCACAATCTGGAGGCCTGATATAGCAGAGGCACAGGATGCAAAGAGACACAACACATTGCACGCACCGCGCACGCACACACGCACACACACACACGCACACACACACACAAAACATGTACCAGACACACAAAAATGCTCTCATGAGCATGCATGTATACAATATACACACGCGTGCATGCACACACGCAAACACACACACACACACACACGCACGCACGCACGCACGCACGCACGCACGCACGCACGCACGCACGCACGCACGCACGCACGCACGCACGCACGCACGCACGCACACAAAGCAGAGGTTAGTATACAGACGTATGATACCGATGTGCACCTCCAATTATGTATTTTAGAATTGATCATTCTTAACAGGATAAGTGCCAGGGACGTAACCCCGTATCCGATACGTCTTTGCACTGAGTGCCATGCCCGTAAAGACGTAATTAAAAAAAATAAAAAAAAATAATATATATATATATTTTTTTTACATTTTTTTTAAACGCCGTCTTTTTTTTTAATAATGGGAGAATTGGCACTCAGAGCCTAAACTGGTGACCACCAGGTGGCACTGAAGGAGTAATAGCGCCTCCAGCTAACGTCCTAATGTTTTCTCATCTGTGTCACAAATAATGATCTGAAGATGCTCCATCGTTATCATAAGAGAAACAACAGGCATATGAGCCTCATGTGACCATGAAACCTCGCTACCCTGCGTCTAACTGTAATATAACACAGCAGCGCAGGATAGGGCAGCGCTGCTGTGTTATATTACAGTAATATAACAGTGCTATATTACAATATGGATGCTTTTCACAAGCTATGGATCATATCATTTGTATTCAGCCTATCTATTGTCCCCCAATGCTAATCATAGATCCATCCCCAGCGATGTACTGAGAGATGGTCAGAAGGGATGATGATAAGAAAGCAGGGCGGAGGTGGGGTGACTGAATGAATGACAGTGGAGGTTGAGCTCAGTTTGTGAGTGTTAATCATAACAAAACAGCGAGGAAGATTTGGATTAGCACCGTGGTTAATCATATTCAAACAAAAGCGCGCAAGCGCACGCGCACGCGCACACACACACACACACACACACACACACACACACACACACACACACACACACACACACACATACACAGAGCTGCATACAACATGAAGATGACAACACTGACGTGGACGATACACAAGATTGATGGAACACTGAACAGGGACCATGGAGAAAGAAGCTTGGCTCCGGCTGGGACGAGTGCTCCAGCGACCACAACGTGCCATGTTCCTGGTTGCGAAACTACTGACTACTACAGTATGTTCAGCAGGGAGAGAAACTGGGAGGGTTAGCATGTTCCTCCAAACGCGCTACGTCCTCCCAGTGAAACTCCTCGCTGTCAGGTAAGTGGCTGGCGATGTCACGTGTCGTCTGTCACACCACTGACTGGTTCACAACACCTTTTAGCTCAAGACGTCGCAGTGGGAGCCAAAGAACAAACGAGTGAAAAGATCTGATCTACAAGCATGTGTGTGCTTGTAGATCTGATATATTCACTAGCTACTTCTTACATTTGTTTTCAAATGTATTAGATTTTCTTAGATTTTTTCTTTGATTTCTTCATGAAATTACTTATAATATCATTACAAAAATAATAATTCATGATAATTTTTTGCTTTTTGGGGAATATATTTTATATAATATGTATGGATAATGGAGATGAATGGAAGCGACGCTGGAGGGCATACCCGAGGAGGACCTATAGAGAAAGCCTGCAGGACCAGGGGCCCCTCGAGGACCAGGGGCCCCTCGAGGACCAGGGTTGGGGAACCACTAGCTTAGACGTATGTATGTATTGATGATGAAAGAATGGAATGACTTGATCTAAACTACGGTGAATGATTAGCATTGGAAGTGAGTACACATACACAGTACACACTGTGGTCACACTCACAGCGCTATAAAACATTTAAACCTCCAACCACTCTTGAAACCTATGCAACAACTAGTATATATGCCAAAGAACATTGGAAGCATGCCAATGATGCCATTGTATACACAGACACTGTGCGACTGTCCAATTAGAACACCGTAGAGAAACATTGCAGTGGTCTGAATTCACCTATAAAGGGACTTCTCACAATGTATTTAGCGTTTACGTACAGTAGACTATACGGTAATTTTTTTTAAAACATACAAGAATTAGCACAACTATTCCTAAAAATAGAAACCCAGAACTTTCCATAGGGCGATTTGATCAATTCACGTTATTCCTAAAAACTTCAAATGCGGATTCTGCGATTCAAAACATGCCATATCTTTACATTTGGTCAGAGACATTCTTAAATTTGACCATGAAAACATAAAACATTAAACAATACATAAAAATAGCCAGACTCATGGGGAAATATTAGCCTACAAGAACTCGCTGTCATAACACATTATGGTATATAGAGAGCCATAATGTACACACACAAATGTATATATTGTGTACATATTTGAAATTCAACCTATTGCACATAAATGGAAATTGTGGTGGTATTGTGTTATAGTGATCAGAAGTATGTCGTGCGGTCTCACTTGCTCCAGTGGACTTTTCCGCTGAGGGCCTGCATCTCTCCCAACATGGCCAGAAGAAGAGAAGACTTCCCACAACCCACCTGGCCCACGATCATGGTCAGCTGACCTGGATGGAGATGGCAGGTCAGAAGAACTGCTGTTAAATACGGCTTTCTATACAGCACTGCTTCTCAAACCGTTTTCATGTGAAGTCAAGCCATTTTATTTATAGAGCACATTTAAAAACAACCAGGTTTGACCAAAGTGCTGCAGAGCATAACAAAACAAAGATACACATAGATGGCACATACAAAGAGGAGTTCAGCATTTTTTTGACACGAGACAAATTAGATTAAAAAATATTTGGCTGCTATTTGAAGGATGGTGGACGCACAAATTCATATATATTTGACTGCTTTTTTTCAAATAGCCACTGATATAGGGTTAAAACCACCATAGGGCTACAGAGAGTGCGGTATTCATTTCATTACCATCTGCTTTAGGAATGTGTACAATCTATGTGTCGTGCCGAAGATGCATTTGCAGCATTGAGCTGAAATTGACCAAGCTGATTGTATTGAGAAGAGAACAAAGATTATAACATATCCTGTATCACCCACACACATAAACTGTATAACTGCACACAATAAGATCACAACCTATTCTGGATGAGGGACCACTTGAAAATCTTCAAGGCACAAGTGGATCTCAGCACTAATATAAACTATATATCTATACTACTATGCTATACATATGTACTATGGCGTGCTATGACTAGATGCAATTATAGTGCTGTCTACATAACATGCTATAAGTCTGTATCAAATGCTATCTAAGTCTACAGAAATGCTATCTAAGGGGGTGGTTGGTTTACAATGTCACTGTCCCATGTGTTGTATTGGCTCAAAGTCTGGAGGCTATGTTGGGGGTTTGGTTATTGTGGGAGTGAGCTATAAAGGCTGTCCTTTTTGTGACTCTGTGAGTCAGACTGGGGTTTCCATACATGACAGGTCATGTAAGTCTTGTCTCCTACTCAAGTAAAATCCTTATACTTCATAACTCTGAATTCTTGGGTCTCATTATCATCATTATGAATTGTCCTTTGAGGAGAAAAGTGAACCACGGCATGTGGCAGGGTAAAGCCCATTCGTAGACAGAAATTGACCAAGAGCTATAGTTGTGTTCCCTATTAAGAATGTAAAGGGTTACTTCCCAAGATAGTTACTTTGTAACTGTCGTTTGTTATTTGTAATGTTAAAAATATGCCGAAAGCAATTAGTGAAGAACCCGAGAGGTCTTTTCAGTGAGATTGTAGGGAACGTGGCCGTAAAAGTGTGCCCCACGGCCCTCAGTTAGTTTTGTGGTATTTGAGCCAGAGACCTGATCATGTACTGTATCTGTATGTCTTGTGTGCACGTAAAAGATAAAATTGAAGAATTTGCCTGAACACTGTGTATATATCTGCCTGATACAAGGGATTGCATTTATCGAGGATAACATGTTAGCCTTTAAGGACCTTCTTAGGCCTGACACAGGCTAACAACTAGTCACTGATTGGCAAATAAGAATATTGTGACGATGATTGATTTGGTGAGATATTTTGCAAGGATCTAAGAAATTCAGAAAAATTGGAATACAATTTAGGCATTTAGCGATTTAGCATTTAGCATTTAGCGATTTACATTAGGTAAGAACAAAGAGCATGGCAATACATCACATACATGGAATATGATTATTAGAGTAATAGCAGCTATACACACGCACGCACGCACACACACACACACACACACACACACACACACACACACACACACACACACACACACACACACACACACACACACACACACACACACACACACACACACACACACACACACTGTATCTACACTGTATCTAACAACACACACACACACACACACACACACACACACACACACACACACACACACAAAGTTGCCCCAGATAAGCGTTACACACTTGGCTGACCAATCCAGTTTGTCTTAATAAGATAGCTAGGACGGCTACCCTGGTACTGATGAACTGATCCAGGGCGAGGTGGTGCGTGTGTGCGTGCGTGCGTGTGGCAGAAACAGTGAGAGAGAATGAGAGCGCAAGAGAGAGCTTTTTAACCTGTCAAAATCTACATTTAATTGTGTGTGTGAGCGTGTGAGTTTGTCTGTGTCCAATGCGCTTGAGTGTGCGTGTGTGTACGTATGTGTGTACACGTGCGGGAGTTGATGATATACGACACTGTTGGACTGTCAGCGTGTCTTCAGTGTGGTCTGCTCTCGTTACACCCTGCATTCCAGTGACGTCACTCAAACATTCCTTCATGCTTCCAACACAGCAACAGCTACAACCATCCATCTGTCTGTCTGGCCGCCCGCCCGTCCGTCCGTCCGTCCGTCCGTCCGTCCAACCGTCCAAAACTTTGGGCCAGTGTTGATTTCGTCGACTAAATCTATGACAGTCTCTGACTATACTCCTTCCAGAGTAGCCGTTTTCGTACCGAATTTAGTTATTATATCCATTAACCAGTGGTAGACAAAAACAAAAAACTCCAATGCCTCTGTTTTTAATAATGTCGGAAATGTCGTCCACAGAGTTTTGTCCCAAATGGGCTTCGGTCTAAGGCAAGGGGTGGGCAATTATTTTTCCCAATGGGCCGCATTAGAAACAGACAATATTTGGAGGGCCGGGCCAAAAGGCTGAACTTAATTATGCATAATATCAATTTTATTTCTATATAAAAAGCAGTAAATAGCCATTTATGATGATGTACAATAAGAGCGCCCCTCTTTTCACATGGGTGTGATTCTTTTACTTTGTACGTCTTGCATGCTTGAGACGTTTCCTTTCCCAGTTTTTGTTTAAGTTACAAGTCATGTAAATACTAGCATTGCCTCTACCAGTGGTTAATGGATTGTATTATCATGAGATTACGGTAAAGGCCTATTCATAGTCCAATTTTTGGTGAAGAGGTGACCACCGAAAACGGTGTTCACCTCTCACACAACACATCTCTCTGTTTTTACTAACCACCATTTCAGTGGTCACCTCTTCACCGAAAACTGGACTATGAATACGCCTTAAGAAAACGGCAACTCTGGAATTCTCCTTTAACACATTCTGACCGGGCGGCGGGCACCCATTTTGGTGTCGGCATCATGTTATGCTTTAGCTATTGAAAAATAGCAGATCTACAAGCTCATATCGCGCCACCGAGTGGCGCGATAGGTCTGTAGGTCTGCTATTTTTGGAAAAATCGAAGAACGACTGACATTTCTAGAATCTGATCTCAGGTCAGAATGGGTTAATCAGACCAGTGTGTGTCCAGCGGAAACCTCGTGTGAATCTGATCTCAGGTCAGAATGGGTTGGCTGATTTAGTGGCCCCATGCATGGCCTTTCCCAAAGTGCTCCCTTCCAACAACAAAACCTCCAGGAGCAAACATGCCACTGGGGCAGTGGTTCTGCATGACGTCAACTTATAGTTACATGCATCTTTCCCAAGAAAAGTTAGGACGTTGGAAGCATGCATGTACTGGATCTTTTCCTATCCAATCTGCCCAGTTTCTACACAGCTATAGCACGCATTCATCTATCTAGTTCAGCGGTGTCCAATTTTTTTCTTCAAAGGGGGCCATGTTAGAAAATATTAAAACACCCAAGGGCCAATTACATTACCAAATATAACCAGACGTGCAAATGAAATACTTTATTTGACCCCTTCAGAATGAGACAACAAGGAACAAGGAATCCTGACAAATTATACTCAGGGAAATGCCCAGGTGAAAAAAAAATGTCCCATACTGTTGGGCGAACCATTCATAATACAATTCAGGTATGAATTGCAAAATCAGCCATGCACAACGTTTACTGAATCCATTGCTCAGAAGGCTAATATTAGAAATAAAAATCGAGGTCATTACTGAGATTATTACCTGTAGGGATTCTGATGTTAATGTCCGACAGTGTGGACAGGTTGCTTCCCCAGGTGAAGAATCCATTGCTCACCTGGATGAACAGAAAAGCAAGACAATTCAACACAAACTGATGCATGACCTTGCATCACACATGCACAGAGACTAGTGGGAATACACAGTGATCGTACAGTATCCAACAGGGGAAATCAATGGGCCACAAAACTAAAAGAGCCTTCCAGGATGACCATACATCATCAATACACTGTATTTGAAAATGTTCACATCTTTTTTGAAATGTGAAACGATTATGACATGGCCAGAACGGGGACGCCAGGTTAGAAGTGGTTAACGTATCTCAATACCTCAAGGTGAGGCTGAAGGTTCAATACCTCAAGGTGAGGCTGAAGGTTCAATACCTCAAGGTGAGGCTGAAGGTTCAATACCTCAAGGTGAGGCTGAAGGTTCAATACCTCAAGGTGAGGCTGAAGGTTCAATACCTCAAGGTGAGGCTGAAGGTTCAATACCTCAAGGTGAGGCTGAAGGTTCAATACCTCAAGGTGAGGCTGAAGGTTCAATACCTCAAGGTGAGGCTGAAGGTATTCATTCAAACACACATTGGCGTCCACCGACCAGCACAGAGAAAGATGGTTTCAGCAGACAGGACAGGCCCGCCGGAGCCAAAACCATTATTATTCAATCGTTTTTAAAACTGGGTTTTCCACAGAAGCATCCATTATCAAAACGGGTACAATATGCAGATACATGCAATACAAACATTACAATAAACGGATTGAATCACACCCAGAACACCACTACAAGAAATAAAAAATACAAAAAACCAGATAAAGAACACGCTGTGTTCTTCTTGTATTGTCTGTGTTCAACACAGACAATGAAAACTAAAACAAAAGCGACATCAGCCAGACAGTGACATATGCGTGACACCTCCATGATCTGCATAAAGAGCAGAAAACCCCTCGCATCAACATTCCACCAGACCTCACGCATGTCCTCAATCAGGGAGGGAGGATTTAAATGGCAGAGAGAATGGACCCCAGTGAAAACCATTATGCAACCGATGAGCACGTGCTGCGCGGCCCGGTCCACTCTAATCCCTGTTTGGTGATCTATCGCCCCGCTTCCTGCTGAGCCCGACCCTATCGCTGTTTACATTCCTCCCATCTGCTGTTTTCTATTATTTATTTCATGTTTATTTTATCTGACAATGCTCTGGCCTTCTACCCTCAAACCCCCTCCCCCCGACCAAATACCCCCACTCCCTGGCTCCGATTCCTTTCTCACAAACACAGCCGAGTTCTCCCCCAAAAGGGCAGCGTCCCGACCACAGATACAGTCAACATGTGTTTCTTACTTTGTAAGGGAATGGTGGGTCGGGGTGGGGATTTGTGCAAATTAGGTTGATCTCATGACAGTGATGTCTTCATGGATAGAAGAGGGGAGGGAGACAGAGACAGACAGACAGACAGAGACAGACAGACAGACAGACAGACATCCCACTCTCAGTGAATGTACAGACTCATACTGTACATTAATTCACTAATTCGTATTGTGCTTTGTGAGGTCACAGCTAGTGACCTTGACCAGTGATCTTTGACACCCTACTTCTCAGTTCGTCCAGTTAGCGGATAAACTGGTTCTTGGCACCATTTCAGTTCTAGTGGGATCTAGCCTCGGTCCCAGTTTATGTACTGATCTGCGAACAGAAAAGCCTGGTCACAACCTAAGGCAGAGACGCTATCGGCGGAAGTGTCGGGCCAGAATATCCGTCAGATGTATTTCCCCCAAATACGATATACCAATCACAACACTTGTTTCATTCACGGAGATGTAAAACAGATTTGTAAAGTGTCAACGTCATTTCCTGGAGCGGTACGTAGCCGAACCCAGACCAAAACAAACGGAAATCAAAGACAGATGCTTCTGTTGAGAAAGCACAACATTACGTTTGTACACAGAGCACCCAGGACAGTGGCACGGGCGTGCGGGGGTGGGGGGCATCGGGGTACAAGGTGACATGGGGGCAAGGGAACGGATGTGAAGAGGATTTAACCACTTCAGCTCACACATGTCCCTTCGTGACCATTATGAGCTTGTAGATCGGCTATTTATGCGACATATGGGAAATGTCTTTGGTGAAAAGTCCTAGTTTTCTTCGTTGGTTTCACGGAACTGTTGTTTTATCGACTTTTCAGCTTTTAAATGTCAGCTGACTATTTTGAAGAGCTCGCGCCAAGCACGTTAGCTCGGTAAAAGCAAAAGTTGACGAGCTGAAATACACATAATGTGAGTGTTGCTCTTCTCTCCGGTTCCTTTTCGTGGCTGGGGAACAAGGAAAAAGTAAATTTGGACGTCCTGTTTTTATCTTTTATGTTGCTGCTGTTTTTACAGTTCCCGACACTACAATACTTGACCATAGTGTTGTTGTAGAATGAAGAAAAAACATAAACATTTGTGTTTTTTTTGTAATGCAATTCCAATGGTCTTTAGCCCTAAACAATAATGGCGGATTTGGATTTGGCCACGCCGGAAATTACTTTAAAAACATTGAATTTTGTTTTTAATTCATGACAAAACATTGAATTTTGTTTTTAATTCATGACATTCATGACATTCATTTTGCTTTTTGGAAATATTTTGGGGAAATGTTTAAAATAATAATAATAAAAAAAAAATGTAGGGACCAAAAAGTATAGGGACACCCCAAAAAATGTCCACTGTCCACACATTTTGGTCCCGACCCCGTGTTTGGAAACCAGTGCTGTAGTAAATTGTGAGCAGGCCCTCGACACGGGGATTTTACTGCGTAAGAGTTGCACTGAGGCAGCGTCTCTAGACATGGGACCGTCCGGGAGGACACGGTGCCTCAGTCCTCCAACCACCCTGAGGGCCAATTAGCAGCTAGCATGCGTCTGGTAGCTGCGAGCGCGTGTCCATGGGGAGGACACAGGATGCGGCGAGGTGCTGAGAAAATGTCAGCCACACTCACTGGGCTTCTTCACAGGGTCTAAACAGGGCCGACAAGTTCTCGTGAGAATCATGCACTTCCTGAGAGGGGGCGGGTGAGAGAGAGGACGAGAGGTAGAGAGACACACACAGAGAGAGAGAGAGAGAGAGAGAGAGAGAGAGGTTTCGCATGCTAATTTATCTGAGTTGCAATGTGACACGTCTTCGTTCACACTTTAATTTATTCCTTTAGCATTTATTATTTATTGAATTCATTTTAATTGTACATACCTTTTGTAGCTTTGATTACACTATTTCTCACTTGTTTTCCCATGCCAGTAAAGCACATTTGAATTGAACTGAAATTCAATTGTGGGACGGAGAGAGAGAGAGAGGAAAGAAAAATAAGTAATGAGAGAGTATAATTAAAAAAGAAAGAGAGAGACACGTTATCTCCAGAGTGTGGCGCTAGTGCCAGATAAATCTGTGTTATAAGCTTACAAGACAGGTCACTTCTGCCCACCCCGAAAGTGATAGCTTACAAGACGGGTCACTTCCGCCCGCCCCGGAAGCGATAGCCGTCCATATTTGAGCGGTCCTCATTCTAGGCTATGCATCGGCGCGCGATGGATTCACTTTCTTAGCGTGAGTTTATAAGGTTTCAAAGATCGTAGTTTTTCTCATTTTGAGGAGAAAAAGGACTATTACGTTTCTCAAAGTGTGAGCCCTGGCAACCTAGGGTGCCGTGTGACACAACCTCTATACTTTGTGAAAAACAGACTTTAGTTTGTACTGTACTTTTCTTTTACTGATATCTTTCAGCCTACACCAAGTCTCTTCACCAGCCGATCCACAAGCTCACAACGTGTCATGTTCCAGAATAGGGATGCCGGGGTTTAAGTGGTTAAATAAAAGTGAATTTCAATCTGTCCAAATGGAAACAGATATTCTCTGAAGTTGTCCTCGCGACATACTAACTGTACTTTAGGGGAAAAGATTGACATATTTGACATAAATGTAAGCTGCTGTAAGGTAACAAGGTAATCAGGGGTGCCGTGCATCAAAATGTTATTTACAGCAGTGGTTCTCAAACCTTTTCATGTCAAGGCCCCGCAAATTGACACTTATTACTAGCACACGGATACCAGCTCAGTGGCCTTGTGGTTAGAGTGTCCGCCCTGAGACTGGGAGGTCGGGGTTCAATCCCTGGCCGGGTCATACCAAAGACCCAGTGCCTCCCTGCTTGACACTCAGCATCAAGGGTTAGATTGGGGGTAAGTCCCTGCGACATACTAGCGTCATGTCCAGAGGGTGTACTTGTACATCAAGCTGCCTAACGCTACAGAAACAGGAGATAGGCTCCTGCCCTGTGGGCCTCATGGCTCGGCAAGGCTACTTACTTACTAGCACACGGACCCCCATTTGAAAAAGTTATGCCAGAGACCCGCACAAGAGAAGATTTGCAGTGATTTCCAACCATTTTAATTTCAAGGACCCCCAAGATTGGCATGCATTAAGCTACGGACCTCCATGTAATGGCATAGCTATCTCTGGGACCCCAATTTATATTGTAAAATCAATGTTTATTTAACTCTGAGAGTGTACAAATGTACACTCTCAGAGTTACAGATCCATGGGTCCATTTGGTTTGCTAACTATCCATCATAGCTGGGAGTGGAGACCCCCTGGAACTCCCTCAAGGACCCCTGGAGGTCCCGGACCCCACTTTGAGAACCACTGATTCACAGGGGTGGCCTGAGACAAACATGTTTGAGAAGCACTGAACTAGAGAGGGAGCTTAGGGTGAGAAATGAAGAGCTACTGCGACTCTACGAGCCAACTGGGTCACCTTGCAGGGTGACTCACAGACATACAGTATGAATGTACGTACAGTTACAGTCCCTGAGAATGTTATGAATGAGGAAACGTCCGGTCTGTATCAGGTATACAGTAAGGGTTTCTTTTCTCTGCGGAGGTGAACATTAATTGCCTTGTTATTGTGTTGTGTGCCTGAACATTCGTGGCGTGCGTCATAATGATTGAACATTGTTTGACATCTCTGAGTGACGTTCTGGATCTGTACATTGACTGTGGGTAAACGCATGAACATGTATTGTATTTTGGGGTTTTCGGGTTCACCATTTGAATTTCATACACTGCTGGTAACCAAAGCAATGTGTATGTGTGCGTGTGCGTGCGTGCGTGCATGCGCATTTACTTCATGGTTTTCTATTGTCTAGTGTGCTTATGGTTTGTTGCAGGGGTCGATTTAATTGCTAGTCAATTCAGTCCAGGTTGTAGGTGTTATTGTTAGCCCTATTTAACCCTTTACGTCAGACTGGGACTTTGAGTGGCATTTGAGCCAACAAACCACTTCAACATTCAACTGTAACTGTACAAACACTCAATAATGTACACACACACAATCCCATGTGTACTACTGTATACAGACACATTAATGTACACCCACACACACACACAACCCCATGTGTACTACTGTATACAGACACATTAATGTACTGTACACACACACACACACACACACACACAACCCCATGTGCACTACTGTATAGACACACATTATGTACACCCACACACACAATCCCATACGTACTGTATATACAAACAGTGGTGTGGACATGAAACATCTGGAGTTACAGTTCAACAAATAAAGAGTATAAATGGACCTCGTCTGTTGGAGAGGGAGTCTGTGTGCGCGCACGTGTTGTGCGTGTGTGTGTGTGTCGCGCATGTGTGTGTCGTGTTAATGAACCTCTGAAGATTACAAAGGTTAAGTACAGTTCGCTCACAATGTGAGAAGATTACAGTGTAATGAAACCATGGATGGGGGTTTGTGTGTGTGTGTGTGTGTGTGTGTGTGTGTGTGTGTGTGTGTGTGTGTGTTCATGCATGTGTGTGTGCATACGTGTGTTTACAGCAGAGGACAGTGGTACGTGCCCCATTTGTATCCCCATCCATACATCTCTCCATCCGCTGAATGACTCTCTCTCTCCCTCCCTCTCTCTCCCCCTCCCCCTCCCTCTCTCGCTCTCTCCCCCCCGTATGACCCAGTGAACTTTGACCCTGACCTTCACAGCCACGTCTTCCAGCTCGGTGGGTCTGATCTGTCGCCTGGTTGGCTGCTCGTAGCTGTCCATCTGATACCGCATAGGCTGCTTCCTGTTGATGGCCTTGGTCTGAGAGAGAGAGAGAGAGAGGGAGAGGGAGAGGGAGAGGGAGAGGGGGGGGGGGGGGGGGGGGAATGGAGCGATGGAGAAATAGAGAGATTTCAATGAGTGATGAACTTGATGCTCCACCATCAGCCTCAGTCCCTTTGGTGTGTGTGTGTGTGTGTGTGTGTGTGTGTGCGACTGTGCGTGTGTGTGTGTGCGTGCCTTCAAAGCCCTGGGGAAGTGACCCACAAGACGGGTTTCAACTATAAACTATAAATCCCCCCACGTCTTCCTGTTCCCTGCATCCATCGAGATCTCCCTTTGTCGCTGCATGGGCCATGACTAGTACCAGGCTCTGTATACTAGGCCATGACTAGTACTAGGCTCTGTATAGTAGGCCATGACTAGTACTAGGCTCTGTATAGTAGGCCATGACTAGTACCAGGCTCTGTATACTAGTCCATGACTAGTACCAGGCTCTGTATAGTAGGCCATGACTAGTACCAGGCTCTGTATACTAGTCCATGACTAGTACCAGGCTCTGTATACTAGGCCATGACTAGTACCCCCCCCCCCCCCTCCCAGGGGGGAGAATATGACACAAATATTTTCTAATGGGGGGGATCGCTTGCACATAATCTGTGTGGGTCCTTCACATGGAACCATTGCTGCACTGTATAATGGTGAAAAGAAATATGAACTAAATCTGTCCAAAATGTCACACGTAAGCCTATATACTTCCCTGTACCCTGCCCTGGCCAATGTATGGGCCATTCTACGATTGATTGACTCTAATTATAATGTGTCTCTGCTCCTTGAGTTATCCAACAGAAATAAACACCAGCGAGAACAGCTGAAAAAGTTGGCTGACAACACAACCATCTCTCTCTCTCTTTCTCTCTAACTTCATACAGTTGTGTGCGTGTGTGTGTGTGTGTGTGTGTGTGTGTGTGTGTGTGCGTGCGTGCGTGCGTGCGTGCGTGCGTGTGTGCGTGTGCGTGTGTCTCAGGGGACAGAGGGTCAGCAGTGCTCAGTGGAACATGAACCCACATTCATGTCACACTAATTAGAAACAGCCACTATTCTAATAATAATCAGCATAATAACTATTAACGGTTATAAAAACTAAGCCTGTTTATATGTTGTCGTATGACACAGTCACGCAAAAGTAGCAAATATAGATGATCTACAAGCTCATACATTTGCTATTTTAGGCTACGGTTAGAGTTCGAGCTGACTGATATGCCCATATATGGAGATAACCACACTGGACCCAGGTTCTTTCTTTCCCTATTTCCTGAAGAGCAAAGGTTTCCACCTGACGGTGACACATTCCTCTGCTGTCAGTGTCCTCTGACCATCGGCCATAGAAATGTTAATAGCCTGGCAACTTTACTGTATAAATGGGGCACAGCAAGCGGGGCAAGCGGTCCCTCGCCGCCGCCGCCAGGGGGAACGGCGACTACTACCAACGCCTACAAAGAAAGCCCCTGCCAGACTGTACCGTGATGATTACATGAAGTTTGGCTTCACGTTTACTGGGGATAAAACGTACCCGATTCCGCTGTGTATAGTTTGTGGATTCAAGCTGGCAAACAGCGGCATGGTTCCGAGTAAACTGAAGCGCCACCTTCATACCAATCATGATGAACTCTCTACAAAGGACAAACACTTTTTCGTGAGCTTGAAAGAAAAAAAGGAGAAAGACACAACGAAGCAGGCAAGTCTCTTGATACGCAGTACCACTAAGACTTCTGAAAAAGGTCTGGAAATAAGCTACCAAATCGCAGAGTTGTTGGCACAGTTAAAAATGCCACATACATTGGCAGAAACAGTAATAGCCAGAGCATTCAAACTCGCGGGGGGTGTGGGCTTGGTGCCAGCAGATCTTGCAAAGGAATTAGCAAATGTGCCGCTCTCAGATAGCACAATTGGGCGACGCATTGAAGAAATGTCTGCAGACATCGAGAGTGTTGTCATACACAAAATGATGACGAGTGGTAAATTTGCACTGCAAGTGGATGAATCAACAGATGTAAGTGGACACGCACAGCTGTTGGCAAACGTGAGATTCATTGATTGTGACGCGGATGGTGACTTCATCAGAGAGAATTACCTGTTTTGCAAACAACTACCTGGAAATACAACAGGAGAGGAAGTTTCTAGATTATGAGTTTTCAAAAATAAATTGGTGAAACGAGGCATGCTGTCTCTGTCCTTTTCTTTCTCTTTAAAGTTATTTGACGAGTGCTGTCATGTGTGTATATTGGGTTCATATATATATATATATATATATATATACACCGGTATATATACAGTATATACACACACCATATATCTAGGTGTGCCCCGAGATTTTTAGGCTATGAAAAGTGTGCCCCGGGACAAAAAAGGTTGAGAAACACTGCTCTGGAATAATGAATTAGATAGAGAGATTAGTTTGCTCTTCTTTATTATTCTGCACGGAAAACAGCCGATCTACAAGCTCACAACGTGTCGCGTTTTGTGATATTGTTAGATTGACTGTTTAATGCCGTTGGCTACACGGTGCTAATCCAGCTGGGACACATGACCTGACTGGCTGTAATCTCAGACAGGCCATGGGATTAGACGGAATGTGCTGCTCTGTGATATATGTTACTGTATGTCACCCTCTGAGTTCACACAGCGAGGTGCAACGCACACCCTTCCTTCCTTTCTTTCACATCCTTTTGAGTTACTGGCAGACTAGTGGTGACACTGGTGAAGGCAGTGCGTCTGTCCGTCCATCGGTCTGTTACCAGCTAATGTCCGGCACCGTTAACCCGGTCGATGCCTTGGCCTTTGTTAGCGCCACCAACAGGTGGATTTTTGCAAAACACATTTTTGGAACAAATTGCCTCAAATCATCCAATTGCCATCCAAGGCACAAGAAGAAAGGGCGCCCTTTTCACATTGGCCTATTATAGCGCCACCAGGAGGCCACAGAGCAGAGGCGATGATTGACGGGGCAAAGTGTTTTCCATTGCATCTGAAGAAGCTTTAGAACCAGAGAGAAAAACACCTGGCATGGCATTCTGGAGCGGACTTTTTATGTGAAAACCTCCAAAGACTTCAAATGTTGTTCAAAATGTTGTTCAAAATTAATGACATTTTAACTTTAACCCATTCTGAACGGGCACCCATTTTGGTGTTAGCATCAAGTTATGCTTTAGCTATTGAAAAATAGCAGATCTACAAGCTCATATCGCGCCACCGAGTGGCGCGATACGAGCTTGTAGGTCTGCTATTTTTTGAAAAATCGAAGAACAACTGACATTTCTAGAATCTGATCTCAGGTCAGAATGGGTTCGTCAGACCAGTGTGTGTCCAGTGAACCTCATATGAATCTGATCTCAGGTCAGAATGGGTTAAAAAGATTGTATTACTAATTTCTCATTACTCTTTTCAAAAGTATAGTACCTGGCAGGCCGGCCCCGTCTAATTCGCATGGATTTATGAGGTCTGGCGTGGTTGATAATCAATGGATTTGTGAGTCATTGAGGAGCATGGTGTGATTGAGACTCACTGTTCCAGGGAGTTTCTTGTACGTGTCCAGTGAGCTGCACATGTCTCCATTTCTCCTGCTGTCATCTCCGATCTCATCACTCTGAAGAAACTCACCCAGCTTCTGAACACTGTAGACACGCACACACGCACGCACGCACACACAGGCGCACAAATCAAATGCACACAGATACAAACAGATTAGTTATTGAGCACTGTGTTAACTGCAAAGGAGAGGACCGAGAACATAACTTCTCCCTGAACAGCGGCCGCTCCATTATTGCCAAGCCCCTTCTTCCACCTCCGCAACGTTGCCACACTGTCTCACACCTCTTCTGAGACTTACAGACACTCATTCATGCCTTCTTCACATCCAGACTCCATCACTGCAATAGCCGGCTGCCCAACTCCCTTATGACGCACACACACACACACACACACACACGTACACACAGCCGCGCACAGACCTGATGAGGGCCTTGACAGCGAAGCGGACCACGGTGGACAGAAGGAACAGCGGGGTGACCAGGATGTGGAACAGAGCCAGAGCAGCGAAGGCCTCGGACGGACTGGGAACTTTTCCATTGATGAAGTTATGGATCACAAACGTCTGCATATAACAAATATAACAAAATGCATGTTGTCGTCTCGACAGTTTCACGAAATGATGGCGTTTTTTGCAGTAAATTCAAGTCGGCCACAGCCTCTCGGAAGGGCCGGTTAACCCAATGAGTGTGTTTAGAATGGCGTACCGCGAGCACGGCAGCGATGGGGATGGCAGCGTTCATGAAAACTGCAGGGACACAAGACAGAGAGAGGTTAAACACCTAGGAATACAGAGAGAGAGAGAGAGAGAGAGAGAGAGAGAGAGAAAGAGAGAGAGAACAATAACCAAAGACAGACAGACAGACAGACAGACAGACAGACAGACAGACAGACAGACAGACAGACAGACAGACAGACAGACAGACAGACAGACAGACAGACAGACAGACAGACAGACAGACAGACAGACAGACAGACAGACAGACAGACAGGTCAGTAACTGGACATGGAGGTGTAGAGGGCGAAGGTCTTCAGACAGGTGAGCTCCTTCTCGCGGGTGTCCTCCACGCTGTCACAGAAGATGTTCTCCCAGGCGTACAGCTTCAGCAGCTTGATGCCCTTCAGGATCTCCGTGGTCTTCTTCAGGCGCTCCGTGGAGTGGTCCTTTTAAAAAGGTACACAAGATGGGTGACATTCGGTCCACGTGTTCACATGTTCGTATCGCGCCACTCGGTGGCGCGATATGAGCTTGTGGATCTGCTATTTTAAAGGGGTTCCCGTTCAGAATGGGATAAGGATAATAATAATAATAATAATACCCGCCCCTGGTATAGAGGGGCGGGTGCCACGGGGATCACAGCGTTGGATCATAGTGGTTCGCCGATCTGCTTATCTACAGTATGCACATGGTTGGAGGAAGAATTGCTGACTCAAAATGTGTTGCCTAATAGACACAGCGTGTTTTTAAGGCCTTTTTTCATGTCCATGTGCCTAGGTAAGCGCTGTAAGGGAAGCGTACCTGAAGGCATTAACATTCCTTTCTGCATTCTTCGGTGGTCTTCCTCCTCGTCTAAACCTACTTAGAGTGCATTTTACGACATAGTATATCTTCCGCGGGGTTTCATGTAGCATAGCTATTAGCCTAAAGACACTTTCCAGCAGTATTGGTTCGTTTGATCTCATTTCAAAATGTAGTAGCAAGTAGTTTTCCCTCCCGTTTAATATCTGGTTAGCTTGGCCCAAATCTACTCATTACATTTACCCAGACCCGGCAGCAGAAAGAGGGTATTATTATTTGCGTTATCGGACGGACTTGAGAGACGACAGCTAAACAGCAAATGCATAACATGTACATTATCATTCTACTGACCAGTGAGCTCTTCTGTGTGTTTGCCAGCTTGGTGGCGATGAGGTATTGGACCGGTGCCAACAGAACTATGACAGACGCTCCGATTAACGCGCTCCATCCCAGTTTATTGTACAGTAAGATCACTCCCATCACGATCTGAGCAGGAAGAGGAAGCAGTTCATTCACACTAAATATGAAGAGGAAAACGCTTATCATATATACAGTAAGATCACTTAAAATCTTTAACACCCCGGGCAGTTTTTTTTAAGGTGATTGGTTTAATATGTACATAATTTGCAGTGGCGGTCCGTACTGAAATAAACTGGGCCTCAACAATCTAGAGACCGTCTGGGACGGTCGCGGAACGGCCGCGCGCGTGCAAGAACCGACCTCCCCCCCACACACACACACACACACACACACTACGGCGTAAGAACGCACATCAACGTTATTATACTGGAAGTCTGGAACAACGAAAGCACACAAACAATAAAAATAGGCTGCAGCCTGTCAAGTGTCAACCTGTCACCGGGGGACTAAACACACACACACACACACACACACACACACACACACACACACACACACACCGAGAGAGAGAGAGAGAGAGAGAGAGAGAGAGAGAGAGAGAGAGAGAGAGAGAGAGAGACAGAGAGAGAGAGAGCACTCGGCAGCGCACACATTACACCCAAGTAGGCACTGAGTTTGAGAGAGACTCGGCCAGTGAGCACCAGCCACAAGTTCACAACAACCATAGCGCATAGCCAGCACCCAGCCCGCCCGGGTACTCACGTATAATTCGTTTTTCTCCCATAAAACGATCAATAAGCTGCATCGTATCGCATTATCACATGTAATATCTTATTCCTTACCATGGCTGAAAAGGGCCTTGACTGTAAATCCACCACCACAGTCTGTTCTCCTAGTCCAGCCATTTTCCGTGTTTGTTTGTGAGTTAAATCTGTTCATTTAGTGTGCTCAATCAACCCCATAGTTGGGAACTCGCGCAGAAAGTTTCAAACACCCAGTTCTCTTTTCTCAATATATATATATATATATATATATATATATATCAATATTTTCCCCCAGCGATGGGATCCAAGCAAGACGTTAACGTCACCAAAGCCCAGCTAGCTGGCCCTGGCACTTGAAAGTAAACGCCCAGCAGAGCAAACTCGAAATTTGATTGGCTAAGGAACCTGTCAATCTCTATATTGCTCCCATTCATTTCAACAGCAAGGGGATTCAGTGGCGTTTCTGAAGGCCTGACGGTAGAGATTTTTATCCGGAGACAACACAAGGAAATAATCTCATTGGTTTAAAAAAAAACAAGCGCTGTTGTACCTGCACAGAATGCACGCACGCGCACACACACACACACACACACACACACACACACACACACACACACACACACACACACACACACACACACACACACACACACACACACACACACACACACACACACACACACACACACACACACACACACACACACACACACACACACACACACACAGTCACCTGCACTGGCATGGCCCAGAGGTTGGGACACAGGAAGAGGAACCACATGAGCTGGTTGGTTTCTATGGCGACCAGGTTGTTGATCTGACCCAAGGTCATTTCCCCCATGGACATGTTGGAGGTGGACAGACGCAGGATCTTGTTGTAAATCATCGCCTGGTTCACACACACACACACACACACACACACACACACACACACACACACACACACACACACACACACACACACACACACACACACACACACACACACACTACAATATTAATACAGCTAATAATAAACTAGGGGTGCAAAAGTTAATTGAACAAATCGATTTTATGATAATAATAATACCTTTTCACAATAATGTATTTTAATAAAATCTAAATCTACAAGCTATATATATATTTATGATGTGACATATTGTGAGCGGGTAGATCACCTACTTATACCCAAGTATAAAATAGGGCTTAAGTGGTTAATCAGACTAATTCATTGAATGTGTAAAACTAAAATTAAAAAAATCATTAAAATAATTGTGCATTTGTCAATTAATCCAAAAAGTAGGCTAATCACTAAGTTTACACACATTGGATGGAGTGATCCACAGTGTTGTTGTGTTCTAAACCAGTGGTCCGGGGACCACCAGTGGTCCTTGAGGGGGCTCCAGGTGGTCCCCAGCAAAATTATGGAGAGTTGGTAACCAAATGGACCCATATTACCGTAGATCTTTAACTCTCAAGAGTTACATTATTGTTAAGTCTACAACAATTAGAGAATGTAGAAGAATGGTTATTTTGATCAACATTTGCCTAGTTATCTCCTAATGCTACCAACAAAATAAACAAATACAATGAACAAAATATTCTTTAGTTTTGGGTCTGAGAGGCTAAACGTCATCAAACGGTGGTCCGTGGATCCAATTTCGAAAAAATTATGGGCCTTAATATGGTCTAAACCCATCAACCAGATTCAGCCTCAGAGTGAAACTATTGCACATACTGCATATAACGTTCATCATTGGCGTATGCCTTAGGGCTAAAAGAGTGAACTTTGACCTCTCTATAATTAGACATCCCATTGGTACCTTGAGGACAATGCTACACATCTTGGTTGTCATAAAAAGGTTGATTTGACACATTACAGCCTCAAGAAAGATCTGTCCAGAGCAGCGTGTCATCATAGATCAACGCCTCGCAGTCCTTTCGTCAATTACACGAAGCCTTGAATATATATTTCACATCCCCGAAACAATAATCCAACATTCGAACCCTACATACATGGTAAAACGGAGTCCCGCAGGTATATATACTCGGATCCGTCCTATCCGTTGTTCTACACTAAATATCTTCGGCGAGAATAGCAGATCTACAAGCTGACAACACGGTGTCAGCTTGTAGATATGCTATTTTGGCCGAATGTTTCCCCCCGGAATAGGGACGCTCGGGTCTGTGTGGTCAATTAAAAACTACATTTCCCATGTAGCCCCTTCTCTCACCAGCAGGGCTCCCCGCAGGTTGATGCCGGTCTCTATGGTGACGTAGTAGGAGGCCTGTAGGAAGGTCCTCTGTAGGACCAGAGCCAGGAAGAGAAGGACGGCCAACACCGACGAATTCTCCAACAGCTCCGAGGACGACATGAAGTACACGCCAAGAAAGGACGTCGTCTGTGCACACGCACGCACACGCGTGCACACACACACACACACACACACACACACACACACACACACACACACACACACACACACATTTTTATGGGTCACAACTCGAGTAATAATTGCACTTTCTTTTCCTACAACAAAACAAAAAGTATTTCAAAAGATTTTCCCCTCACAATTAAATGCACCACGAAGGGGCGCATTTTGAGCTTGTAGATCTGCTATATTTTCACTCGTTTTTGGGGTCCCGGGCAAACAAGTAATATCACTTTTGGACAAAAACATTTGGGAACCACTGCTTTAGATGCAACAAAATGCTTTTTACCTGCGATAGTGCAAGAAGTGACATGGTGAAATAACGTGACACAGAGAGTGGACGTTTCCGGTCCTCAGACCATCATCAACACAGAGCCTCAGTTTTCATCTTTCAGTGTGCGAGCCTTTTTGTTGTTTATGGTAAATAAGTGGGTGGATTCTTTTTTTTTAAATGTTTTGTAGTATACTGTGAGAAGAGATAGAGGGGGTAGAGGTAGAGTGAGAGCAAAGGGAAAGAGACAATCACAGCTCACTTTGCTATAAGTCTGTCGTGAATGGGATCGAGTGAATGACGTTTAAAAATGTTGGCTCAGAGGTATGCACTACACACACTTACTGGTATGCACACACAATCCTTTTTAAGAGAAGGTAAATCTCTGCTAATGGCTAGTGTAAATGAGAGGGGGGGGGGGGGGGGTCGAATGGGAGACACACATTAGCTGATTTGTCTGCATCAATGCAGGCATATTTGGGCCGAGCATATTTGGGCCGAACAAATAATTAGAGAGAAGAAGAAAACGGCAGGTTACATCACTTTATTTTTATTTTTTTTGGTTTTCTTTTTGTAATTATTTGTTTGGTCCAAAATATTGTGTTTGTTGTCATGATTTGTCACGACTCGAGTTGGCTTTGTACGACGCTTATAATGTCTATGGGAAAAACGCTCTATACAGACATCACCAATTGTCATTGTACATTGTACCCAGTACACATTGCAGCCAGTACAAACACACACACATTGCATGTCAAAGTACAGTACAAAAAAGACCGGTCTGATGTTTTGCAGACATGACCTGTGTTAACCTAGTGTGTGTGTGTGTGTGTGTGTGTGTGTGTGTGTGTGTGTGTGTGTGTGTGTGTGTGTGTGTGTGTGTGTGTGAGAAGGTGTGAGGTGAGTGGTGAATTTTCCACGTCAGTGAGAAATGCACATGCTGCCTCTGCCTCTCTCTCTCATTACCCAGCAGACCTGTAGACATGCTGCCATGGAAGACACAACAACAGCATAGCTTCATAGGGTAAAAGCGAACCACTGTCAACGACACAGCCTAATAAACTGAATGAAGACACAACAGCGTAGCTTCACACTAGGAGAAGCCATATCATTGTCAACCACACAACCTAACAGACTGAATGAAGGGTTGCTGTTGTCATCCTGCAGGCATCTCTTTCTGAGCTAGCACTGTGGAAAGGACAACTCATCTATCATACCAACTCTTAACAGTGTCTTTCCCCCAAATAGACTGCATTAATGGCTTCTGTTAGTCACCCCCCTCCCCCCCCCCCCCCCTCTCTCTCTCGCTCTCTCTCTCATATATCATGTTTATTTTTACAGACCCAGCATGGCCTTATAAGAACAGATAATCTCTGGGATAATCTGAGTTGTTTCCTCTGCCAAATGGACTGCCATAGTCTGTCTGTTCCCTGTCTGTGTGTGTACAGGATACACAAAAATGATGTGCGCCCCCTCGCCATTTTCTACTGCCCCCTCAGACATTTCATCCTGGAGCCGAGCCTGCTTAACCACTTAACTGTCGTCTTAGAGAACTGGACTCGGGTTACAACTGACCACTTTTTCCATCTACACCAAAAATGTAGATCGTCTATTTTTGGCTAATATAATGTTCCCCCCAGAATATGGAGGAATGGAGGATGCTGGGGTTCAAGTGGTTTGATAGCAGCTGGACTGAATTATAACCATCAGTTGAAACTATGGTTCCATTTACAGTACACCCTGCCTATGGTCTGGAGTTGAGAGGTTCGGGAGGACGTGTGAAGACCTCTAGTCTGAAGCGATCTCGTCTCAGGGATTAAAATGCCGGTGATATGGGTCACACGCCTGGAAGTGAGTCATCCATTGGCGAGCTGAGCCATGCACCTATAGCTACAATCTAATTGGTCAGACGCCGCCTGTGTGCACGTACGGTTGTGTGCAGCGTGCGTGTGCTAGTGTGAGACTCACAGTGAGGTCACACTTTCTGTCACTGACGCAATGAAACGTACTTTGCACGTGCTCGCTTTTGCGTGCACACACACAGTCATGCTAGTGTATGAGCGATTATGAGATTAAATTTCCACCTGAAAGCCTATAACCCATTCTGACCGGGCACCCATTTTGGTGTTGGCATCATGTTATGCTTTAGCTATTGAAAAATAGCAGATCTACAAGCTCATATCGCGCCACCGAGTGGCGCGATACGAGCTTGTAGGTCTGCTATTTTTGAAAAATCGAAGAGCGACTGACATTTCTAGAATCTGATCTCAGGTCAGAATGGGTTCATCAGACCAGTGTGTGTCCATGTGGAAACCTCGTATGAATCTGATCTCAGGTCAGATTGGGATAAAGTGGTACGGACACAACAACACACAACCACACAGTACCTCTTGTGGTTTGACGGTGGTGTTGCTGCTGCCCAGGTGTTCCACGATGCTGGAGATGCAGAGCGGCCCGGCGAAGCCCAGCAGGTCGGCCAGGTACCGGAACGTGCTGCTGAGGAGGATGGGCCGCCCGAAGGCCCGGTACATGGAGCGCCAGATGGACGGAGACGCGTCCGGATCCTCCGGTGTCTATATGCACGGGGTCAAAAGGGGGACAAATGTGGAGAATTACATTACAGTCACGGTTAGTGTGGCAGAAAGATAATTGCGTTTAAGGGTTACTGAATTTGCAGTTGCAGTAATATAATGAGTATTGTCCCTTCCCTAGTCGAAGGTTGATTTGAACCAATCTATAATGGTAGAGCACTAGTAGGTCGGGAGTCGGGACTCATTTGTGGGTCGCGGACCAATTTTTAGGGGTCACGAGTAAATATCCACCTTTTTTCGTTTCCTAAAATATATATACTGTGTAGGGCGGCCGATATATATTATTATTTTTATTATTATTATTATTATTATTATTAACGATTATAAATAGTTTAAACAAAAGAATCACAACATTTCATCAATGAAAAATACCATGAAATTGTTTCTACGGTACATTTCTAATGAAAATCTTTGTGTTTTGTCAATTGTTTCATGGCCCACAGGTTGAGAACTGGAGTAGGACGCCTGCCGAGGTCATGAGGTGAGATCCATCCATCCGTCTTCAACCGCTTATCCGTAGTCGGGTCGCGGGGGCAACAGCTCCACCAGAGTGCTCCAGACTTCCCTCTCCAGAGCAACATTAGTGACTTCCTCCTGGGGGGATCCTGAGACGTTCCAAGGCCAGTTGGTCAATGTATTTCCTCCAACTGCGCCTTTGGTCTGCCCCGGGGTCTCCTCCCAGTGGGACGTGCGATGGTAAAGTAAAACGTCATGCCGGTGAGTGACGGCCGGGCGTACCCTCTGGTCTTCGTAGGCGTCTTTCAGCCGCAGGTAGTTGGTCAGGGCTCTCATGGCGATGGGCAGCTTGCCGATCTTCTTCAACTCGATGGGTCTCTTATGAGCTCCGATGATCAGGGGGTTCATCCACCAATACGTGGCCTGGTGATGAAGAGGAGAGAGAGAGATCAGAGGCCTTATGCACAGTAGAGCAGTGGTTCCCAAACTATTTCATGTCAAGAAATTGACACTAATTAGCCCGCGGACCCCCATTTGATAAGATATGCCAGGGATCTGCGTATTATAGTGCGGGTGGTACTGGGAGCTGATGGTGTGGCGCTCCACCTCAGCAACCCGTCTCCCAGGGGTCTAACGCATTCTAGGGAGGATAGACTCCCATGTTATCGGCTGATACTGACAATAAGCCTCTTCAATCTACTTATACTTACTTATTGCAATAGTAGAACATTGACCCAATACTGAACTGCATGTAAATATATGAAAAGTCCACTATAGGGTCCATTGGAGAGATATGGAAACTTTCTGCGAGAAATATACCATAGACACCAGCTTTTATATTTTATACCATAGACCTTTTATATAAATATACCATAGACACCAGCTTTTATATAAATATACCATAGACACCAGCTTTTCGCAGTAGGAAAGCCTGTTTTAGCCTGTATTCACTACTTAGTGCTCTGATCCGGTCTAGAGCTCACCTACTGAACCCGATAATGTTCACACACTGCTGCGGGAGGTTGAGTGCTACAGGTTAAACCTGGTGGGGCTGACCTCCACACACAGTAAAGGATTCCGGAACCAAACTCCTGGACAAGGGGTACACTTTGTTCTTTTCTGGAGTGAACAAAGTTAACTGACCACACGTACTGTTATGTACATGTACTGTACCTTGGATAGCAGGTTGACAAATGGCTGTAGGAAGCGAACACCCAGATCTTGCAGATCCTCGGGTGGTTTCACCTTCTGAGGGTTGGCGAAGAACACGTATTTCTACACCGAGACAAAAGGGAAAAGAGAACAATGTGAGTCAAACATAGATTGGTATCGTCTCAATTCTATACAATCGGAAAACATTTTGCGAAAATAACATTCTGTTCACCCATTCTGACCTGAGATCAGATTCATACGAGGTTTCCACTGGACACACACTGGTCTGATGAACCCATTCTGACCTGAGATCAGATTCTAAAAATGTCAGTCGCTCTTCGATTTTTCAAAAATAGCAGACCTACAAGCTCGTAGCGCGCCACTCGGTGGCGCGATATGAGCTTGTAGATCTGCTATTTTTAAATAGCTAAAGCATAACATGATGCTGACACCAAAATGGGTGCCCGGTCAGAATGGGTTAAATAGGCTACAGTACATGGGGTTTAAGTGGTTAAAATAAGATATACAAGTAAATACAAAAAACTTGTATTAAACAGCGCCATAGTGTGCTTTGCCACAACCAGTAGATAGAAGCTAATTGAGGTGCATTTCCATTCTGTTTAGGATTATGGGAACTTAATTTATGCATCTGCTACCACACTTGAATGATGGGAAATATAGTAATTCAGTTTCCGGAGTTCGGACGGAGATATTTTGGTTACGTAACAACGGAAATGTTCGCTCTAATCCCTGGAACTGTGATGGCATGGTGGTCTAGCTATTCTCTAATTAAGTTTACAAACTTGGAATTCAAAACGGATAAGTATAGTTTAAAGTATAGTGAGTCAATCAAAATGAAATTAACAAACAGAGATGTATCCAGTATTACTTTCTAGACTCTAAATCAAATGCTGCTTTAGGTCAGTAGTTCCCAAACGTTTTAGCTCAAGACCCCAAAAAATAAATTACGTTTGCCCCGGGACCCAAACTAGTGAAAATAGCAGATCTACAAGTGCTGCGTTGCGAGCTTGAATTTTCGGCTATTTTCACTACTTCTTAAACATTTGTTTTCTGATTTATGGAATTTCTTTGATTTCTTCATGAAATCACTGAAAAGATCATTGCATTTTATTTTTAATTCATGGAATTCTTTTTAACTTTTTTGGGAAAGTAATTTTGTATGTTTTTAACTTTTTTTTAAAATAATAATAAAAAAAGAAAAAAATTTAGGAAACCAAAAACAATGGCTCCCGACCGACCCACTGCTGGCCCGACCTTTGATCCAGGAAGTGAAAGCAGTGACTCACCCTGACGCGGATGACGTTGAGCTCCACGGCCATCAGCAGTCCGTAGAGGAGCACCAGCAGGGAGGTGATGCAGAAGCGCAGGTGTTTGGGCCTCACTCCCGTCTCCGCAAACTTCCACAGTTTGATGGACTTTGTGATGAAGGCCAACACCCAGTAGATGAACAAGGCTGGAGGGTATACATTTTTGCGACACGTTTTCATTTGTCAATCTTATATATATCGGCTGGCGTAGACGTTCCGGGCACTTACGCTGCCAATCCAGCCTGACGGCGTGTCGTGGGTTCGGTCCCTTCCATACGACCCCTCTCCCCATTTCCTGTCAGAATACTGTACACTATCAAATAAAGGCAGAAAAAGGCCCTAAAAATATATATAATAATAGCAGATCTGCAATCTAGAGCTAGTAGATCGGGTATTTGTTGTACAAAGAAGTACAGAATATAGGGCTCAAGTATGTTGTGTTTTTCTTTTCTTTCTTTTTTTTTTGTTTACAAATCAAACCTTGAAAACAATATCCTATAATATCAAGTGTTTTTTCTTCGCCTTGGCGAAATGCAGTGAAATGCATGCACAGGCATTTAGGATTCATGCACTTTTGCATGCTTTTTACTACTGGAGGTTCCGGTTGCGTGACAAATCAAATCTGTTCAGCTGGACAGAACATCTGCTTCCATATTTTGGCAAATCCGACTCTGTATCCAGGAAAGATCATGGTTAATGTGACACCGCCTCTGGTAAAGAAGGCAGTGCAACAGTATGTCGCCTTAATGTCTGGCTGTTAATGTCAACAGCCAAATGACACAGCCTTCCCATAAAACAGAAGGAACAGTCCTGCACTTAAACCCTGTATAACCTAGTCAAACGGACCTGAACTGAAATTGAACTTGCAGTCTTCTTTTCTTTTTATATACACCAAATCTCTTCACCAAAAATAGCCGATCTACAAGCTTACAGTTCATTGCAGTATGAAATGCCTGAACATCCAATTTCTGAGCAGTTTCTACGCAGCTACCACCAGACTGTTGAACAAGGCATACACAACGTGTTTTTAACCATGTGAAATATCCTACAGTAATGTTTTTTCATGCCACACAAACTGGTCTTTGAAACAGGACTTTAAGGAACACTGTACCTGCTGCTTTTTACCTATATTTTCAAAATAACATGTACACACCCACACCTTCATGTGATGCATTTGATTGATTGATTGACTGACTGACTGATTGAATACTTCATTAGTATTAGTCAAACATTTTAACCGTTTCAGTTCATACGACGAGTGAGGCCGTCATAAGGATCCCGAAAGATTAGTGCCTACGACGTCTGTGGACGTCCTAGCGACGTCCTAGTGACACGGGGCGAGATAAGAATATTCAGAATCTTTCCTATTTTCTTTTTTGGCATTTCGCTTTTCGCTTTCCGTATGCTAACGCTCTGTGCAACTATTAGCTTGTCATTGACTCCCATGTTGAAAGAATGACTCGTATCTCCTAATCCAAGGCGCTCTCCGTGGTGATGAATGGATCGATATGCTGGCGCTTCATTTCTGCTCCTCATCCGTCTCTCCCGCAAAATATGAACGCTTTTTGGAGCGTAAAAAAATAGATTAAGATGATCGGGGATGTGAGGTCACTTTGTAAAGTCAACTTTTTTAGGAAAGTGTTTCCGGTTCATGGCTTTCAGAGTAAAAGCGATCAGACAACTCTGGCACCCCGGAGCTTCTATTTTGATGCACTTCCGGCACTGATTGTGCCAATTAGCATGGGGGAACAGTAAAACACAAAGGATAACAAAACAAGTCCTGGGGACTTGTTTCACAAATGCTATGAATATCACATTCACATGCGATGTGCACACCCTATCTGTAGCTGTGTTGTATATCTGTATTTGTTCTATTTAACCTGTTTTCTATCCCTTTCCCTTTGCTCTCACTCTGATGATGGAGCGTGCACGAAAACAATTACGTCACCCACTGCCCTGCATCTTTAAACCCGTGATGTGATAAATATACAACTGATTGTGCAAACGTGGCCTTCCTGCAGAGACACTGAGCAGCAGTAATGGTGGTATACCGCTGACGTGATGATTAAACAACGGGGGGGACTGCCCATAGATCCGAACATGCGCTAAGGTTGTCGAACATGCACTGCTGGTTGGCGAACATGCGCTAAGATTGGCGAACATGCGCTGCTGGTTGGCGAACATGCGCTGCTCCCGTGCTTGCGGTTATGTTTAGGTTAAGGTTAGAGATTTCGGAACAATGGGAGGTCGGAATAATGACATGGCACGGGGTCCCGTTTGTTCGCCCTGTGAGGTGTGCCGTTTTGTATTCTGTTTTAAGTTTAAGTGAAGTCATCGTAAACTGTCCTCCTGAGTTTCCTACGGGTACTTTGAGAAGAGTTCTGCATATGCAGAACTCCATTACCCGGCGTCCTGACACAGCGGTAATGGTGGTACACCGCTGATGTGACGATTATATACCTACCCAGCAGTAGTTTGGGGAAGTTGGAGGTCTCTATGTTGTGGTAGTAAACCACTGACGTGATGGCTGCTATGAAGCCCATAAACGCTGGCATGAAGAGGTGCAGGTGGTCCGTCAACATCATTCTGGTGAGAGAGAGTGAGACGGTGAGTGAGACACATTAACTTGGATAAATCAGATTCCATCTAGAAAGACTTCCATACGATGATAAGAGTATTGGGTTATTTGTACAATGCGGTTCTCCTTGCTTCTTGTTGCCACTGACACAGCGTAAGAACAAAGCACAAACAAAAAGCTGGTGAAAATATTATCAGGTTTGCGGCGCCATCATTTATATACTGTATATATATATGCTCGCGCAGATGTGACCGCCGTAAACCTCCCACGGTGTCAACCCATTAACGTTGCGTCATTTTGCATTTTGCAAGTCTCGTCGCCTACTTGTTGGAGACGATGCCCTCGGCGATCTCGCAGACGTGGACGAACAGCAGCGAGAAGGTGAGGATCCACCGCAGGTTGTGGCCGGGGAAATGGAGCCATGTGTTATGATGGATCTGTACCTTAGAGCTCTGACTGCCCCAACCTGAGAGAGAGAGAGAGAGAGAGAGAGAGAGAGAGAGAGAGAGAGAGAGAGAGAGAGAGAGAGAGAGAGAGAATGAGATCATTTTGTTTCGTTTTTGTCGCATTCCTGAGCCACTAATTTGATGAACGGCGGAGTCTCCTGTTGGAAACTTGCTGTAAGGGTTGAGAATGTTCCGTGGTCACAAGAGCGGAAGTGCTGACCATGATGTAACTCCTATAGCAGAGTAAAGTCTTGACTAAAGATTTGCAGAGTAGATTAGGTCTCGGATTTAAAGATGGACAAGTTAAAGATAAGCTTAGTTGTAAGGCTTAGGTTTATATTCTTATACGGACTTGACTGAAGTTTCTAATGCGACAGAGAATGGTTCTGGCAAGATGCCTCATAAAAAGGAGGGGATGACGTAACAACGTCAACCCTGACACTTGCGAAGTCTCGAGACATTAGCATCTTTTCTGCCACAGAAATGTGACGAAAACTAAAAGTGGAAAGAAAACCTGGGCAAATGAGCCTGGAAATCTGGTCTAGGAGTGGGAGTGAGCCTTGTATTTTGCTAACCAATAACAGTGCAGAGGAGTGTGGCTCCAAATCCTCAATATAGGAGAGGTGTGTAATTCTTTTGGATGAACTACTCCTTTAAGCCATATATACTTTGTTGACCAGAGACGTCCCGGGGTCTATACTTTTTTCGATTCCGATTCTTTTTTCCCTAGACATCACAAATGTGATCATTTTCGGCGAAGGGATTTAATCTCCTCCTCCTGAAAAATAGCCCCACTATAAGACACCAGGCAAGCAGATGTCCTCCCGCCTGGTCAGTGCCTTAAGCCCCGTTTGATACACACAAAAAAGCTAATATACAAGATTGCTGGTAAAGCTGGCCTCAGATGTTAGATACTGTGTAGATGAACAGTGTGTGTGTGTGTACTGTGCGTGCGTGCGTGTGCGCGCAGGGTGGGGATCAAATCAGTTCACATGGTGTGGTGGTGGGAACATGGCTTCCTTGGCTGCAGATAGAAAAATGGTTGGCACACGCTTGGTACTGTCTGCATTGGTATCAGTGTGTGTGTGTGTGTGTGTGTGTGTGTGTGTGTGTGTGTGTGTGTGTGTGTGTGTGTGTGTGTGTGTGTGTGTGTGTGTGTGTGTGTGTGTGCCCGAGTAGACGATAAGATGACTTCCTGCCAGGGACCCCCATACAAGATTTGTGTTGCTACTATATTTCCGAAATGTCATCAAGAAAATGTCAAGATCTGCAAGCTGTGAGCTTGTAGATCTGCTATTTTCGAATCTTCATCGATGAGGTTCCGACACATCGAGTGGGATACACCTATTACGACAGTAGGTTGCAGATTACTATGAAAATATATTGCCGTCTCCATTCCATATATGAAGATCACGACACTGACCTCATAAAACCCTGGATAGCCATACATGGAGAAGACTGGATAATCACCTCTAGATCTGCATATATGGAGCCGGCCAGCAACTCTACATCTGACCTCAAACCTCAAACCCTTAGATCTCCATATATGGAGCTGACCTGTTTGGAGCTGACCAAAGTATATATGGCTTATATGGAGCTGACACTGCCCCCACTGCCACCCTTAGATCTCCATATATATGGGGCGGCAGTGGCTCAGGGGTAGAGTGACCGGATGGGAACCGCAAGGTTCCCAGTTTGAACCCGGGCGGGCTCCCCCAGAGTAGTCTCAAAGTGTCCTTGAGAAAGACTCTGAATCCCTAATTGCTCCCGATGTGCAGGTTGATGCCTTGCATGTTGTCCTCTGGGATCGGTGTGTGAATGTGTGTGTGAATCTCTGTAAAGTGCCGTGGATAAAAGCGATATATGAATGCACCATTTACCATAATATGGAGCTGACCTGTTCTGACAATCCATATGTTGATCTGACCTCATCAAACCCTGTACCCTCAACACACGCTCCATTATGGCCAGTACAGAATGTTTTTTCCCTTTCTAAAAATGTAGTGGAGTCAAAAATACAATTTGACTTTGAAATGTAGTGGAGTGAAAGTATCTACAAATACAAATAGGTCTACTCAAGTAAAGTACAGATACTCAAAGAATGTACGCTACTCAGGGTAAATGTACTTTGTTACTGTCCACCACTGAGGGCATATTACTTTAACGTTCATTTGGTTTCTGTCGTTAAACCAACTGGAGGACACTCTGGGGACACCGTCTATCTATAATAAACAATCCAAACCAGGAAGCATTAATTAGTGAGTCCTCAGGGAAACAGCTGAGTCAGAGTTCAGAGTCTGAACTTCCCAGAAACCATGCACGCACGCACGCACAGTAATATAACATTTGTAAATGTGCAAACAAACACACACACACACACACACACACACACACACACACACACACACACACACACACACACACACACACACACACACACACACACACACACACACACACACACTATATATAAACCACACATTAACAGTAAATCTTAGTCATAAATCCCCAGAGACTGAGTAAGGGACACCACAGTCACACAGTTACATTCAACCAACCAACTGTTCTTCTTGCCAACCGTCCCTTGAAATATGGACTCGTACCTTATTTGGAAACGAATAGATGTGTCCCTTATTTAACTGATGCTGTAGGTAAAGATACTTAGGGCTGTCACGACTCACGATTACTCATTTAAAAATGCTATAAGCAGAGGCTACATTTTTTGGGGAGCGTTCTACCCATTGCTGTCTGTCTGAATACCAAAATAAATTAAAATAATAAGGTCATTAAAAAGTTGACATATTATTGCTTATAGCAGCTTTAAGTTGACGGTTAATTGTCACACAAATAATTGCGATTAACAATTTAATTGTGCATTTTTGCACATTGGAACGTTACAATTTGTATCCGTTTGACTTTTAGGCTTCGTAATGACAAATTGTATAGGGCAGATAGATATGACAAATATATTCAAATAATTCACAGGCACATTTAATAATTTTAAATATACATTTTCTTTAACAAAAATGTACAAAATAGTTGAAGTTGGAAGTGATGAGTTGTAACTATAGTTGTAGATGCTATTTCTGCTAATCTTTTTTGAAAATGTATGGACATTTTTCAACATGGAAACGATTGACGATTATGCAAAAATGATTGGTATTACTATTATCTCAAATAATTGATCATTGGTATTATCTCAGGTGATTATGCAATAATTGTGACAGGCCTATATACACTTTGTTCCTTATTTTGGGGAATCAATTAATGACATACATCATGATCTGACATAGTTCAGACATACACTATAATAGAGGTTATTAAAACAAAAACTGTACATATATACAGTGAGATTTTTTTCTTTCTTTTCTGGGCATCCCTTATATTATTTTGCTCAACATTCACCAAAAGGGGATCAGCTAGCTTCATGCCTACCTCCATCATACTGCTGAGCGCTTATGTCTGGGAGCCTGCACGCTCCTTTTTGGCCCCTGAAGTTTCTACAGTATGCCACAATGCACGCAGACACACACACACACACACACACACACACACACACACACACACACACACACACCACTGGGCTTGTATATATGCAAGACAAAGTGCATGTGTGAGGACGCGGAGATTATTGGCTAGATAAACTATAGCCAGAGTGACATGTTGTTGACTCCATAGCATATAGGTCTATACACTTGCAAAGGATGTTCTTTTATCATCGAATGAATAAACAAAATCACTTAGGTCTCTAACTGTGACCATATCCATCGTGTAATTTATGACCATGTCAATGGAAGGTGCTCCACTTGTACGCTCCTCAGCTTCGCTCCAGTAGATTTCATACACAGGCCGTTTCTATTGCTTTTATGATCCTCTTTTAACCCAGCACCCCAGCAGCTGATGTCAGCTTTAATTTATTTTCACCTCGCAGGTTTATAAGGTAAAAAAGTGTGTGAAATCCGTTTTCGTGCATTGTTCCCATCATGTCATCATGGGGTGGGGGGTGTTTTTAAATTACTTTTATTTCTTACACTTTTTTATATAGAGATCCATAAAAACATACTTTTGTAGCCTAATAAATAATAGGCTATATAGGCTAAGCTATGGGATGCTGGCCTCCGATATCTGCCTTTCAGAAATCACGTCATGTTGTGACATCCATGAAAAAAGAACAGCACCACGCGTGACGTCATGTGGCGCGTGGCAGCCAAGTCTATCGACTTTTAATGTTTGCATTAAGCAGTGACGTCATGTTGCAGCCACAGTGCCTCAAGTGTGTGTTTTTTTTTGCAAAGAGCCGCAGCGTGATTTTGTCAGTGTGCGAGCCTCTTGTTATTGTTTGTATAAATGCAATAATCAGGAGTTGCAGGACAGTGTGCACTCTGGGTGGAGCTCTGCATTGGCCAGCAGCCAGCTGCTACGTCTCTGGTGGTTCTGAAGCAGAGTAGCCTACGATGGTAGTTTGCCTGTAAACAATCTATCAAGTAGGCTATTTAACCGAAACAGAAATAGCATCTATGAAGAAAAAATAATCTGCGTCTTGAGGCCAAAATATCTCTGTCCACATGAAAACGTATTACGTAAGAAAACGTATAGAAATTGTCTGCATTTGGGTGCTGACCACATCAATACGTGACAGGGAGCACTTGAAGTAAACTACTGTCATGGTAATCTACACTGTAAAATAAATCCTCAGTCATTAAACTTACAGAGTTTAAATTAAAATAATAGAGAGAGTTACAGACCTGTGACACTCCATTTGGACCATGAGAACCACTGGCTTGAACCAGTTCAAAATCTATCTTTCACCCAGCTGGAGGACAGAATAGCGAGTGTGTGTGTGTGTGTGTGTGTGTGTGTGTGTGTGTGTGTGTGTGTGTGTGAGCGTGTGTCTGATACAGCCACTTTAGATGAAATGAACATATAAGGAATAAAATCCAAACCCACGCACGCACGCACGCACACACGCATGCACGCACACACGCACACACACAAGCACGCACGCACGCACGCATGCATGCACGCACGCACGCACGCACGCACGCACGCACGCACGCACGCACGCACACACAGAGAGAATCTTTTAAAAAAAAGTTCAAGTCCGTTGCTCTCCCCAGGTTGGCGGAGGGTGTGTAGAGCCCAGGATCACATTAGATGATTGACACAGGGTTGAAAAGAAAGTTGTTAATTAGTCTAATAGTCTAGCAATTACTGTAATGCGCTTTACTCTGCAGAATGAAAAAGGCGGCTAATGCTACACTCATCAGTGTTGAGTGAGCGGTCCAGGCACCTAGGCCGGTAATCCAGCCTGACGGCGTGTCGCGGGTTCGAGTCCCGAGCCCTTTATTGATAGGGTACAGTCATTTTTGGACAGGAAAGGGGGAGAGAGATGGGGGAGGAAGACATGCGGAAAAGGCTGACGGGCCTGGGACTCGAACCCGCGACATCAGGCTGGATTACCAGCCTATGTGCCTCGACCGCTCAGTCGCAGCCCAGGCCTCGATTGGAGGTTTCCCACACTAACGACATACAGTATACTGTATACTGTATACACGTATAGGCTTTCCCAGTCTAAATGAACAAGTTTTGGATTGGTTCTCTTCCAATGAACCAATGAAACCATACTTAGTTGACCGATGTGCCCCAGGGTTAGTTGACCGATGTGCCCCAGGGTTAGTTGACCGATGTGCCCCAGGGTTAGTTGACCGATGTGCCCCAGGGTTAGTTGACCGATGTGCCCCAGGGTTAGTTGACCGATGTGCCCCAGGGTTAGTTGACCGATGTGCCCCAGGGTTAGTTGACCGATGTGCCCCAGGGTTAGTTGACCGATGTGCCCCAGGGTTAGAATTTCCCTCTACACCAAATCTCGCTCGCTGTGAGCGTGCAGATCTGCTGTTCTCGCCAAACGTCCGAGGGCGTCATGTGGATAATCCTCAGAGATTACCGTTTCACACATCTGATGCAGTCATGTCTGATGTATTAATGACCCAGTGAGAAGCTTATGTACACAGACACCAGTAACATATGTTGACAGAGGCACACACACACACACACACACACACACACCAAACCATAATGTCCTACCCAGCGACTTGAACTCTGCCTACTTGGCCAGGGGAGATATTGCGCTGATCGTCAGCCAGCACTACTGTACTTGTCAGCCAGACACACCGCGGGGTCCCGTGGTGGAATAAGGTATTCAAATTGTTTACTTAAGTAAAAGTATCAATACTGCCATGCAGAAATTCTCTGTTATTGTGACCGTAGGTCGCATTCACTATGAAAACCTGCATTTCCGTGTGTCACGTCACGCCTCCATATATGGTCACACATCCTGACATCACACCTCCATATATGGTAATGCCTCGTGACATCACACCTCCATATATGGTCACGCCTACATTTGACCTCAAACCCTTAGATGGAGTTGGAACAACTAAGGTTCGGGAGGTTTGGCCAAGCAGAAGACAACCCACCTGCCTGCCATCTCCTCCCTTGCCAATCAATACTCCACCCTTGCCAACCATGCCACCACTCACCCACTTCCAACTAGCCTGGCCACTCCTACGTCGCCCATTACCGTGGGTACTTAAACTCAACCGTCAAAAAAGTGCCCTGTGCCAGTTTCTTGTAAACACGCACACCCCAACGTTACCAGAGTTAAAATCGCGCATTTTCTCTCTGCCACCTAGCCAGCTAACCACCAGCTACCAAACATGTCAGACCGAGGACTCGCGGTGCCTGATCTCAACATGTTGCTTTTCGCTCACGCCGAGGAGAACGACGACATTTTTCTCGGTACTCACCAGGATGTCGCCGATCCGAATGCCGTGCCCGACACGCCACCGAGCCAGCACGGCTCCAGGTCAGCAGCCGTGGCACCTCCTCGTCCCGCCGCGTCCGATCTCAACCGGACACCCCGGGAGTTTCGCGGGGATCCATCTCCCTCCCCAGCTCTCCAGCCAAACCGCCGCGGCGCCTCCTCGCGCGGCACGTACGACTCGGCGCCGACGCTAATGTCGGATTGGACCGTCGTCGGTCTCCAGCGTGCACTCACCGCCAAAGGGATACCATTCACCAGAACCGCCAGAAAACAAAGCCTCTTCAACCTTCTCACCACCACCCGCACCGGCCAACGCAGCAACAGCAACAGCACCACAACAACACCACCAGCCGTCGCAGGTCCGTCGCGCCGACACGACGTCACGCGCCCAGGAGAAGACCAACAGGCGCCTGCTCGGCCGAGAGGCGGCGTTGTTGCGCGGCAGGCAGCTCCGCCACGTCGCGGGACAAGGAAGGCCGCCACACAACATCCCGCAGCCACCGTGACCTTCCAGAGGCAGCCGTTTCCACCAGACATCCACCCTCTCCACCCCCCCCCCCCCCCCTGAAGGAGCTCCAGCCACCTCAGCTCTCTCCACCCCCCACACGGCCAGCGTTTTCCATCTACCTCACACCTCCCCATTACTATATCCTCCTGGTTCTTTCCCCCATGCCCAACCCGTTCCTCCCCCCCATTTCCAGCAGGCAGCAGCACCCCACCTCCACCCCCCCTTTCAGTACAATTACCAAGCCCCATCCCCCCTAGGTTTCCCCCCAGCCATCCTAGGTTTTCCCCCAGCAGCACCTAGCGCCCCACACACCAACGTGTCTTCTCTCCCCCCCCACCCAGCGTTCCCCACCGCCCCCCCCCCCTCCTTCTCCCTCTTCACAGCAACGCCAGCACCCATCCCGCCATCCGCCATCGCTCTCAACGCCCCCATGGTCCCCTCACACCTCCGCTCACAGATTTTACAAGGTATGGACATCGATCTCTCTTCCCTCATACGCCCCTCCGCCAGCACAGCCCAACACCGGTCAGTAGATCTCGGAGGAATCTCCATCACCCTCCGAGACCTCTCCCCATCCACTTCCTCCGTCCTCACACCCACAGAGTTTGTCCTAGCATTTTCCATATTCCGAGACATTCTATGCACCTCATTCCCCTCCCGCCGCCAAGAACTGGACGACCACCTTTACATTTGCATGGACCTCTGCACACGGTTCGGAGGCAGCCTGTTTTACGAGTACCACCGTCAGTTCTCCGCCAGGGCCGCCTCCAGACTCCAACACTTCAACACCACCACCTACTGGGGCTCCCTCGAGCTGGAGCTATACTGCAGGATTTTTGCCGGCAAAACCTCTGAAGCATGCAGTCTCTGCAACTGCCCCACCCATCCCACCACCCACTGCACCTTCAGAGCTCCAGAGCCCCGCCCTCACGCCGCACACCAAACCAGCTACGTCCCCCCCCCCCTACTGAGCGTCACCACCTCCAGCAAGGTCTTCCCCACTTCCTCCAAGGCCAAAGACATGCGTGGCCGCCCGCTTGTCTTTGTCGGCACCAAAACGGTTTGCAATAATTTCAATGAAAGAGGCTGCGACCTGTCAGCATGCCGCCATCTCCACATCTGCACCTTCTGCGGCGGCTCCCACTCCCGTCCCACCTGCACCGACAAGCAGGCCAAACGCCCATCTCCTCAACACCAACCCACCACACCTTAACCCACAACAGCTCCATCCTCCGCACCGGCTTCAGGCCCCTCACCATGCCACGCTCGAAGCCAAGTTCTCCTGTTCGTTTCTTTTGGGTTTCCCGCATCTCCAACACCTCCCTCAGCCCAATGAGCCCCTTTAACCACCCACTCACCCGACACGCCCAGCACGCACGCCATCGGGTTCGTAACAACAGCGGTTCAGTCGCCATCCGCTCCTGGTTCCATTCCTACCTCCACCTGGTCCCCGCCGACCAGGACTCTCCCCTGAACACTCCTTCGGCTACCCCTCCAGAACTGGAGCCGCGTCACAGCTAGGGTTGGGATTCGGAACCGGGTCCATTTCAGACCCGGTTCCGACATTGCGGATCCGGAGCCGGTTCCATCGTTTTTTTATTAACGGTTCCCCAAACGGTTCTCATCAGTCGTCATTTAGCTCCGCTGTGTCTGTGCAATGTGCATGCATGCAAGCAGAGCCTGAGGTGACGTCACCCCACCTAAAGGAGTGTGTGGGGTCGGGGAGGATACGCCCACTGTTCTGTGCATTCAGCGACCGCTCACCGCTGCGGAGCGAGTGATGTCGAAGAGATCTCCAAAGTGTGGTTAACAGAGAGGGAAATGACTCTGAGGCTGAGCACGCAAAGTGGAATAAATGTTATGCTATAGTTCCCTGCAAAGGTTGTTGCAACTTGTACCAGTTGCACGTCCACATTGATGAAACAACTCAAAATCAATACGCCTACACGAGTCCACAACTCACGAGAATAATCTAGGCAAATCGCGTTTGAGAGCCATGCGGAAAGCTCACACTCCCCGCAGCTCCACCACAGCCGGCGGGGGATGAGGATGATGCAAGGCTGGTTCACTTTCCCCAGGCTAGTAACGTAATAGAAAATAAAAACTACTAATGTCTACAGAGCTTTTCATTAGGTGTATTGTACAACTGTTGTTAATGGTGTTAATTTAGAACGCCAATGTCTCGACGTCTTTCTGTCTGATATTTTATGAATCATGCCAAATCAATTTTCTGCACTTATTTTTTACAACTTATAAGCAACTCAACTGCTTTTGATTTGGCTCTAAATTAATCGCGTGACTGTTGAGAGCCCAGCGTTTAGGTGCATATACCTCCATAGATTGATTAGCCTACTTTATAAACAGTTTGCAGAAAAAAGCACAGGAACGTAGCCTACAGTTCAATACAAGGTCTGCTAAAAGGATTTCTTTATTCCAAGAAAGCACTATTTGTTTCCATTAGGGTAAGGGGTCCTTCATATTAAATTAATCTGAACATTAAAGACAACATTTGTCACCACAACAATATCATTATTGCAATGTGTACTGTATTTAATATACAGCAAATTGCAATATAGAGTAAAAATGATATTGTTGTGGTGGCTAGCTGGTGGTGGTGGTGGTGAAGTTTAAATAATAGTGCCACCTCATACTTGTAAAGTGCATTTTCAATAATTTAATTAATTCATTTGTTTTTATTATGTACTTGGTTAGGTTAGTTATAATATAAGCATCATTTATGTCAGAAGAAAAGGGGAAAAAATTATATTAGGATCCGTTAAGGGAACCGTTAGGAACCGGAACCGTTAAGAGGGATCCGGGAAGGATCCGGAACCGTTAAAATCCTAACGAATCCCAACCCTAGTCACAGCTCCAACAAGGGAGTTCCCGACCACATAACCCAGACTCTCGGCCCGAAGGTCTTCCCAGGCCCATCACAGCTACGTCTGCTCCAACGCGCCCTCCACGACGCCCACCGTTCCAGGGTCTGGTAACTTTAGAATGATACTTTTGGGGTTTCTACTATATCACTCAGGCCCACGCCTCGACCCCTAAGCCAAAGTATCTGGGTCCGCCCCCTCGAACCTCGGGTCCCACTATGTATTCATCTAAGCCTTGGCCGTTCATGTCGTGCGTAATTCTGTGCCTCGCACTATACGCACCCATGGACGACCTTGCTGCTTCCCTATGTATTCCATGCCTGGTCGTTTATACTGCGCGTCCCATGCTCGCATGTCAGAGCGCACTCATAGACGATCATGCTGCTTCACTACGTATTCCAAGCCTTGGCCGTTCATGTCGTGCGTAATCTGTGCTTCGCACTCTATGCACCCATGGACGACCATGCTGCCTCACTAAGTATTCCAAGCCTTGGCCGTTTATACTACGCTCCCCATGCTTCGCATGAGGAGCACTCATAGACGACCATGCTGCTTCACTACGTATTCCAAGCTTGGCCGTTCATGTCGTGCGTAATTCTGTGCCTCGCACTATACGCACCCATGGACGACCTTGCTGCCATGCCTGGCCGTATATACTGCGCGTCCCATGCTTCGCATGCCAGAGCGCACTCATAGACGACCATGCTGGCCCACCATGTTGTTTGCAATGGATGTTTATGTTGTACAACCATACCCCGCTTTCTTACTTCATGCAATGGCATTCGTGACAGCAATGACCATTCTCCACCCTCGTTCAATAAACCATCTTAAAGGGTTCCCATGTCTGATGTTTGGTCTTTCCTAGTGAAATCTCCATTATGGATCTGACCTGTATTCCATATGTCAGGGTTCCCCAATTAATTTTCCTCAAGGGCCATATTTTGACTAGCGTACCAGGCTGGGGGGCGAGTCTGCACGCGCGAGGTCGAGGTCTTGCCCTGAAATTTCATTTTCAGGGCAAGACCCCATTTGAAAAGGATGCCCAGTTTGACATGCATAGGCTACTGACCCCCATTTAATGCCATTTATATCTGGGACCCTTAAAAAAAAAAAAAAAAAAAAAAAAAACTTTTTTTTTTTTGGAAATTCTTTCATGGGCCACAAGGGGGCGCTCTGTGGGCCGCAAATGGCCCGCGGGCCGCCTATTGGGGAATAGGATGTTGATCCTACCCCACCTGTCCTTCCTTCCTGTTCTGTTCCTGTTCCAGTTATGTTGATCTGACCTCATCAAACCCTGTACACTCAAGACACGCTCCATGTATGGCCAGTACAGCATTCATTCCATATGTTGATCTGACCCCCCCCATGCCAAAGCGCCAGCGCTCGCCCAGCAGTCTGCTGTCACCCAGGCGGATGCGTGCACGCGACCTCGCCCTCAGGGTGTCTTACTGGTAAGTAAAAAGTCTGTTAGACTCAAGTCACAATTGACTTGATTGAAAGTATAAAAGTATTGGCATCAAAATATACTTAAAGTACCACAAGTAAAAGTACTAGCCAAAGTTTAAAAAGGACTGAAGTGGTAAATGTTTGTTTGGTAAAAATCTACAAAGTAACTAGTAATTAAGGTTTTCAAATAATTGTAGTGGAGTAAAAGTTTCACTCCTCTCTCTCTCTCTCTCTCTCTCTCTCTCTCTCTCTCTCTCTCTCATTAGCAGGCAACAGTGCAGCACTATCCCTCTCTCTGTTTCTGGCACAACAGCGCCCCTACTGGTACTCATAGTCATATACTGGTGCTCATTAACGTCACATAGGTGAACAACACATAGGTAAACACGGACATTGCTGTTCCTTGGAGTGTTTGTGTGTGTGTGTGTGTGTGTGTGTGCGTGCGTGCGTGCGTGCGTGTCCTACCGATGAAGAGGATGGGGAAGGTGATGAAGAGCAGGAAGACATGGGGGACCAGGTTGAGGGCGTCCACGAAGCAGCCGTTATTCAACACGCCCAGGTCCACGCTGTACGAATCGTTCCTGTCGTTGCCACAGAATGACAAGCCCATGCCGCCACCCGATTGGTCCACATAAGCCTGGGTATAACATGAACAGAGGTCATCATTGGTTGCCAGCCATATGTCGTCAACTGTGAACAGTGTCGCCAGATGTACGATAATGATCGAATTTGTATGAAAATGTTTTACCCCTGAATGAATAAAAATGAACGTTAAGCACTGGCAATGTTTCAAAGTGAACAGATGTTTAATTCTTTGGCTTCCACCGTGTGACCAGTCTGGCCACCAGCGATATCGCTTGGCTGCCAGAGAGAGCTTTTATTCTGAAGCACATACGTTTTCTCCCCATCTAGAAATCATGATGCAAAATTTCAAACACTAGCGTTAGCTCACGATAGCAATCTTTCTCCAGAAGAAATTATGAAAATTATGAATGAAGTTATTAAATAATGTATACATTCCAGAAATATTGTAATCGCGGTGCAGTGTAAAATCAGAAATGAGCCCTAGCTGAAACTCGCGGATCTGGTCATCACCACCAATTCAGTACCACTTAAACCTTCTCTAAACTTGATCAAAACAGACCTGTAAAGAGCTTTTATTTCACTCCACACAAATAGAAGCTCACAATGCATTTACATTGCCCCAGGTTACATAAACACCTTTCAATCCGGGAACCCATTTGTTGCTATGTTGTTGCTATGTACAGTATATAGCAACTTTTCAGCCCTGAGATAAACATTTCCCTGCCTGTATGTCTCCCCTCGCTCGCACGGCCTCGCACGAGTTGCACCACTAAACCAGGAAGTGACTTCACACAGATCAGTCAGATAACTCACGCATAGATTGAGCGAATATTATTATTGAATGAGAATATACAGTGAGTGTGCATATGATATTTTATCTTGCCGTTCGGCTCTGCTACATTTTTCTCCCTGCTCGGCTCTTATACAACCATCATTAGCCATTAAGAGCATGGGGAGATAGATATACAATAACAACCCCCCCCCCCCCACCCCCCAATGGGAACAGAAATAGCAGAGCCCACTGGTGGTGCTGGGGTGACGGGGGGGGGGAGACAACCAGGAACGCAACAGAAGGAATGCAGGGAGATTGCAGCCTTAAGTGAGCTTAAATACCCCACCCAAATGGTCAGCTGATTGCCACGACAGCGTACGACATGTAGGACTTCAATAGCATTGAATGAGCCCCTCGAGTAGATACCTGCCTAAACTAACTCTGCAAACTATGTATCATTTAACCCATTCTGACCTGAGATCTGATTCATACGAGGTTTCCACTGGACACACACTGGTCTGATGAACCCATTCTGACCTGAGATCAGATTCATATACGAGGTTTCCACTGGACACACACTGGTCTGATTAACCCATTTCTGACCTGAGATCAGATTCTAAAAATGTCAGTCGTTCTTCGATTTTTTAAAAATAGCAGACCTACAAGCTCATCAAAATAAAATGAAATGCCAAATTTAGCCAGTACACACGCAAATCTGCCATCCAAATGACTAGCCTTACCTGCTAGCCTAGTAGCTAGTGCTCAGTGCGCCCCGGCCGTCGTGTGAGTTTTCAGACTGTTTTGACAGAGACCGACCATGTGATGTACAGTATCATACTGATATTTTCGGGGCGTGTCATTGGACCTTTAACATTTGTTAACCCTTTTAGACCCGAGGCCAGTGCCATTATAAGTTTTATGCGTATTTTGATTATCACAATTATCGTGTACTATCGTTAATCACAATTATTATTATCGTGACATGACATTTTCATATCGTCCCATCCCTACAGTTGGCCAGTCAGGCTAAAGTGCCAAACAATAAAACAAAGCATTAGAGGTACTGTATTAATTTTACGAGCATTTGTTGGCATGTGTGAACTTCAAAATGTATAAACAAATACAATATTTTGTCTGTTTATTGCCTTGGAACTATTTAGACAAGACACCTACATGCTTGCACTTTAATGGCCGTGTGTGTGTGTGTGTGTGTGTGTGTGTGTGTGTGTGTGTGTGCGTGCCTGCGTGCGTGCATGCGTGCGTGCGACCGTGCGACCGTGCGTGCGTGCGACGTGGCCTATGCACATGCCTGACCTTGACTCCAAAGCCCTCCTGTTGTTAACCTCTCCATGGCATTGTTGACAACCCAGGAAGCTTAGCTAGCTAAAGCACTTGCACAGAAAGAACACATGGCATTTTCACACTGACGTGACCTAACATCCCTTTAAACACGGTTAGTCAAACGCTGAATAAACCAGCTAAATCGCTAGGTTTGCGTTTAGCTCGGTTACCTGGACAGTTTTCACCAGCATAGATTTTTGGTTGTTGATTTGAATGAGACAGTAATATATTACTGAACAGGCGATTCAAATACAGTACAGTATTGTGTACAGTAACGTTAAGAATGCTGTGTAAATATAAAGGAGTTAGCAATCAATGTTTACACAACCACCAGAACTTTCACCATGGTCTAATAAGCATAATATTATTCTATACTCTTGCCGTGAGATCCAGGCTCATTATTAAGATGCTAAGAGCATGCAAACACAAACATACTCCACTACATGACGGCACATAGAATAATCCTCAGTACTATAAATGCAACTGATTTTATAGTGTCCAGTTAATTTACCGTGATTTTTTCATTCAAGTGTCTAGATCGCTTGCAAATAACCCCAGTAAGCTGAGCTAGCTCAGCTCTGCTTTTTGATCACATAACCCATTCTGACCTGAGATCAGATTCTAAAAATGTCTTCTACATCCTGACAGTTTTCTGAAAAAGCTATGTTTATATGTCAGTGGTTCTTTGATTTTTCAAAAATAGCAGACCTACAAGCTCGTAGCGCACCACTCGGTGGTGAGCTACGAGCTTGTATTGATGATCTGCTATTTTTCAATAGCTAAAGCATAACATAATGCTAACACCAAAAGGGTTCCCCCCCAAAATGGGTTTTAAGCATAATGCACTCAGATACAGTAGCATAACCATACTCCTTAGGCCCACACTGTTAATACACAATAATAGCATCCTCTGTGTTCATTTAACTTGTTCATTTAACAATTAGGGGCCACTTTAATGGCCGCTAATTGTCCATTTGGTTCCATTTGTACACTTTGAGTGTGCAACATGTTACATACACAACATTGTCACATAGGCATTGTTAGTCATTTGTTACACTAGTACTATTCGTGTTAAAAAATAAATACAATGTATTGTGAATGAAATCCTTTGCTGACTGGGACTGTGTGAAGTATGGCACTTATTTAATGAATAAATCAATCAACCAATGAATCTATCAATCAAATGATTATTCTATAGTGATACCATATTTACATATTTTTTGTAAGGTCATATCTTTCCGGTGGAGTGGAGGGCTAATTGTCATGCAGTGTTTAATTTATAAATCAAAGCACAATTGACTGGACAACTCATTTGATTCAAACACAAATAATATGTTTGAATAGTTAATGGTCCGACAAGGGTTACAGTAACGCAGTAAAGCAGTGTAAGCAACACACAGCCAAGCGACACTCAACTTATAGCAGCACTCTCCAACTGTCCACTTACTACTCGTACACACAGCCCTGTTCCTCAAACCAAGTCCTTACTACCGTCTGTCAATGTTCATTATAGGAACACAACCTAGGCTAATTATAGTGACACAAAAAAACAGCTTACCTCTGACACAAACAGCAGTCCTTATTGGCCTATAGGTTCATTCCGGGTGCCTGGGTTTTGAGGAAAGGGTAAATTAGAGAGAAAAAGCGAGAGAGAAAGAAAGAGAGAGAAAATATTGGAGAGAGAAAAAAAAACAGATTATTTTTAGCCCTAACAGTGCATCAGCCACATACTAGCCTCTCTCTCTCTCTCTCTCTCTCTCTCTCCCCTCATATCGGATTTCCAAAACTTGAACAAGTCTAGCAGTGTGAGAGTGACAGAGTAACAGTTTCACACAGACCCTGTCCATGAGCCATGTGGTCTGTCAGTCTTATGTAGAATTGTGTGTGGGGGATACAGGTATACATATAGTCTGAATGAGATTAGGCTACACTGGAACATCCTGCAGTGTCATTTTCAACTGTGTAAGAGTGTACACAATGTAACCAAACGGACCCATTTGTACACATTGACACAGTAATCTATTTATTATGGAGATCAACATTTTGAAAACCAAAACTATTAAGCTATGCCTATATGTTTTGCAGACAGTGATAGAATAGGTTGACAAACAGGCAGAAACTTGTGAATAAAATATCAGTTGTAGATGCTTTTGATACTGTCAGAACAGGACTCTGCCTGACTCAAAACAACATTCACATTATGTCTGTCTAATAAAATAGGCATATGGAAATTTGTGCTAGGCTACTAGAGAATTTTAAATAAACCATTGTAGCAGGAGGCAAGTGGAATATGTTTAGGTTATATCAGTGAAGATTGGCTTTAGGAACTAGATTGGCATAGCCTATAGGCTACTGTACAATCAGGCCAATTATAAAATATCATGGAGGCAGAGCCTAGGAGGCTATAGAGGCCACATGCCATCATCATATAGGGAGAAATCGGAGAATATAAAAGTCCTTGGATATGTGTATGCGACCGTGCGACGACCCGTGCTTTAGATTCATTCATATGTGGGCGCATGCAGTGAACCGATGCAATGCCATGCCACCGGGTATAATGTCAACCGATCCAGCCAAGCAGCAGCAGAGGCTTTATTGAAATGCAATTGTATAAGATATGCAAGGTCAATATTATTGTCAAAGATCTAGTCGATTATGGGCGTTCAGTAAAAAAAAAAGGGGGGGGGGGGGAATGAAGGGACAGGGGTAAACATTGAAGCGCGCGGAACAAATGTGACAGCGTCTTCAGTCAGACTGTGAATGTGATGGAATGAGGAGTATCATATTCCTATCCTAATATAGGCTATATGAAACCTTCCTTCCGCTCAGCACTTACCCGCTTTTGACGGACGTTTGCGAGCCGTTCCTTTTGGTCAAGGCGTCCAATTGAAGGCTATATATTCCCTCGTCCATCCATCCGCTGCCCCGCGTGTCCTTCTCCTCCCGACCGTCATCGACCTGCCTCTCTTTGTACTAGTATAGGCTATGATCCACATCCATCCATCCATCCATTCAGACCCCGAGGAGCGAGCGCGCACTTGCACTTGCACACACGCACGCACACACATCATGCAGTCAAGCATCGCGGCCAGCCATGCTCGTCTCAATCGAGTCGCGCATCGTTCTGGCGTCCCTGCACGAAAAACAAATCAGAATCAGAATGAATGCTTTGAGTTGTAATTATTTTTGAACGGTAACTAGGTAGAATGAACTGACTCCGTCCGTCCGACCTACAGCTTTGAATAAGTTGGCCATGCTATCAATGGATGGTTGACAATCAACATAAAAAAGCAATACTGGGCATCATTGTTTTGTTCACTCTAGGCCAGGGTTAATTGAGGTCTAGCCATGGTTCACGTGATATGACGCTCACTTCATGACAGTAATTGAGGTCTAGGTCTTTTGGTTCGTGAGTGTAGGATAGCGTTACCAACTTACCGCAGTTAATAGCCTATACATCCCATTATATTACAATTTAGGCTTTTAGGGAAAGAGGGCCTAATTCGACATGCCCCCTTGCCCCTTTTAGGCGGTTTAAAAATGGCCTGGCTAGGCCTACACATTATCCCCAAATTGTGTGAGAGAACTTGGCTGTATTAATCATGCAACATATTGCAATGTCAACAGCTATTTCTCTAAGTTTTAAGTGCTAGCTAGCCTACACTGCAGATCGAGACACCATTACAGAATTAGCAACTCCTTCATGCAAAATATAAGGTGCTTTAACAGCTTACCCTCTTGCCCCAAATGTTAGAGAGTTGGCAGGAATTCTTGTTTAATGAATTAGTCCGTAGTTTTCAATAAATAAATAGTTTAGTCCCGTAAGTGGCCGAACGCAATTTACCCCTTCTCGTTTACTTCCTGTTTACGTTGAGCGTGATTCCGGTCCGGACCTGCTCACTGCCACAGAAACGTCCACTGACGGGACTAAAATACTTCTCAATTGAACATTATGGACTACATTAACCAATAATTCCTGCCAGGCTGCCAGTAAACCCATTATATTTTGCCAGGGACTCGGGAGTGCATGATACGCTTTTAGAAGCCCCATGCAGGGTCAGTAGCATTTTTCACCCTCTGATGATGATGCCAATGACATTCTGTCAACCTCACACTATGACACCCTTTGTTCCATTGAGGAAATTCTACATATATACCAAAGGGGTAGTCAGTTGTTGTGGGAATTGCTGCAGTTGCAGATGCTATCCAAAGAAAACAACCCATTTTCTGTCAACTTTCAAAACAACTTCAGTGAAGGGAAACCTGTTGAAATATTTGTTTCTCTTGTGAAGACAGACAGTACACTGCACTGCAGACTCTGTTTGATTGAACTGAAATCTTTGAGAAGACACCAGACTACAGAAGGACTGAAGAAAAGCTTCTTTTAGAAGTCAATATTTGAGAGTTTCACTTGGTTTATATGTTGAAGGTTTTAAAGTAGCCAATCCTATGGGGACCTCTCTAAAAGCAGAGCCGGTCACGTATTAACTCAAGCATATGACCATGCAGTCCTGTTTTGCACTCCATACAGTAACAAGCTTATGCTGTAGGCCTAATGGCTCATTTTAACGCAATGGCTTAATTGCCTTGCCTTATGAGTTAAACTCACTTTTTGGACATTATTTTGGCAAAAAAGGACATAGAGAATAAGTGACAGTAGTTTTAATTGTATTATCAACTTAATGTGAAATGTGATTGACTGATTGAAAATAGCTACAGTAGGAGGAAACACTCTGGGAGAATAATTAGGCCTATATTATTCAAAGAAATAGTGCACAGGAATGAAATAAATGTAGGCTATGCAAATAAAAACGACTACCATAGGACCAGTTCACAATGTGCTTGTGTGTGTGTGTGTGTGTGTGTGTGTGTGTGTGTGTGTGTGTGTGTGTGTGTGTGTGTGTGTGTGTGTGTGTGTGTGTGTGTGTGTGTGTGTGTGTGCGTCACTGTGCGTGCGTGCTTTGGTACTTGTTAGTGGTCCAGGAGAAGTCCCATTTAAACCAACCATTTACAGGCTACTTCAAATCATCTCTCATCTCATTTCAGTCACACCATGTAATGTCATGGCATTGGCATTGCAGGACCAAAGGAAGTCAGAAGGTGGACAGAATTGCCATGGCGTGGCTTGGAGGATTATGCTTTGACGGCTGGACAAACTGGACACAGGTAAACAAAGCAACCATAGTTGCAAAGTTAAACCACAGCGCCATCCTGTGGACACAGACAAGTTGATGCATAAAGTGTTTGTGTTTATCTCATTATAAAACCAATTCAATACTGTTCCATTGTATACAACATTTTTGATCCAGGAGGCATGGTTAAAATCTCAACACCCAAAATAGCTGATCAACAAGCTGGGAGCTTGTAGATCTGCTATGAATGTTCACCCCAGAGTAGGGAAGCTTGTAGATCTGCTATGAATGTTCACCCCAGAGTAGGGAAGCTTGTAGATCTGCTATGAATGTTCACCCCAGAGTATAAGCTTGTAGATCTGCTATGAATGTTCACCCCAGAGTAGGGAAGCTTGTAGATCTGCTATGAATGTTCACCCCAGAGTAGGGAAGCTTGTAGATCTGCTATGTATGTTCACCCCAGAGTAGGGAAGCTTGTAGATCTGCTATGAATGTTCACCCCAGAGTAGGGAAGCTTGTAGATCTGCTATGAATGTTCACCCCAGAGTAGGGAAGCTTGTAGATCTGCTATGAATGTTCACCCCAGAGTAGGGAAGCTTGTAGATCTGCTATGTATATTCACCCCAGAGTAGGGAAGTGAGGAATAATTGTTGTAGAATGGTGTTTACATCTAACCTTTATAATTTGTTGCTGTCTGGAGAAAACCACCTAACTCCATTTTTGACTGTTTTTTTTGTTGCATAAATCAGTGCTATTGTAATTAATGTACACCCTTTACGTTTGTGTGTTGTTTCGAAAATGGACAAAAACGCTTAACTCCATCGGACCCTAAAAACGGCTGCTAAAACAGCTAACTCCACCTCTCATGCAAGTAATTGACAGACAATATCTAAAGTCACAACACCAACTTTGATGAGACAGTATTGCTTTGTTTTAAAAATATAAGGGTTTCTTAATTTCCTGAAAAATGTGTATTTTTCATTTCCTGAAAAATGAACATTTTGTAGTTAGGTGGACAGCAGAGATATCTAACATCCACTTATAGTGCTTCATTATGATACCTTATGATATGACATGACATTTTGTAGCTTGTAGGAGCCAAGATGATTTAGAGTTAGAGCACTGTTTCTCAAACAGTGGGTCGGGACCCGTCTTTGGGTGAGTCGCGAGTAAATATAGATTTTTTCTGTTTCCTACAGAAGTGCATGTATTGCAGTATGAATAATAATCACATTATGGGTTGGCTTTCACATACACAAACGCATTATACGGTATAGGGTAGAGTCCGTGACAGAGAGCAGATTCTCATCCTCCAGTGTTTCCCAGAAAACATTAGAGGAGACTCTGACCTCTCACAACCACACACGCCCACACACACACACACACACACACGCAAAATGTGTGCATGATTGCGTGCGTCTTTCGGGGGAGAGGACAACAGAGGGGTCTTCACTTCCTGTCATGTGGAGCATGTCGGTCAAGCAGTTTCCCCGGAACACAGCTTTCTCACGGTGTGAGAACTGAGCGAACGACACGCACACGCAAGACACACATGAGATTAATGTGTACACCCCAATGACACCAACGGTGACGTGCTCACTCACACACATGCAGGCGTCACAAACGTGCACGTTCTCATAGTCACTGGTACAGTATACACACTAATCCACTCCACACTCCCACTGCTCCCTGAGTCCCCAGTCAAAAACAAGTTCACTTGAAATCACAAATGCTTTCCCCCCCCCACTCTCTGCAGTCAACAGTTAATAAGTCATGATGGACAACATTTATGCTTCTGTGGCCAGGGCACTAAGGCCCGGACACAGAACACCAGACTACGCCACTCTGGGAATTTCACCAAGAGAATATAATTATACAAGTACAATAGCCCACTGGGCAATGATAAGAAGGGGAGCAGAGACGTGCAGTTCCAGTTGAAATATATATTGTTTTATTGAATTATGTTTAATACAATAATGCTACTTAAAAGTGACTTTAATCACAGGTCAATATCAAAAGGATCTAAAAAGGCAATAGCCTAATATCTTAAAACTACAAATAGAAGTAGCCAAGGGGTGCCAAGGTGTCCTTACTGACAGGAGGAAGGCAGGGAGGGAGGGAGTGAGGGGAAAGAATCACCGCCACCAAGGACGCACACACTTCACATCAAACACTGCAAGAAAAGAGAATACAATTATACACACAGCACTGGTCTCACATTAAACAAATAGCATGCACTATAGCTAAACCCCAAGACAGCCTACAGGACCACGTGACCCACCACCTGTCGGGACTACAACTACAGCACCCTTAGCTACTGGCACTACTATAAACTGAGGCAGAGCCCAATATTACATTACACGTTGTGTTCAAGCATTATTAAAGGGGCATCAAGTCTGAGATACTATAGGTTTGCACCAAAACAAAGTAAACTTAAACAAAACAAAACAAAACGAAATCATAAACAAATTAACGAGGACAAAAACAGCAGAGGCAAGGCAGACTGGATTCTCCTCTATTCGAAGGTTAAGCACACATGTACATTTAGGTGGAGGACACCCGGCGTGGGCCACCTAGCTCTCTATCCACAGCACATACACCCAGGGCAGACGTGCCCACGGCACGAGAGGACTGAAGCAAGCAGGGGTCTGCAGAGCGCACCTTGATCATGAGACGCTCTGGCATGCAACCCCCAGCACAAACAGACAAACAATGTCAGCTACACGCCAGCCGCTACCGGCTCCCATTAATCAGCCTGACGAGGATGTGGGCGTTGCGTTGCTAGGGGCAACCCGTAAAGCTCAACCCACTACACTTCTATCCACTCCTTGCCCTTTTTTGTACAGCCATAAACAACCAGTGGAAGATGTTTTCCGACAGTTTGAAGATGTTATGTATCGTCTCTACTCGCATCCATCCTAGTCAGAGCGAAGTAGGACGCAGGTGCTACGGCCTCCCGGTGGGGGCTCCTCACTGGCAGCTCAGCCAGTAGTAGCCTAGTGTACAGCAGCGGCAACACATCAGAAATGTGTGGGGAAGAATAAATGTGCACAATTGGGAGCCAATTGGCTACGCTAAATTAGGAAGAAACGGAGAAGGGAAGGGACAAAGAACTTCAGCTGACTTCAGCTTGCCAATTGAGTGGAAAACAGACTGTTTTCATACAGTGAGACTTAATTTCCGATCAAATTCGAACAGTAAATAGTGTTCCGTTCTGGCTGAAATACGTCATTCACTCACAACACACACACACAAATATAAATAATAACATAATGTTAGCCCTCTTTTTATTTATTCATGGAATGATTGACGTGTTTGGACAAAATGATAGCCTACACAGTAAAATGCCAGCTCAGTAGTCTTGTGGTTAGACTGTTCACCCTTACGCTGGGGGGGGGGGGGGGGGGTCAGGGTTCAATTCCCGGTCGAGTTATGCCAAAGCCTATAAGAATGCCTCCCTGCTTGGCACTCAGCATCAAGGCTTGGTTTGGGGTTAAGTACTAGAGTCATTGTCCATGGGGTGTAGGCTACATCAAGCTACCTAATGTGTTTGTCAAGCACACAGCCTGGCTGGATTAAGGATTGAGTAAACAAGGTAGTGGCTCTCTCTGGTGGGCACAAAGTGTAACTACTTTTGTGAATTAGGCAGTTTTATGACGTTAATAATATTGCTATTATATTTGTAACCGTTTTCGAAAAGCAATAAGCCACACGAGGTCCCAGTCTACTGTACCTGTATTTTATAATGTCTGAGAGGGTTGGAGACACTCCGCTGCGTGTCGTGTCTCACCACACCTCTCAGCCGTTATAAAATACAAGGTAACCTGAGACCTTCATGGCATATTGCTTTATCATTGCATGGAACAGCAGTGACCATGCATAAATGTGCCTGGGGAGGAATTTGGCAGACTAGTTTGGGAAGAAAAAGGGGGTAAAAAGAATTATTACAAAAAATACATCTTGCATGAAACTTGTTCTATGTATGTATATATGTATATGTGTGCGTGTCATGGATAACTTGTCCACCATCCACATCTGTCCCTGTGCTCAACAGGGAGAGCGCAATCCCTCCATCTGCGTCGGGAGGATCTGAGCCTGCATTGTGACATCACAGTCACTGTGTCACAGCCCGGGACATCAAACCAATGACATCAGTAGTGATGATGTCGTTGCTTTCCGATTGTGAACCACAGATCAAAGATATCGAGATAATAGACAAAATCGTTTGAACTTAGCGAACTTGTTTTAACCAAGACTAAAATACACTATTAATGACTTGATTGAATGGTTTAGACAGAAATGTAAAAAAAAAACAAAAAAAAACAGCAACAGAGTAGGCTACAGTCAAAGATTTAGTCCAAAATCAAGAAATGTGCACAATTTTCAAAACCTAATTCATTCAGCTAGAAAAAAATAAACAATATAATATTAATCAACTTAACAACTTGACAAAACAACAACTGTAACTGTGATGTGACAAATATCAGTCTGAAATGATAGTCTGCATGTTTCTGAACAAAAGTTTGTCTGATTAATCATCAAATAAAAAGACAATTAGATGATTACATAAATGGTCTGTCCTTGTTTTCATTTGTGGTCCAATACAATTCCTTCCTGTCTAATTCAGAGTGATATCATTGTTATGGGTAGTAGTAAGAGTAATCTTAACTGCTTCTGAACACATACTGAACTTGCGTGCGAGGGTGTTCGCTTGTGCATACATCCTACGGCACTGTCTGTGAATATCATCATCATCTGTCAACTGTTCTGTAATAAAATGTTTGACTTTTGTCCTCTTTTGTTCTACAAATAAGAACAACACTCTTACTGGCATTATACTTTGATATCATTTTCAATGCCATACTGTACATAATGCCATAGTCCAGCGCTACTTGGGCTCAATATGACTAAATCATCTGCATACATCAAATGATTGACAAGATCATTACCCAGCATACAACCAGTGTTACAAGCATTCAACTGTTTCGACAGATCATCCATATTTCAGTCAGACAACTCAAGGAGGATGTAATATATATTTATTGAATATAAGATAATCAATGCAATATATTTATTATGGTTTGGCAATGTATTGGATCTGCTTTTAGGTACTCAGGTCAAGCGCATCAGTCCCAACCATAGGGACTCTGAATCCCCCGTACCTAAACAGTAGATCCAAAACGACAGGTGGTAGCTGGGGTGGAGGTGGGTGAGCACTTGTATACAGCAGCACGAGTATACAGTATAGCAGCAGCAGCAGCAGAATTGAGTGCAGGATGTATGACAGCAGCACACTGATACAACAGCAGTATAAGCAAGCAGAATGAGCGCGGGTTGTATGACAGCAGCACGCTGATACAACGGCAGTAGGCTAAAGCAAGCAGAATTGAGCGCAGGTTGTATGACAACAGCACGTTGATACAACAGCAGTGTAAGCAAGCAAGAAGGCAGAGGACTGCAAACCTCTGGTTCAAGTAGCCGGTATGAGAGATTGGGTGAGCGTGTGATTGGCTGAGTGAATCATGTGGATGAGAGCTTGATGCTGCGGTGGCCCAATTAACGGCCGGCGCGCTGACTGAGGTTCCCTGACTGAACTTGCTCTGCGCATGTCTACGACAGGCGCAAATGCTCATTTCAGTCAGACAACTCAAGGAGGATGTAATATATATTTATTGAATATAAGATAATCAATGCAATATATTTATTATGGTTTGGCAATGTATTGGATCTGCTTTTAGGTACTCAGGTCAAGCGCATCAGTCCCAACCATAGGGACTCTGAATCCCCCAACAGCGCAAAACATCCGAAACCCCCAAAAAGCAGATCACCACCAACCCTAAGCTATACATGTGTACAACAGAGCACCTGTTGTTTCCTGTAACAGGAAGACCATACCGATATCCATTCCGCGCAGCGACAAGGGTCATAGGACATGGATCAGACATAGGTCATGCTAGCATTATGTGATGACTAGTCAATGTGTTGGACAGTACAGCGCCTGTTCGACAGTACAGCGCCTGTTCTAGCATTATGTGATGACTAGGTCAATGTGTTCAACAGTACAGCGCCTGATGATCCCTGAAATTCAGGAGTCCTAAACGGTGTCCTGGTTCGCTGCGCGCTGCAACCAACATGACCCACTGCACAAATAACCCAACCCAACCAGGATCACCGAAAGGGACATTCTATCATTATCATTAATATCTGAAATCAGTACCCAGTTAGTCTACCACCTGGAGCTTCAAGTTTTAGCTTGCAACATGATCGCATGCATGATCATGATGCGGCAATGCTGCAAGTTCTGCCACAGTAATATGCAAATACAGTTTTAAGAATTAATTGTACTTCTGTGGTAAGCAAGAAAAAATCTGTAGCAAATAACACACTATTCGCGACTAGTTAGTATTTGAGCCTGTAAAATATCTTTCAAGACTAGTCTAACGTAGCTTTCGTAAGCAGCAGAGACCACCGGCCTAAGAAACAGAAAGATCATGCAGAAAAACAGTTTTAAGAGTATTAATAATATCCTGCAGCATAAGGAGCAAAATAATGAATATATGTAGCAGCAGCAATGTAACCAACATAATTCAGAGCTCATTAGTTCTGAGCCTGAAAAAGCATTCGAGTTTAGCAGAGCATAGCTTTCAACAGCTGCAGAAGACCACCAGCCCAAGCTTGTAGAGTGTAGCATTTGGAACTTTGGTGCTGCTGAGCCGATCCTAAAGAGTGACGTGTAGCGATTAGGAGGCAGCCCACAGCCTTGACACAGAAGAAGCAGCTTTTGCAGGACCGGCCATGGCTTCCCGGAATCCATCATGAATAGGGGCTCATGACATTGCGGATGGACAGCATGGCAGAAAACGAGGCATGGAAGAGAAAGGACAAAGACCAGTGTTAGTTTCTGTCACAGATATACCTTAATGAAATTAGTTGTTTTGAGTGATTTTATGGTGGGCATCCAAGCAAAGTCAGAAGTGGAAATATCATGCATAGGATTCACCACATAGAAAGTATAAAAAAATATATATATTAAGGATGCCAGTAGATTACTCACTGAAGATCTGGAGTAAGCTGAACGCCAGTTATAATGCCTTTGAGATTTAAACAATTAACTAAAAGCACTACTATGATAGGATACACAGAAAGCAACTTGGAAAGATGAATAGGACCCTGCAACATACTGTAACCTCATGAGCTTGCAGCTGCATTAAGAGAAGGCAGGAATAATTTACCATGGTTTGATTTAAGGTTACCAGGCAGCTTCGAAACCATCAGCATGGCCTCTGAGCTAGAACATGAAATTAAACAGGACAAGCATCTCTATGTTGACAAACCTGGAATTAGAACAGCTCTTAGACTGAAATAATCCATAACACAGGTCCAAGTTATACCACTGAGTAACGTGTCGATAGATGGAACAGAGGAGCGTCCTTATTGATGGGTGATGCTGATTCCTTCATTATGACTGATCAGTTTCCCATTCCAGGTTTTATCCGACCAAAAGCATGCTACCGCTGCTTATAAGGTAGCCCAAATAACACGGAAGACTTGCATCTGCCGGCAAGTATTAAATTCAGCCATTTATCTGCAACCCATCTCCCTTCATACTCTTCCCCCAAGACCGTAGATGGAGCTGCGTCCATGTCAACATATCAAGGATACAGATGTTTCAACCGAAAACTACTTAGGTGGCTGAGCGACTGCATGTGAATATAGAATTAATAGAACAAAAGCAGCCTAGGTGAAGATGCGGATTGATTAACTGATGACCTGCCTCATGGTTTCAGTAGCAGCAGATCCACGTATACCACCAATGTGAGCCTATCCGATAATGGCTGCAGCTGCGATGAAGACTGTATGCGGCAACCCACAGGGAGGACCTTCCCAGCATCCAAGGTTCATCTCATCAGTATAAAGGGCTGTCGCTCAGGAAATGGAGACAGAAGCAGCATGAGAACAGCTATGAATCGCTTTAAAATTACATGGATATAGCTAAAGTTGACGTTAAGGCAAATTAGCTTCAGTCACAGTGTAGCATCATCTAAGCCGTAACACTGATAGAATTCAAATCAATCATTTAGCAGCAGTGTTAGCAGCGTGGTAACGCCATACCTCTTTTCCTGGCTGAGCATAGGAAAACACCACGCCTCTGTTCCTGGGCTAAGCATAGCAGAAATGTTAGCAATGAGCCAATTCCTGTCTTTAAAGACAGACTGTGCGTTTTATTTAATGTTAAACACTTCCCTGGCGCACCATAAGTACTTACCTGTAAAACAGCTGAAGCACCCACTGCCACAATGGGCGCGTTCGGAAATAGCGCACTGTGGTGCAATGCAAACAAATGGACGAGTGCGCTCCCGCATTGGGGCCAGTGGGGCACCCACTATCAATTAGCATCCTAAATACCTCATAATAGGCCTACTAAAAAATAGAGATTCCTGAATGTGCAAGCATGCACCTTATAGCCAGGTAAATCATTTATTTGAACAGCAGGATCAATTAGTTTATAGATAGTTAGCATGAATCAATGGCATGATATTGATTCCTCCAGACAAAATAAAAATAATAATATCCAGCATGGCTCTGCCCAACACTAGGTGCATGATACGGTACAATTCACACTGAAATATTCATTGGGACCCAGGTGCCGTGTGGGCCTATGCAACCAAGAGCAACCTCACTGCTCTCTCAGTTGCTCTGGTCAACTCCATTTACTTCCAACTGATGCTGCATTGGACGTTTCATTCTGATCAGAGAACTTGTGTTGCCATATGTGAAGAAAAATACACTGCAGTACAAACAAACAATAATAGAAAAACATTAACTAAAAATAAGCAGGCTAATTAACATAAGAAAATGTACAAGCAAACATTTACTCACATAATGTAAATAAAAGAAAGAGGCAAAACTATATCATAGTTCCATATATATGCATAACACAAACAAACTTACAAGTATTAGGTGAAGAACCTCCAAACAACACAACATGCATCTCTGAATGTGAACATGAAACTGACAACAAACAAGACGGCTCTCTTCTACACTCTACAGAACAGGAAAGCTAAAGATATACTGCCCCTAGTGGACGGCAGACCCTTCAATATGGAGGAGACAAGCAGCTGGGTCAACGAAAACAAGCCACAAACTATCTTGAATCATTATGAAAACAATCCAACAACGTCAAATAAGTTTATCATCATATAAATTTGAGGGTGCCTCAAATGAACCGCGGGTTTAAACAACGTTGACTGTTATAATGTGCAGACGTGGCAATTAACATGCCTGACAGACGCGATGCGGACATACTCCCGAGTAATCTAGTAATAGTGGCGACATTAGTGTTGACTCACTTGGCAACAATGGAATGCGGAAGTGCTCGTTCTATCTCAAGGGATAGTTCCAACTTCCAGCCAAAGGAACAATGTTGGAACTATACAAAGCGTGTCGCCACTCTCCTACTCTACACTGTGGACGAATGTATGCTTTTAATCCCGTTGCCTTGAATCTATATTACGGCCACATATTGACTAGAAGCAGCCGAGACAAGAATGCGCACCAAGCGTGACCACCGTCATAAAACTGATTATAAACTTTGCCTGGATTTATGATGTGAAGAACGGCGGAAAGCAGAGCAGACGGCAGGTAAGATGCTTCCTTGACTATAGTGTTGTGAGCAGGACAGGACCCGACGTGAAATGCATTGGCTAACGCGATCTCGGTGTGATCGAGGCACAACGATAAAAGCAACAGAAGAGAACATTTAAGCAGCAGCTTCAACTTATTTCCGTCGGTGAACAAAAGCAGTGCACGTTCTTCCAACCAATTAAACTCACTGACTTACCAGAATTGTATGAAAGCAACGTTTAGTGCATAGCCTAATCGCCCAGACGCCACAGCAGTGGCGAACTGGTGACATTAGCAGCAGTAGTAGAATTGAGCACTTGTATACAGCAGCACGAGTATACAGTATAGCAGCAGCAGCAGCAGAATTGAGTGCAGGATGTATGACAGCAGCACGCTGATACAACAGCAGTATAAGCAAGCAGAATGAGCGCGGGTTGTATGACAGCAGCACGCTGATACAACGGCAGTAGGCTAAAGCAAGCAGAATTGAGCGCAGGTTGTATGACAACAGCACGTTGATACAACAGCAGTGTAAGCAAGCAAGAAGGCAGAGGACTGCAAACCTCTGGTTCAAGTAGCCGGTATGAGAGATTGGGTGAGCGTGTGATTGGCTGAGTGAATCATGTGGATGAGAGCTTGATGCTGCGGTGGCCCAATTAACGGCCGGCGCGCTGACTGAGGTTCCCTGACTGAACTTGCTCTGCGCATGTCTACGACAGGCGCAAATGCTCATATAGATTAAAAATAATAGGCGTCAAAATTCCTCCGTGTCTGACCCCATTGGTGACCCCAAATGGGCCTGATTCACTATTGCCCCACTTGACTCATGGTCTGGTTGGCATACCAATAGGCCAAGATCCTATATGCCCCCAGGCACCCCTCTTAGGCTTAGTTTAATAAAAAGCTTTCTATGATTACCGTAATACCATCAAAGGCTCTTGACGCCTCAATAAAAGACATAAGGACTGTTGAGTTTTGTTTACAATTTACTTCAAAGCATATATACAAAGATCAGTACCATGCTTGGGTTTGAATCCAAACTGATTATCTGTGGAGTCAATGTACTCCTTTATTTTGTCCAACAGAATTCTTTCCAATACTTAAGACAGTATACTGGTTAAAGCTATAGGTCTGTTATTGTCAAGGCTACTAACTTTACCTTTATAACTGGGACTAATAAAACAGATCATGGAATCAGGAAGTATACCATGAATCATAAACCCAGTAAAACACAATCCAAGGGCCTGGGCCGTGGCTCAGCGGTCCAGGCACTTTGGCCGGTAGCCCAAGTCTGGCAGTGTGCCGCGGGTTCGATCCCGACTGCCTTTACTGCATGTCACTCCCCCATCTCTCTGCCCCATTTCCAGTCTACTGTCTGTCCCTCTATAAAAAATATAAAATAAAGGCGAAAGCCAAAAAAAAAAAGGAGAGGAGATAATTTTACACTGGAATATTTAAGATGCACGGCAACAATGCCATCTAGGCCACTAGCCTTATTATTAGAGAGATTATAGACCTGGGATCCACTAAAATCTCCTCAGTTTTCCTTACTTTAACTTGTAAGTGATGTTCATCACACCAGGTTACAAACCTGTCCACTTGTCCAGTTGTATGGCTACTGGTGTTACCTTCACTTGCAAGTAGACTAAGGATAACAGTGTCGTCAGAGAACGTGACTACACACTTCTCAGATAACTTGCGAAGAAGAATGTCTGGATGGATTAAAAGCTGTGCTAAAATCAACAAAGAGAAGTCTTGCATGTGTTTTAGGTGGTGGTAAACATTCTGCTTTGTGTATTTTTAGTTACCCTCAGGAAGATCCAACATGTTATGTGAGTACAGTAGCCTTGGGACCCAACCGCTCCCGAGCCATGTGGCCCATAGATAAACACATGTGAACCTGAGCTGTACATTCAAATCCCACAGACCCTGAAAACAGTAGTAATCAAGCCACTCTTCTTTGGTGTATCATGGTCAGATGTCCAGCTCAATGTCATGCAGCCACGCTCTCGTCCCACATCAAAGAGGCCGGCCTCTGATGGCGGTCTATATAGTATCTATCTACGATTTTTCTCTCTTTTTTATTTTTTTATTTATATTTTTTGTCCCACGATTTTGTAACCCATTTTTCACCCCTGTGTCAATCATCCTGTGATGTGATCCTGGGCTCTACACACCCTCCGCCAACCTAGGGAGAGCTTAACTCATGCTTCCTTCATGCTTGAGTGTCCAAGTTGCTCCTTTACACCTGACAGGGGGGAGTTTTCCTGGTTGGACATAGCGCGTGGAAGGAACACGTTATTCCAACCAGTTCCTTTCCCCTCCATCAGGCGTCCCGGCTGGCCAGGGGGAGGCAGTTTAGAGACCAGGATTACTGCATGTTTTTGTGAGGGTACCTACCCTAGGGGACACAGGGAGAACATGCAAACTCCACACAGAAAGGCCCTTTCGCCAACCCCGCCTTCGGGTATGGGCACAGATGACGCGGAGGAGGAAACACGCCGCCAGCACCCACAGCGCCCCGAGCGGGAATCGAACCCAGGACCTTCTAGCTGTGAGGCGACAGCACTACCAACTGTGCCACCGTGCCCCCATCGATTTTTCTCTCTTGAATAATGGCAACTGTTGAAACATTGACAGAAAGTGGTGAGTTATTTATGAGTAAATTATTTGTTTTACTAGCTGCTTCTTCTAGCAGATTTGCAACACATTTGCCATAATCTTCTTTGTTCACATTCATTCATGTGGTAAAAGTAATAATTTCACCATCCCATGACAATGAATGTAGAATGTAGCTCAATATTCTTCCAAAGTTCAACATGACTTTAAGATTTATTTTAAATGTTGCCATGTGAGTAAATCAGTACAGTGTGGTATCGTTACTTATCTACTTGGAGGTCGGGGTCCTCCAAGTCGCATCCCCTTATGTTTTGGTATCTTACATTTTAGTTTTTAATGATTGTTATTTTAAAAGATATTGCCTTATTGCACATTTTATGAATGATTACCTCATGATGCAATATTTGCAATCTGTCGAAGAGACGCATTATACTAGAATTGCATGGCTATAATTTAACTACTCAGATATTGGGTGTGGTGCTGTTTGACCTGAACAGTGTTATTTAAGTGCTGGCTGCAGGGTCATCATCCGGGAGCCACCCATCTGTGAAGGGTGGCTCCCGGCTGATGACCCTGCAGCCAGCACCATGGCACCGTCGGAGGTGCGTCAGGCAGAAATGCCCAGCAAGTCTCATCACTTGTGCTTACATCTAACTACTCAGATATTGGGTGTGGTGCTGTTTGATCTCAAACAGTGTTATATAAGTGTATGCAAACTAGTAGTTATCATAAGCAGGACTATATAAGAGCGTGGTTTGAAGCAGGAACGTACATGGGTTCAGCTGTCTTCTGACAACATGGCCAACCTCCGACTCCTGTGTGTCCTCATTGGTGCGGAGACTCTTCAAAGCTTATTTACAATGATAATATGACGGGACCATTCTCTTGATGATTGACGTAAAACTAAGGGTTTGTGACTTATTTATTTGGATCATATAATGTTAATATTTGACACATCACTGTGTTGTGTGTGTTTCAGTGTTGGCTGCTGTTTGCTGGGAGGCTAACTGCTCATTTTGGGGGGAATCTAGTAAGTACTGTCAACCTTAATGATGTGTTATTGTTGTAGTTATTACATAGAATATTACACCATTTGAATATAGATTTAGGAAATGTTCCATCAAGTAAAGGAAGACATGCATTATAATTAGGAATTCAGATTAACGTGCGTGTGTGTGTGTGTGTGTGTGCGTGCGTGCGTGCGTGCACATTGGTGAACTTGGATTTGCCAGCTGTTATGGGGTGTGGTAAATTCAATTTACATCTCCGTTGTGGTAAGATATTGTTTTTTTCTATTCTTCTTAACAGATATTTTACGAACAGATATATATTTATATATATTTTTTCATTTTAAATCATACAAATATTAATTGCGACCATATGTGCCTTGTGACACCTCACGCCTGGTGACATCACGCCTCATGACATCATGCCTCATGACACACCACCACTGACAGCCATATATTAAATGGCTGCCTGTCAGTCATCACACCTCGTGACACTCTCCATATATGGCTGTCTCCATAATATGAAGATCATGACACTGCCCTCCTCAAACCCTGGATAGCCATACATGGAGAAGACTGATCTGCATATATGGAGCTGGCCAGCAGCTCTACATCTGACCTCAAACCCTTAGATCTCAGTATATGGAGCTGACCTGTTGTGACATTCCATTATGTTGATCCTCCCCACCCGTCCTTCCTCTTCGATGTCTCCCTTTTGACTGATGGTTTGAAGAGGTCAGAACAACATGGAATGTCAGAACAGGTCAGCTCCATAAATGGAGATCTAAGGGTGGCAGCGGTGACAGTGTCTTGAGTGTACAGGGTTTGATGAGGACCCAGGTAGGGCCGGGCCTTAACTCGAGTTTTCGCCGGCTGCACAAATAACTTTGGGGCAGGCCTGTTTAGAGTTTAAACGGACAGGACAGGTATCCGACAAGAGACATCGAAGAGGAAGGATAGAGGGAGAAGAATCAACATATGGAATGTCAAAACAGGTTCTGACATATATCCATATACTAATATTGATGACATCAGGGATCTCCATATTCCATATACCGTATGAGCTTATGGCAGCAGGTCATCAGGGATGATAGTAAATCAGGGATCATATCATAGTAAATGCGACCTGCTGCCATAAGCTCATACGGAGTAGTTAACTGCGACCATCGGTCGCAATAATTCTGTCCACATGACATTAAAATAAATCACACCAGTGTGAATTGAGGGGCGCTCTTATCATCTTACAACATCAATTAAAACATGTTTGTTTAGCAACGGGTGCTAATGTTTGTTTTAGTCCTCAAAACAAACATTACATTTCTCTTTATTGTCTATGGCGTTTTCTTAAACAAGCATTGTTGAAAAACAAACATTAAAGCTGTATATAGGAGGGGCTAGCGCCGTATGAAGTGAGGGGAACTGATGCGCCATCCTGTGAGAGGGTATTATAATAGTCCAATAAACAGGCTGTACACTTAAAATTATGGATTCACAAGATCTGGCATTTATTGATTGCCCACAATTATCCCAAATTGAATGGTCATGTGATATACATATGAACAGCAAAGACATATATGAAAGCAAATACGACCTGTTACATCACGAATTCGGATTCGATCATATCAGTCCACAGATTTGGGGGCCCCGCGAAGCGCAGGCCAGAGAGGGTGTCTGACCTGGAGAATTCTGACGTGTCCCTCTCTGCCCTGACAATATATAGCAATCTCTCTCGCACTGGAGTGACCTTGCATGCGCACAACTCGGCGGCACACTCTGAAAGTAATGGTGCTTACCCCACCAGAACTAATATATTAAAGTCTATAACTCATGTTGATTAGGTGATGTAATGGTTATGTGGAATAATATCATTTACTATAAGGAATATTTAACGTGAAATGTTTGATTTATAAAATAATTTACTATACTGTAAGATGTTTGATGGAGTAAAATAACTATGAAGCATATTTAATGTGATATTTCATGTAATATTAGCATTTGGACATCGCATCGAGTACGGACCACGGGTTACATACGCAAAGAGGACCTGGTCTTTTGGGTGGCTGAAACCCAGTTTCTATCATAAACATAAGTGTGCAAGACTTGCATATGATTCTGCAAACAAGTAAGAATACACTCACTCACTCACGCACACGCACACACGCACACACACACACACACACACACACACACACACACACACACACACACACACACACACACACACACACACACACACACACATTTCGTGAGAAGAACAGCTATTTTCAGTGTACACCTATATGTATAAATAAGACGCTTCTCTTCTTCTTCCTCTCAGGTGTGCCGGGAAACGTAAATGTGTGCTCAATGCGCGACTTATGAAACATTACGGCAGCTGTGTCTCTTCACATAAATGCCTTAAGGTCCAGTACAGATGTGCTATGTTTAGGAGACCTAAACACCACAGGTCCTGGTACGTGCAAGTACACCCACTCACACATCATTCAACTGTGTGTTTCCATGAGAGAGAGAGAGAGAGAGAGAGAGAGAGAGAGAGAGAGAGACAGAGAGAGAGAGAGAGAGAGAGAGAATGTTATGGCTTTGAATTAATCATTATTATTATTATTTTTTTCTTCTTATGTTGGTTTTAGTTTAGTTTGTATTAGACTTAGTGTTACTTTTAGTTTTGTTTATATAATATTTGTTGTAATAATTCTAATATCGTTTAGGCCTATTGTATGGGATAGTTAGGAAAATATTTTACTAGCTGAAAACAGTAGCACAAATAGGCGATCTATATAAGGTCGCAACATGCTGCATAATGCAACATAATATGTTGAATGTGATTTTCTAGATGTATTTTCACTCTCTTTAAAGGCTTTTGATCATTTTAGACAAAAGTGCATAATTACTGTATATTGTATGTGTTACATTTTAGGGAAATGTAACTGTCGAGGGAACAGGCTAGTGGTAAGTGAACATTTATACTTTACACAATATTTGATCACATTTATTATTACATTTCTAAAGCTTTTGATGCTTTATTTAGACAGTCCTGCATAGAGAGATCTTTGAAACCCTAGAAACTAAACATAAGCAACGATAAACCATTTCTGATCACATGAGCAATGACAAAACATATTCCAGTAGAGTCACTCTATACTATGCTTTATATCAACTGTTGAATCATTGACATAAAGTGGGTGAGTGTGTTGTGTATGAATGTGTTCATGTGTTTCTACTATGCAGCTCCTTGACGAAGACACTAGGAGGTTCGGCCTCCCATCCACCCAGAATCATTGTCATTCAGAATCATAATACAATATTGTCTGTAAAATCTGTGAGCTTCAAATTAAAGTAATTTCCCTGAAGAAGGCCGAAAGGCCGAAACGTTGGTTACTAATAAAAATACCGCATCGTGGCTACGAGTGTGTGGCCCTTTTCTCTTTTTTACTCAAATTAAAGTCATGTAATGCAACCTGCTTGCTTTTCATGGTGAACATGCTGGGAGCAATATACACATTATACTGGCACGTGCAATCGTGCATTTACATTTATTTTGAACTTCAATCTTATTTCCATCAATACACAGTGACAGGCAATTTACATAACATCGAAAGGAAATATTATACATTATTATACAATAGGTGGTTTTGAGGAAGCAATCTCATTGGTTGAAACAGAGGCTTCAAACGAGCATATGGAACACCTAATCAATCAGAAAGAAGAATAAATCAGCTGCTCTCTTAGCGCAGCAGACTGGGTTGCTAGGCTAGCGAGTTTCTTGGGACCTTTGTGGTCGTAGTGGCTACATCTGTCAATTAAAAAAATATAGATTTTTAGCAAATATCTTAGTTTTAAGGGTAACTGTATAATTGCAATATTACAATCGAGGGTGTGCTTTAATACTATGGTCAGTAGTAGTACACCAGTTACTAGTAGTTTTGGCTCCTTGGGCAGGTGCCAAGTCCTGCTGGAAAAGGAAGATCAGCATCAACATTAAGCTTGTCAACATACGGGAGCACACATAAAATATCATAATAGACAGTTGTGTTGAGACTTTGGACTTGATAAAACACATACAGTGATGATTTAGGCCATGCTATGTGCATGGTGTTGGTCCACTGACAGTGATAACATAGCCATCTATCAGGAGATCAGGAGTACTTTGTGCTTCAGAAGTTCAGTATGTTGACAAGCTTTATGGAGATACTCAAAGGCATTGGACCTTCCGATTGGTTCAAAAACATGCAGGCTATTGTTTCAGACTGATATTTGTCACACCACAGTTGTTTTTTGTCGAGTTGTTAAGTTGATTAATATTGTATTAATTAATTTTGTTCTTTCTAGCTGAATGAATAAAAATGTCTTTCTTGTAACTCTAGATTTGATTCTACGAGTCTATAGGCCAATGATTCTAGCAATCTATAAGCCAATAGCCATTGATTCTAGCAGTCTATAAGCCAGTACGTATCCAGTGTTCACTTCTAAGCCACTCCGACTCCAACCTGTGGCTGCTGCTCTCCATGATTGTACAGGCATGTAAACAAACACAATTGTACAATTTTGTTTTATTATATCAACTCATCGATTAGTTAACAAATTCCCTTGATTAATAGTCATGATGATATTGAATTTTGTCGTTATTCTTCATGTCATGTCTATGAATTGATTGCATATATATGGCCTAAATGGAAACAAGACAGCAAGGACCTTTTTTGGTGCTATCCCTTTTAGTCCAATAAACTATTCAATCAAATTCAATCAAGTCGTTAATAATGGATTTTAGAGTCTTTTCTTGGTTAAAACAAGTTCTCTAAGTTGAGTTCTGTCTCATTATGATCTCAATATCTTTGATCTGTGGTTCACAATCGGCAAGCGACGACATCATCACCACTGATCGTCATTGGTTTTATGTCCCAATAACAATGGTTATAAAACCTTTTAGTTATTAAGTTTGGAATTAGGTTCAACAGGAATATTGGTTATGAAAATGTTTAGCCTAATATTAAACCTTTTTAGAGAAGTTTAGAAGGTGCCCAAATTAATGGAAATTTCATTTTACCTGACTTCCAGGGGATGAATAGAAAAAACCTTATTTGAACCCAAAAAGAAAGACCTTAAAAATAAATTTGAATACGCAAACGCAAGAAACTTCTGTTGTTATAACAATATTTTAGTAGGTAATAATCAATTTACAGAGAAATGTGTTGTAATTCGGAAAGAACGTTACAAAATATAGTATCCAATTGTTCCAAGATGGGTCGGAACTCCTCTTCTGACCGTGGGTAATACAATTATAGCCAAAATGACGCAATGTTGTTTGTCCATGGTGATTGGAGGATTGTCCAGGATCCGGGATGTCAGATGACCAAAACCATGGGTGTCGCGCTGAGTGGTCCAGCACATTGATGATGAGGATGGTGTAGCGACGTCATCGATGGCGCTTCAAGCCGGGAGTGCATGAAGGCTGTTGTTGTCATCGTGACCTGATAAATGATAACTCTCTTTCCCTATCAAAACAAGGGGCTATACAGCTGTCTCCTTCTAAGAGCTGCTATCTACTGGCCAAGGCCAAATGCATGTAGGCTAAAATCTAAACAGGGCTACAGTATTGCAAGTTTACTGACTGGGGAAAGACAGTGAGCCTAATAGAGACAG